>NC_133139.1:11001680-11339180 GCF_048418815.1 Hemitrygon akajei | reverse complement strand
TCAAACCACACAGCCCCAAAGATCATCAAAACTAAGCAAGTCCTTGCTGTAGGAGGTCCCAGGCAGAGAGTACAGCCTGTGCCCCTGCTGCTGAAAGCACTGTGATCCAGCAACCCTCCCCACTGTCAAGGATGTCTCCAAGAGACACTGCTTCAAGATGGCGGCAAAGAGGAAATGCCAGAGTAGGGTGATGGGAGAAGGGAAGGAGTACAAGGTGATAGGTGAGATCAGATGAGATGGAAGGTTGGTGAGTGGGGGAAGGAGGCACGAAGTAAGAAGCTGGGAGGTGATAGGTGGAAGAGGTGAAGGTCTGAAGAAGAAGGAATCTGATAGGAGAGGATAGTGGACCATGGGAGAAAGAGAAAGAGGAGAGACATCAGAGGGAGGTGATGGGCAGGTGAGGAGAATAGAAGAGGCAATAGAGGAGCAAGAATTAGGAATGGAAAAAGAGAAAAGGGGAGCAGGAGAAATTTGCAGACGTTAGAGAAATTTATATTCATACCATCGGGTTGGGGGCTACCCAAACAAAATCTGAGATGTTGCTGCTCAAACCCGAGTGTAATCTCATCATGGCAATAGAGGAGGGCATGTTGGGTTGGGAATGGGAAGTAGAATTAAAATGGCCACCAGGATATCCCACCCTTTGTAGAGTCGCCACTGCTATTGTATAGGAAAAGGCACAGCCAATTCCCATCTCTGCCATGGATGGTCCCAAGCCCGGGAGCAAGAGGAGGAGGGTTGGGCATGGGGGCTAGCAATACCATCCTGTAAGAACCCAGGGCTACAGAAACACTAGCAGAATCTCCAAAGATCTAATTCCTGGAAGACATGCAGAATGTGGTGCAAGCAGAGCGCAAGGAGCCAGTCTGTGGTGGGAACTCTGGTGGGCTGTGTCTGTGGTCTGTGCCCCAGCAGGTGTGATGGGCTTAAGAAGAAGAACGGTCAATTCAACATGGCTGAATCAACGACAAGGTCAGGTTTATTGTCGTATGCACAGGCACATTGAAAAACTAACTTGGAGCATTCAAAAGACAGCATCTCTGAGAGTGAAGCACTGCCCCTGGAACTTAATGTAAGTGTCAAGTTAATTTATCAAGTTCAGGTTTCTAACTCAAGTCTGGAATCCGCTCTGGGTTGGGGGCTGGCCCCTGAAGGCTGGCTCTCCGTCACTGCTACCCTCCAGTGTTTGCTCCCTGGAAGACAAGCTGGATTGCCTTTGTCTGTGCAGATCCAGCACAAGATAAGGAACTGCTATGGCTTGTTCTCGCAGAAACGTGGCTCCAGGACAACATCCCTTGTTATCAACCTACAGGCCGTGACACTCAGGGACTTGTGCCAATATTATTTTTTGTGACTGCGTGTGCTATCGTAACTATATGTGCTGTGTATTGCACCTTGCTCTCATCTAGCTGTATACATGCGTACCATAGAATAACAATGAAACCTGAGCTTACTTCAGCTCCTGAATCCTCACTGGTTGGATCGAAACCAGTTCATGAATAGAGGGCACTGAAATATACTGATGTCATTGCTTTACGCGGTGGGCAAGTGTCTATTTAAGGAAACCTCCTAAATCTGTCTTTTCACTTCAGGTTTCACTTCTAGGTGTATGGATCATGTTGGGTTTTTTTTTTACAACGAGGATTGTTAAACTGAAAACCAGACAGAATCCTACTAAACTGCTACTTTCATTTGGCTTTACAAACAGGCACCGAGATCATTTTCCGCCCTCGATGGTGAAATTTGAGAAAAGCGTGAAAATCCACAGGGATGGTCATACCTATTTCTTGATTGTACTTACATTGAAGAACATATAACATGGGACATCAAACATAGACAGTACAGCACAGGAACAGGTCCTTCAGCCCACAATGTTGTGCCCAACCAATTCAATTAGTAATCAAACTAATCCTTCTGTCTACACAATGTTCATATTCTTTCATCTTGCTCATATTCACATGCCTATCTAAATGTCTCTTAAAAGTCCCTGAAGCATTTGCCTCAATAACCACCCCAGGTACTCACCACTTTGTGTAAACTTGTCATTCACATTTCCTTTGACTTACCCCCTCTCACCTTAAGTGTATGCCCGCTGGTATTAGATATTTGAATCCAAGCAAAACAATATTATCTGTCTACTCTGTCCAGGCCTTCCATAATCGTATAAACTTTTATCAGATCTCCCTTCAACCTTGGCCCTTCCAAAGGAAACAACACAAGTTTGTCCAGCCTCTCGTTATAGCTCATTCCCTCTAATCCAGGCAACATCCCGGTAAAACTCTTCTGCACCTTTTCCAAAGCTTCTTCGTCCTTCCGGTAATGGGACGACCAGAACTGTAGGTAATACTCCAGATGTGGCATGAGTTTTCAAGGCTTGGAGATTAAGTGCTTTGCAATTGTTTAACATCAATGAAGCTGTGCCAAGCATCACTTCTTAAATTCAGTGAGTATCATTTTAGCTTTTCAGACTGCAGGACTTGAATGTGTCCAGAATAAAAGAAGTGAGCAGGAAATATCATTACCCACCCACCAAATGGGTTTTTCCAAAAGCTCTCTTCTGCAAAGCACTATAGGGCTATTAAAACAAAAACTTCACACCAAATTAAAAGTTTCTTCCCCCAGGCAGTTCATCTGATCAACCATTCTAGTTATTCCCCCACCCCCCTCTATTACCCCGTCACTGCACTACACTATAAACACTTTAATCCATTTTTTATAACACTCTTTACATTGTAAATATATGGTGGCATTTATGCATTTATACACATTTTGTACTTCTAACTATATTTTATATAATTCTTTAGTCTGTGTAATTGTTGATTTTTGTTGCCAAGGCACAACAGCAAATTCCTAACAGGTGTAAACGTATATGGTGAACAAAGTTGATAATTTTTCTTTGAAACAACTCACACAAAGTGCCGGAGGAACTCAGCAGGCCAGGCAGCATCTATCGAAGAGAGTACAGTTGACGTTTTGGGCCGAGACCTTTCAGCAGTCCTGATGGAGTGTCTCAGCCCGAGAAGTTGACTGTACTCTTTTCCATAGATGCTTCCTGGCCTGCTGAGCTCCCCCAGCACTTTGTTGTGTGTTGCTCAGATTTCCAGCCTCTGCAGACTTTCTCTCCTTTTTCTTTGTCCCTGCTCATACTGACACTGAAGATACTGTCTGTGTGAAGTTTGTACATTCAAAGTTAAAAGATCCAAGTAAGTGTACTATCGAAGAACACATATGTCACCCTCTACTGCCCTGAGCTTCATATTCTTACAGGCATTCACAGTAAAGACAAAATCACACAATGGAATCAGTGAAAAATTGCACACAAAGACAGGCAAACAGCCAATGTGGAAAAGACAGCAAATGGTGCAAATACAAAAAAGAAAAAAAAACAAAATCATAGAAATAATAATAAATAAATAGGTACAAATATTGAGAATATGAGTTGTAGAGTCCGTGAAAGTGAGTCAGTAAGTTATGGAATCAGTTCAGTGTTGAGGTGAGTGAAGTTAACCACGTTGGTTCAGGAGCCTGATGGTTGAAGGGTAATAACTGTTCCTGCACCTGGTGGTGTGGGATCTAGGGCTCCTGTACCTCCTTCCAGATGGTTACAGATTACAGCGAGAATGACGATATTCTCTCTGTGACTGCACCTGTTTTCTTCAGGTACTCCAGTTTCCTCTCGATCATCTGTGGGTTGGTAGCCACCTTAAATTGCCTCTAGTATGTGGGTGAGTGAGAGAAAGCACAGCTGTGTCTCTACTTCCTTACGAAGATTCAGCATGACATTCAGAACTTTGACCAACTTCTATAGGTGTGTAGTGGAGAGTATATTGACTGGCTGCATCACAGCCTGGTATGGAAACAACAATGCCCTTGAATTGAAAACCTTACCAAAAGTAATGGGTAAAGCCCTCCCAACCATTGAGCACATTTACACAGAGCGTTGTCGCAGGAAAGCAGCATCCACCATCAGGGACCTCTACCACCACAGGACATTCTCTCTTCTCACTGCTGCCATCAGGAAGAAGGTACAGGAGCCTCAGGACTCTCACCAGCAGGTTCAGGAACAATTACTACCCCTCAACCATCAGGCATTTGAACCAAAGGGGATAACTTCATTCAACTTCACTTGCCCCATCACTGAAATGTTCCCACAACCAATGTACTCACTTTCAAGATCTCTCCATCTCATGTTCTTGATATGTGTTGCTCATTTATGCATTATCATTATTTCTTCTTTTGTATTTGCATAGCGTGTTGTCTTCTGCACATTCTACAGATGCTGAAAATTTGGAGCAACAGACACAAAATGGTGGAGGAACTCAGCAAGCCAGGCAGCATCTATGAAGGGGAATAAACAATCAAAGTTTCAGGTTGAGACTGGTCTTGGCCCAAAACATCGACTGCTTATTCCCCTACATAGATGCTAACTGACTTGCCAAGTTCTTCCAGCATTTTGGTTGAATATGCAAAACGTGTGAGATTAATAAACTAATTCCAATTCCACTTCCACAGTAGGTAGAAAAGGTCTCAGAAACATATAGGAAAGCAGGGTTTACCACTATTCAGTAGTCAGGAGATTCGTGCCAGGTCTGATGTTTAACTTTACAGACACCTACAAGGCTGTGCTGGTAATGATACAGTTTTATTAACTATACAAAAATGTTATTAATAGAACTTAATGATCAGCTTAATTTTTCACATGTACATCCAAACATATAGTCAAATGCATAATCTGCATCAAATCAAATCAGTGTGGATTGTGCTGGGGGCAGCCCACAAGTGTCAACACACTTCCAGCACCAACACAGTGTGCCCAAAACTCACTAACCCTAACCCATACCTCTTTGGAATGTGGGAGGAATCAGAGAACCTGGAGGAAACCCACAGGGTCACGGGAAGATCACACGAACTCCTTACGGACCACAACGAGGTGGGACTTCAGGTCTTTGTAACTCCCGCCCAATATTAGTGGCAAGAAGACGGCATGGCCTAGATGTTGTAGGGATCTGCTAACGGCCGTGCAATCATGCCACCATATTCTTACACTGGAGAAACAGGTAAATTCACTTCACCAAATGCCACAGGCTGGCTAAACAGACCAACACACTGACCTTGACAGACTGTGTTGTGAGCCGCCCACACGCCAGATGCTTGGCATGTAGTTGAAATGGTTCCATTCAAAATAAACCCCGGTTCACAGGTAAAGGTGCACACAGACTGGAAGTGGTTCTCTCCGTGCAAGTCTTCGCATTTAACTTGGCTATTGTTTGGTTTAGTAAAACCTGGACACACTGTAACTGGAGAAAAAAAAAGCAAAGAAAAAGGAGTTGTCTTTATAAGGAAGCTTTTATTTGGACCCAAAGAATTTTGTGGCTGATTGAACTGTTTAAAGTGTAATTACCATTGATATTATAGAAAAGATTGCAACATAAAAGTAAATTTTCATTTTGTTTTATTTATTTTGAGATATAGTGTGGTAACAAGCTATTCTGGGACAACAAGCCACGCCACCCAATCATACTAATGTGAACAATTCACCTACTAGCCTGTGCATCTTTGGACTGTGGGAGGAAACCAGAGCACCCAGAGGAAACCCACTTAGTCATGGGGAGAACATACAAACTCCTTACAGACAGTGGCGGGAATTGAACCCAGATCCTGGTGCTGTAAATTGTTACGCCAATCATTACACCACCATACTGGACTGAGAAAGGAACTGACGATGGCCAGAAAATGAAGGAGAATTCCTCTTCTTTTCCATGAGTGTGTGTCATGGAACCTTTCACACCCACACAAGCAAGTAAACAGAATCTTGTTTTAAAGTCACATCCAAAGGTTGCACCCCAAGCATTGAGCCACATCCTGTTTACTGATGTGTTCAAATGATGGTTTTGTTTCTTGATTTCAATCCAGGGTCTAATGACGCATAGGATCATAGAGTTATTGTTTCTGACAGCCCAATATCAACACGTTACTTTTTGTACCTGTGTATGCTCATCCCAATTACTCATATTAAGTCCTTAGACCCAGAGATTAACAAACTGTCATCAGTGAAGTGAAATGCAAAGTTATTCTTGTCATGAATGCAGAGCACTTAAAGATTAATTTTGTAATCCTATGCTTGCAAATGTTTTTGCTATAACCAGGCAGGTTTCAAAGTTTAGAAACAAGCGTTACTGTGGATGCTGGAAATGTAGAGTAATACACACAATGTGCTGGAGGAGCTCAGCAGGTCAGGCAGCATCTATTGATGGGAATAAACAGTCGACACTTCGAGCCAAGACCATTTATCAGGACTGGAAAGGAAGGGGAGAAGTCAGAATAAGAAGATGGGGGCAGGAGAGGAAGAAGTACAAGGTGGTAGCTGAGAGGTGAAACCGGAAGAGGGGACGGAAGTGAAGAAAAGAGCTGGGAAGTTGATTGGTTGAAGAGATAAAGGGCTGGAGACTGGGAAATCTGATAGGAGGACAGAAGACCATGGAAGAAAGGGAAGGGAGAGGAGCACCAGAGAGAGGTGATGGACAGGTAAGAAGAAACGGTGTGACAGAGAAACAAGAGTGGAGAATCATGAAGGAAAGGACGCAGAGTAATTACTGGAGGATTGAGAAATTGATATTCATGCCATCAGGTTGGAGGCTACCAGGACGGAATATAAGGTGTTGCTCCTCCAACCTCAGTGTGGACTCATCGTGACAGTAAAGGAGACCATGGACTGACACATTGGAATGGGAATGAGAAGTAAAATTGAAATGGCTGGCCACCAGAAGAGCAAGATTTTATGGTGAAAGCGCTCGACGAAATGGTCTCCCAATCTAGGTCGGGTCTCACCAATATACAAGAGGCCACAATGGGAGAACCAGATACAGTAGACAACCTCATCAGACTTGAAGTGTCATCTGACCTGGAAGAACTGTTTGGGGCCCTGAGTGATAGTGAAGGAGGGGGTATAGAGGCAGGTGAGGCTTAAAAATATAGAGACAAATCACAGAATAGTATCTACCTATTGAAATACAAAGAAAAATGTGTTACTCAAGCAAAGAATGCTTGGTAGCATTCCCTAGTGGACATAAATTACAACATTAGCAAAAAGCCTGTTGATATTCAATTTGAAGTTTATGAATCCATACTGGGCCTCTTGGAATATTGGTAGCTCTAATCAACAACCTAAATAAATATGTAAAAACTAAAACCATTGGTGTAAATTAACCAGGAAGTTGCTTGGATTAGAGAGCATGTCTTATGAGCATAGGTTGGGAGAGCTAAGGCTTTTCTCTGTGGAGTGAAGAATGAGAGGTGACTTGATAGAGGTGTACAAGATGGTAAGAGGTATAGGTCGAGTGGACAGCCAGAAACTTTTTCCCAGGGTGGAAGTGATTAATATAAGGGCATATCTTTGAGGTGTTGGGAAGAAAGTATGGGGGGGGGCAATGTCAAGGATAGATTTTTTACACAGAGAGTGGTGGGTGTATGGAACATGCTGCCAAGGAGTCGTGGTAGAAGCAGATACATTAGGGACAAGTTAAAGACTCTTGGATCGGTACATGAATGAATGAACAGTGGAGGGCTATGTGCATGGGATTGGTGAAATTGACCTCAGAGTAAGCTAAAGGGTCAGTAGTACACCGTGGGCTGAAGGGCCTGTACTGTACTGTTCACTGTTCTAAATTGGAATGAAGGCAATGGTTACAAAGAGAAAATAGTGTGGGATTTGTAGCTTCCATTCAGTTAGTGGTTTGAAACTGACTGCCTCACACAGGCAAAGTCTCCGCCGATTCTGCTTTTGGGATCTACGGGATGTGCCAGGTTAGTCAGAGCAAAGGCAGGAAATTCGCAGCTAGAGAAAGGGACATCAATGAGACAGAGTCCCAGTCACCGCTGGGCCGTGTGGGCGAGTGCGACTGTCTGGAGGGGCACCAACCAGCTTCATCTGAGAGACTCACACGATCTCCCAGTAACTCAGCAGAGTCGGTGATGAAGAATGCCCGTGTGGAAATGGGAGCTAAAGTCCACTAAGCTTTATGAAATTGTGTTCCGACCAGTTATCCAGCCGTAATGGAAACATATTTTATGTCTTTTCTTTTCCATGCCTTACCGTTTTCACAATTGTTTCCATAGAAACCTTGGTCACACGTGCACCTGAGCCCAGTAGGCAGTTCAGAACACGTGCCTCTTCCATTGCAGGTTGTTGATTTGCATTTCTCTGCGGAGACATCAGTACAAATTTTCACATTGAACCCACGTCAGTCAGCAAGTGTTCGTGTTAGAGCACTGCATAGGATTAGCCTGTTCTGTATATCTAATCCAGATATAAAACCTAGACCCAGCACCCATGTACACCCTGTCTGAATGCCCTAACGCTCCCTCCGCACCACTTCCCAACTCACGGGCACACTCTCATCCTGCGCTGGTCATTTTTCATCTGTTATTGCTGCTGTTTCACATATTTATACAACTGCTTGTTTTATTATAATCATACCTGTAACATTATACTGGTTATATACATGTCATATATATACGTCTTATATGCCCTTCCCTCGGACAATATCGGTGGCGTGGAGAGGGGAGACTTGCAGCTTGGGCAACTGCTGGTCTTCCATAAAAAAAACCCCCTGCCCAGGCTTGTGCCCTGGAAACTTTCCAAGGCGCAAATCCATGGTCTATTGAGACTAACGGAGGCCTATATGTCTTATATACCTTGCAATTTCTATCAACCTGTCAGTCTTCAGGCCATGACACTCAGTGACTTGTGCTGATATTATTTTGTGACTGTGCGTGCTGGATCGTAACTATATGTACTGTGACTATATTTACTATGTTGTGCACCTTGGCCCCAGAGGAACAATGTTTTGTTCAGCTGTATACAAGTGTATTGTTGAAGGACAATAAATTTGAACTTGAATTGTAATTTGTCAAGCAAGGGGCACAAAATGCAGGAGGAACTCAGCAGGTCAGGGAGCATCTATGGAAATGAATAAACAGTCTATGTTTTGGGCCGAGACCCTTCTGTATGGGAAAGAACTGAGCATGAGCCAGAATAAGAAGGTGGAGGGAGGTTGATTCTCTCCATCACCTCAATAATTAAAGTTATCTGGCTTTCATTGCCTTATTTTCACTATGGACATCCTGTCCCTAAACACTTCCATCCCCCATCAGGAAGACTGTAAATCTCTCGGCTTCTTACTGGACAACAGGCCTAATCAGTTGCAAGTTGTTGCTGTGAGCAGGCAGGCTTCAAACATTTTCAAAGTTCAGATTTTGAACTTTGAATTTTTTTTGTATAGTGGTGGCTGGAAAGTTTATGAGATTAATCACAGAATAGAAGCTACCTATTGAAATACAAAGCAAAATATACCCAAGCAGGGAATGCTTATTAGTGTTCCTCAAAGCATGTAGATTACAAGAAACAATATTAACAAGAAGCCTGATGGTAGACAAATGGAAGTTTATGAATCCTGTAATCCATTCTGGGACTCTTTGTAATGTTGCTTGCTCTAATCAACAACCTAAGTAAATATGTAAGAACTAAAACTATTGGTGAATGTAAAGTAAGCTGAAAGCTGCTTGGATTAGAGGGCATATTTTATGGAGATAGGTTGAGAGACCTAAGGCCTTTCTCTTTGGAGCGAAGGAGGATGAGAGGCAACTTGTTATAGGTGTACAAGAGGTATAGATTGAGTGGACAGCCAAAGACATTTTCCCAGGATGGAAATGGCCAATTTTTTTTTAGTGTGTTGCACCAGACAGTCAGCCATTCTTGTCTGGTGCATGGTGTCAGGATTGGTCTCCTTTCGGATTAACTGGGTCATGGTATGAACGTTCCTGACTCGACCCTTTTTTTATATTTACGAGCCGAGTGGCTAGCTCGATGCTTAACCAGGCACAGATAGAAAGCATGCTCGAGGGTGGCCCGACTTGGATTCGAACTCGGGAATCTTCGCTCCGGAGTCCGGCGCTGATGCCATTGCGCCACCAGTCAGCCTCATGGCCAATATAAGGAGCATAACTTTGAAGTGTTGGAAGAACATTTCAAAGTTCTCCCAACACTTCAAAGTACAGGGGGGATGTCAGGGATAGTTTATTTACACAGAGTGTGGTGGGTGTACGGAACAACCTACCAGAGGTGGTGGTAGAGCCAGATCCTTTAGCAGCATTTCAGAAACTCTGAGACAGGCATATGGATGAAAGAAAAATGGAGGGCTACGTAGAAGAGAAGGGTTGAATTATGTTTGGAATATGTTAAAGGGCCAACGGCACACCGTGGGCCAAAGGGCCTGTACTGTACTGTGCTGTAATATTCAATGTTAAATTGGAATGAAGGCAATGGTTACAAAGAGAAAATAGTGTGGGATTTGTAGCTTCCATTCAGTTAGTGGTTTGAAACTGACTGCCTCACACAGGCAAAGTCTCCGCCGATTCTGCTTTTGGGATCTACGGGATGTGCCAGGTTAGTCAGAGCAAAGGCAGGAAATTCGCAGCTAGAGAAAGGGACATCAATGAGACAGAGTCCCAGTCACCGCTGGGCCGTGTGGGTGAGTGCGACTGTCCGGAGGGGCACTAACCAGCTTCATCTGAGAGACTGCACACAATCTCCCAGTAACTCAGCAGAGTCGGTGATGAAGAATGCCCGTGTGGAAATGGGAGCTAAAGTCCACTAAGCTTTATGGAATTGTGTTCCAACCAGTTATCCAGCCGTAATGGGAACATATTTTATGTCTTTTCTTTTCCATGCCTTACCGTTTTCACAATTGTTTCCATAGAAACCTTGGTCACACGTGCACCTGAGCCCAGTAGGCAGTTCAGAACACGTGCCTCTTCCATTGCAGGTTGTTGATTTGCATTTCTCTGCGGAGACATCAGTACAAATTTTCACATTGAACCCACGTCAGTCAGCAAGTGTTCGTGTTAGAGCACTGCATAGGATTAGCCTGTTCTGTATATCTAATCCAGATATAGAACCTAGGCCCTTCCTAACACTCTGCTGTCACCCAGCACCCATGTACACCCTGAATGCCCTAACGCTCCCTCCGCACCACCTCCCAACTCACGGGCATGTTCTCTTTTGTGAGCCTTGCGGGCCTCTGCGGCTTGCCATAGACAATTGGACTTCTGGGTTTCTCGAGCTCCTGTGTTTTCTAATTTCGTCTTAACCAGAGCTGTTAAGTCCTTGTCTTCTCTGTTTAATCTTGTCAAGATAATTGTGACTGGCATGGACTTTCTGTGTTCTATGATTATTTAATGCTGACTCCCGATTAGCGCTGTTGGCGGAGTCCTTCTGCATTGAGAATGATTTGTCTCACGGTGCCACTCAGTCGCACCACCGATGGTCTGTTGATATTCCTATATCTAACCTCTTGCTTCCGTCTCTACGAGGGAGTCTGATGTTCCTCCGCGCCATGACCCTCTCATCCTGCACTGGTCACTTTTCATCTTTTGTTGCTGCTGTTTCACACATTTCTACGACTGCTTGTTTTATGATAATAGTGTCAGTGACATACTGTCTTAAGTACACGTGCATCTCGCACTTTATATCAACCTGTCAACCTTCAGTCCATGCCACTCAGGGACTTGTGCTAATATTACTTTGTGACTGTATGCACTCTGTGCGACTATATGTGCTGTGTTTTGCAGAGGAACAATGTTTCATTTAGCTGTATAAATGTGTATGGTTGAATGACAATTAACTGGAACTTGACAGAAGAGTACAGCACAGTACAGACCCTTTGGCCATTGATGTTGTGTCAACCTATCTAGAAATGCTCCATGGTCAATCTGACCCTTTTGATGCCATAAGGGTTAATCTAACCCATTGTGGTGGATTTGTTACTCACCATCATTGTTCCCTATAGAAGTAAAATTCTTAAACTAACACATCGATGCAAAAATTATTCTGAAAACTTCTAATCGCCAAATTTCGAAATAAGGCAATAAGATACAGGAGTAGAATTAAGCCATTCTGCTCCGCCACTTCATCATGGCTGATCCATTTTCCCTCTCAACCCCAATCTCCTGCCTTTGCCCGGTATCCCTTCATGTCCTGACTAATCAACCTCTTAGAACTTATCAACCTCTGCCTTAAATGTACCCAATGACTTGTCCTCCATAGCTGCTTGTGGAGGCAATGACTTCCACAAATTCACCACTCTCTGGCTAAAGAAATGGACGTCCTTATATTCTGAGGCTGTGTCTTCTGGTCCTAGACTCCCCGACCATAGGAACCATCTTCTCCCATATTCACTCTATCGAGGATATGAGGTTTCAATGATATCCCCCTTATTGTTCTGAATTCCAGTGAGTACAGCCCGGCATCATCAATCGAACCTCATTGAGTCTGCTCTACCATTTCATCATGGCTGATCCATCTCCCCTCTCTTGCCTTCTCTCTGTATCTCTTCATGCCCTGACTTGAGTAATTAAAAGCAATTGGTTCTTTAGCACTCATATTCACAGAGATTCCTCTGGCTCCCCTTCAAGCCACATAGCCTTGCAATCCCTCGATTTAATCCTAGCCTAATCTCGGGACAATTTACAATGACCGATTAACCTAACCACCAGTACATCTTTGGATTGTGGGAGGGAACTGGAACACCCAGTGGAAACCCACACAGTCACAGGGAAAATGTACAAATTCCTTACGGGCAGCGGCAGGAATTGAACCCGGGGTCACTGGTACAGTAAAGTGTTGTGCTAGTGCTGCAGGCATATGCTGCCCACAATTTTTAGAGTAAGAACCATATTTCTGCTTCTAGATTTAGCTCTACTTGCTATATTCTGTGTTTCTCGCCCAATTCTTGTTTTTGTTTTTGGTGCGGGGGAGGGGGATATGGGGGTTGTTACTTTGATAATAAATGAACTTTAGACCTTATATGCCCTGGCCGATGAGACAAATGAAGCTATTGACTATATATTCCTTACTTTCTCCCTTTCTATTGAAACCATTGCTTATTTGTAAGCTTCAACACATGGGAACTGGGTGTTGGATTGGAAATACGTCTCTACCAAAGGAGGTGTAATGCGTTCCTTCCCTCCGCCAGCCTGCAGGTCACCATTGGGTAAGGTGTAGCACCTACTTAGCCACTCCCCTACCAATCAGGGTCATGTGAATCCATGGGAGCAGGTGGTGGACAGTCGTATGAGCAGCCGGTGCTTATCACAAGTCCTGGTTCTGCGACCATTGACACCAAGCAGACAATTTCTGAAGAGTATTGATAATGGCTGGGGTCACCCGGCTTGTAAAGACACTGCCCAGGAGAAGACAAAGGCAAACCACTTCTTTAAAAAGATTTGCCAAGAACAATCATGGTCATGAGACCGTTTTGCCATTGTCATATGAGGGATAGATAAGGTACAGGCAGGAAAGTTGTTTCCTACAACTAGTACTAGGGGACATAGCTTCAAAATTCAGGGGAGTAGATTTAGGATGGAGATGAGGAGGAACTACTTCTCCCAGAGAGTGGTGAATCTGTAGAATTCTCTGCCCAGGGAAGCAGTGGAGGCTACCTCAGCAAATATATTTAAGACAAGGTTGGATAGATTTTGGCATAGTAGAGGAATTAAGGGTTATGGGGGAAAGGCAGGTAGGTGGAGATGAGTCCATGATCTTATTGAATGGTGGGGCAGGCTCAACGGGCCAGATGGCCTACTCCTGCTCCTATTTCTTATGTTCTTATGACACAGCACAAAACGGTGACGATATATAAAGAAGCTAAAAATTATTCACAGATTTACATTAATGATAAATAACAAATGTGAAGCACCTCAGGACAAAAGTCCTTTCATCATTGCTAGATCTAAATCTTCTAACTCCCAACCCAGCAGCACTGTGTCCACTCCGTGATACAAGGTGTGTACGCACATATGTGCCAGCTGTAGATAGGACCAGATTCAATCCAGTTACTTGCCTTTGCCAATTGCCATCAACACAGAGAAATATACACTGAAGAATCATTGCCTCAAGAGATACTGGGATTATAGTTTTGAATACATGTCTTCTCTTACCATTTTCACACTTGTCACCATAGTAACCTTGGTTACAGCTGCACTTAAAACCATCAATTAATTCAGAACATGTGCCTCTTCTGTTACAAGTCGTTTCTTGGCAATGAACTGTAAAACCATTAGCAAAAGCATAATTGTTAACAATCAGATTTGATATAATCACTCAAAAATCTTTGCAGTTTGATTACTTACACCAAATCATACAAGTGACGGAGGTGGATCCATTAATGAAACAATAATGTGGATTGGCATGATCAACAAGGGAACCAACAAGAACTCATTTACTCTAGAAATTCGGCAAGCCCGTGTTCTTTCGCTGTAATGTAGGATACTGCCTTCCCTCACACTTCAACGTGTGGAGGATGTGGCCAGCATCCTACTAACCTGTTTGTTCAGGGATAGTTTCAACCAGAATGGAAGGATTTCAGCTTCATAAGTGAATAAAGTGGATAACTTGGCATGATAGTTAACTCCTATCACCTCGTATCCTAAACCTCAAGTCAGTGTTAACAGTGGTAAGGCAAGATTCTTGGGAAACCTAACAGCCTCGGGACAACTATACATCAGAGAATGTATACAGTATACAACCTGAAATTCGTACTCTTCACAGACATCCATGATACAGAATAAAAATGTTAGACAGGGAAACGTTCGAGCCCCTTTCCCCCTCCCATGCACAAGCAGCAGCAAAGCACCAACCCTCCCCCCCCTTTATTCCAGCAGAGAGCATCACCCCCCACACCTGCCAAGCAATTGGAAGCCCTCAGAGAACACAATCTACAGGCCACCATCCCTACAGTTTGATCTCTGTCTCTCACTCATTCACTCACTAACCAGGGAGAGAGAGGTACTCAAGCAGCCATTATTCTAGTCCTTTGATTCAGAAACAGGTGCCTGAAATCCCAGAAGGAATTTAAATTCAAATTCTAGAATTTAGGGCAATTTGTGCTATATTGGTAAATCATCCTTTGTAGACATCAATTACCTACAGAAAGATATCAGCTTCCACACACAGGTACTGTCCACCCATTAACCCCATTTTACCAAGTAGTCTTGAATCTCGAATCACCATTTTACAAGTCTCAAGATGTTTTTTTCAAATTCTGTACAGTTTAGTTCCTCTTTATCCGAGTTATTTTTTCAGAGAGCAGAAAACTAGAGGGAAGGGGAGGGGAGGGGATGGATGAGAGGAGAGAGGAGAGAGGAGAGAGGGGAGAGGGGAGAGGGGAGAGGGGAGAGGGGAGAGGGGAGAGGGGAGAGGGGAGAGGGGAGAGGGGAGAGATGAGAGATGAGATGAGATTGGGAGCATGGACGACCACAACAGATTAGTAGGTGAAGTGTTGCCTTTCCTGGAAGGACTGTTTGGGGCCCTGAATGAGGAGGTGAATGGGCAGGTGTCACACTTTGGCTACTTGTAGGGATAAGTGCCAGGAGGGAGATTAGTGGGGAGGGATGAATTGGGAGAGGCGGGGAGAGGGGGAGGGAGAGAGGGAGGGAGAGAGGGAGGGAGAGAGGGGGGAGAGAGGGGGGAGAGAGGGGGGAGAGAGGGGGGAGAGAGGGGGGAGAGAGGTGGGGAGAGAGGTGGGGAGAGAGGTGGGGAGAGAGGTGGGGAGAGAGGGAGAGAGGGGTAGAGAGAGTGTGTGTGAGAGAGGTAGAGAGAGTGTGTGTGAGAGAGAGAGAGAGAGAGAGAGAAAGTGCAAGTAAGAGAGATAGAGAAGTTGTGGAGGATGATATATTGGATGCGGAGGCTCATGAGTGGTAGGTAAGGACAAGAGAAACTCTATCACTGTTAAGGTGGTGGGAAGATGGGGTGTGACTGGTTGTTATACTGGTTGCTAACACAAATAACACTTTCCACTTTTCATGTGATAAGTGAATCCGAGTCTGAATCTGAATCAGAATCTAGATGGATGAAAGATCTTAACAGAGTCACCAAATAAAGAAATCCAGTGACAGAGATATGAGACTACACATGGCAAAATCTGGGGCAAACACAAAACAAACTGCTGGAGAGACTAGTCCAGCTGAAGTGTCTCAACACAAAATATCAAGCATGCACTTCCCTCTGCTGCTTCCTTACCCGCTGAGTTTCTTCAGCATTTTGTTTTAATTTTAAACCCAATGACGTGTGTGTAACCTGTCTCCAACAATCTTTGTGATTATGGAAAGCACTACTTACATTTCTGGCACACAAAATAGTTTTCATTATCACAATCTTCATCATTCCATTCATGGCTACTGAGCATCTCGACACAATTCTCTTCTCCGCCAAAGAAGAGGAATTTGTAGTTGTTTGGCTCTCCATCTGCCCAGTTGGTGTAGGATACCCTACTAAGTGAGCTAGGATAGCACCAGTTTCCACCACATTTTAGCACTCCGATCCAAGCAGTGTCTTCGACAACTCGTGATAAAACCCTTTGCTGCTGTGAATTGTGGACTTCAGCAAGTCCATCAAACGCGCTGGTACAATATTGTCGAGATTCTTCAAATGATTTGGATATTTTCAGGAACTTGTAGAATACACCTTCAGAAACAGGGGGGCAACCTGTGTGGGAAAGAAAACAGGTGAAACATGTGAAGAATGGTGATAACCGGGTGAAAGTTCTATGAAGCACACACAAAATGCTGGAGGAGGAACTCAGCAGGCCAGACAGCATTTATGGAAAAGAGTATGGTTGATGTTTCAGGCCGAGATCCTTCATCTGGAGTGTGTTTGTAAACTCTATGAAATTTATTGTAATCAGAAGAGGATCTGCAGGTTCTGGAAATCCAAAGCAATGCACACAAAGTAATGGAGGAACTCAGCAGATCAGGAAGCATCGATAGAAATTAATCAACACTCTAAGTTTCACCCTTCATCAGGACTGGAAAAGAAGGGGGTGAAGATGCCAGATGGCAAGAAATTGGCTACAATTCTTGAAACCAAATCATTACACTGCTATTACATTTTATTTGTAAGGTTTAATTACCTAATATGAATTAGTCTTTACTTTCCTGTAAATGCCTGCAATCTCATTCTGCATACCATACTTTAGAATCAGAATTTAATTTAATACCACCAGCATATGTCGTGAAATTTGTTAACTTTACAGCAGCAGTACAATAAAACACACGATACAGAGAAAAAAGCTGAATTACAGTAGGTATTTATGTAACTAATAAATAGTTGAAATAAGTAGTGCAAAAGAAAAACAGAAATAAAAAAAGTGGTGAGGTAGTGTTCATGGGTTCAATGTCCATTTAGATAATTACTTTTGGCTTTGAATGCATTTGTAATATCTATGTCTATATTCTTGCAATCACTTGATAAATTCACGACATGCACTGAGTACGTTACCTGATAGGAGGACAATTGCAATAATATTTTTCCACATGGTGTCACAACAAAATCCGTTGAAAAGCACGGAGAATTGGTTTTGTTCAAGAAGCTGTTTGTTCTCAAAGGGAAGTAATCAAACAATCCTGGACTAATAAAACTTTTGATATAACGAGGCACCAACTTTCAGTCAACTGGAAGACAGAATGATGAGGGTTTTCTGTGTTTGTTTGGTGATTACAAAATGAAAATTAACTTGCAGGGCAAATCTGATTGAAGATAAGATTTCTTCTTCTACCACCTGAGTACTTTGACCAGTTCAAGCCTGGTACAGTTCCCTCAATGGGAGAACAGGAGCCTGACCAGAAGGCAAAGAAAACCAGAGATTTGCATACATTAAAGGAACTGAAACCATACAGAAAATGCTCAAAATGACCGGAGGCATTTCCTTAGAAATGAACTTGGCAGAGTTGTTTCCGTTTGTGAGGTAACAAATAATTGGATGCAGCTCAGTCCATCACAGGTAAAGCCCTCCCAACTGTTGAGCACATCTACAAGGAGTGCTGTTGCAGGAAATCAGCTTCCATCATCAAGTACACCCCAACATCTTCTGTGTGCAGTTTTTCATTGATTCTATTGTATTTCTTTGTTCTTCCATGAATGCCTGCAAGAAATAAATCTCAGAGTTTTTGTATGTTTTGTCACAGAAATAAGTCCAATAGGAATCCGAGGAGAAGCATTTTTTTTCCCCAGAGGTAGGAAAGATGGGATTGTTGATTAGACAGTCAGATGGAAGCTCGACAGCTCAATCCAATTCCCTACCCTCTTTCAGCTAGCACTACCACCATTTTCACCTTTCAGTGTCTCTTGGTCTCCTCTCTCTCCCTTTGTTATCTGTACCACTTCGTCTCTCTGCACCTTCAAATACATTTTCACATTCCCTTCATTTTGTTGAAAAATCTTCTCCCCGAGACATTAACTCTGTTTCTCTTCCACAATGTTGTCTGACCTCCTGTGTGTTTCCGGAAATTCTGTTTTTATTTCGGTTTCCTGCATTTGAACTACTCTGTTTTTTAAGCAGCAGATATCTGTTGGGCTGAATGGTCTATTTCTACTCCAGATTCCCTGTAATTCTCTTCAATCTGCAGCCGTGTAACTTTGCACTCTCTCTTTCTTCCTGTATCCTGTTCTCTTTCCCTTTCCCTGCCTCACTCTTTTCTCTTCTGGACTCTTTCTGAGACCTCTTCCTTTTCTATATCTCCATCTCAGGAGACAAACTTTTCACCAATCTCTACATTAACCCCATGGAGACTAACAGCTGCTTCCCACCATATCTCCTGCAAGAATACCATCTCTTTCAGTTTTTCTGCTTCTTCCACAAATGTTCTCAAGATAAGCTGTTCTCTTTCAGAATATTTCCCTTCTTTAGGAAACACCATTTTCCTCTGCTGGAGTTGAAGGAGACCTCTCATGTATTTCTTCCATTTTCCACATCTCTACTCTCATCCTCGTCCAGGCAGAACAGATGGAGTTCACTTGGTCCTCACCTTTAACACCACCAGCCTATGCACCCTTTACCGTTTCACCAGTTCCATCAAGATCCTATCACCAGCGACATCTCCCCTCCTCCTCTTTCTGCTGACTCTCTGGTCCATTCATCTTTTACCACCCACCCCACTCCATTTCCTGGCACTTCCTCCAGCAAGTGTAGGAGATACATCAGTTGTCCCTGCACCTCCTCCCTCACCACCCTCAGGGGATGTAAACAGTCCTTCCAGTGAGGCAGAATTTCACATGCACTTCCTTCTCCTTGTTCTATCTCATTCAGTACTTGCTACGTGGCCTCCTCTACATTGCCAAGCCCAAGTATAGCCCTATGCCCATCCAAAGTATCTGTACTCCTCAGTTATAGCCTCTGACATGTCCCATTATCTCGTTGAAACATGATTGGTGGCAGTAACTTCAACTCTAAGTTCAAGTAAATTTATTTTCGAAGTATATATCTCACCTCATTCCACCCTGAGATTTATTTTCTTGCACACATACACAGAAAAATAAAAAAATATAATAGAAACATAGAAAATAGGTGCAGGAGTAGGCCATTCGGCCCTTCAAGCCTGCACCGCCATTCAGTATGATCATGGCTGATCATCCAACTCAGAACCCTGTACCTGCTTTCTCTCCATACCCCTGATCCCTTTAGCCACAAGGGCCATATCTAACTTCCTCTTAAATATACCCAATGAACCAGCCTCAACTGTTTCCTGTGGCAGAGAATTCCACAGATTCACCACTCTCTGTGTGAAGAAGTTTTTCCTCATCTCGGTCCTAAAAGGCTTCCCCTTTATCCTTAAACTGTGACCCCTCATTCTGGACTTCCCCAACATCGGAAACAATCTTCCTGCATCTAGCCTGTCCAATCCCTTTAGAATTTTATACGTTTCAATAAGATCCCCCCTCAATCTTCTAAATTCCAGTGAGTATAAGCCTAGTTGATCCAGTCTTTCTTCATATGAAAGTTCTGTCATCCCAGGAATCAATCTGGTGAACCTTCTCTGTACTCCCTCTATGGCAAGAATGTCTTTCTCGGATTAGGGGACCAAAACTGCACACAATATTCTAGGTGCGGTCTCACTAAGGCCTTGTACAACTGCAGTAGAACCTCCCTGCTCCTGTACTCAAATCCTTTTGCTATGAATGCCAACATACCATTTGCCTTTTTTACTGCCTGCTGTACCTGCATGCCCACCTTCAATGACTGATGTACGATGACACCCAGGTCTCGTTGCATCTCCCCTTTTCCTAATCGGCCACCGTTCAGATAATAATCTGTTTTCCTGTTCCTGCAACCAAAGTGGATAACCTCACATTTATCCACATTAAATTGCATCTGCCATGAATTTGCCCACTCACCTAACCTATCCAAGTCACCCTGCATCCTCTTAGCATCCTCCTCACAGCTAACACTGCTGCCCAGCTTCGTGTCATCCGCAAACTTGGAGATGCTGCATTTAATTCCCTCGTCTAAATCATTAATATATATTGTAAACAACTGGGGTCCCAGCACCGAGCCTTGCGGTACCCCACTAGTCACTGCCTGCCATTCTGAAAAGGTCCTGTTTACTCCCACTCTTTGCTTCCTGTCTGTCGACCAATTCTCTACCCACATCAATACCATACCCCCAATACCGTGTGCTTTAAGTTTGCACACTAATCTCCTGTGTGGGACCTTGTTAAAAGCCTTTTGAAAATCTAAATATACCACATCCACTGGCTCTCCCCTATCCACTCTACTAGTTACATCTTCAAAAAATTCTCTAAGATTCGTCAGACATGATTTTCCTTTCACAAATCCATGCTGACATTGTCCGATGATTTCACCTCTTTCCAAATGTGCTGTTATCACATCTTTGATAACCAACTCTAACATTTTCCCCACCACCGCTGTCAGACTAACCAGTCTATAATTCCCCGATTTCTCTCTCCCTCCTTTTTTAAAAAGTGGGGTTACATTAGCCACCCTCCAATCCTCAGGAACTAATCCAGAATCTAAGGAGTTTTGAAAAATTACCACTAATGCATCCACTATTTCTTGGGCTACTTCCTTAAGCACTCTGGGATGCAGACCATCTGGCCCTGGGGATTTATCTGCCTTTAATCCCTTCAATTTACCTAACACCACTTCCCTACTAACATGTATTTCCCTCAGTTCCTCCATCTCACTAGACCCTTGGTCCCTTACTAATAGAATTTATGGAAAATTATACATAAACAAAGACAACCAACCAATGTATAAAAGGAGAGGAATCGTGCAAGTTAAAGAAACTGTCAACATTTTGGAATTCTCTGCCAAAATTCTTTACTTTTCCACATTTAAAGTTTGCCTTTGATCAAATTTACATCTACTTCAAATTGCCATGTATTATTCCATTTTGGATTCTGTTTGATGGCCCTCCCAGAAAGCTCCTTTGAACTTTTATCACATTAAAGCTGCTGCATGAAGCTGTTGATGTAATCTGTGTCTACTTTGGGGATTGGTGGCAAATCCTTCGTTCCGCCGACATACAGCAGGTGAGGACTGTTTATTGGATTCACTTCTTGCCTAAGAGCCCCCGCACTAATCCTTCATCTCATCTTTTCCTGTTCAAAGTTTCTGAAGTACATTGTATAGTCCTAATCTGGACTATGTTCCAACCAATAGTTAAACAAGAAACTCCAAATTATGCTGATCAGATATCGGCTTCCATCTGCTTCATTGATGTTGCTTTGGAATGATTCGATATCATCAGTACTAGACTGATTAAACCCCAGACTGTAACTGCTTCAACATTATTCAGAAGAATAAAAAGAAATGAGAATGGGTCACATGGCCTGTTAAACCCACTCTGCCATTGAATAGAGTCACATATAATCTGAATTTGTCTTCGGTCCTATTTTCTTTTTGTTCCATATAATCCTTGATCTCCAAGGATTCCAGGGATTCCCAATCTGGGGTCCACAGACACCTTGCTTTATGGTATTTGTCCATGCATAAAAAAAAGGTTGGAAATCCCTGCTATAGACCAAAAAACCTGTGAATGACTCCTCCTCCAGGGATCTCTAGTCTACAGAATTTCCAAGATTTGGCAGATACATTAGGAAAATTTAAGAAGTTCTTAGAAAGGCACAAGGATGATAGAAAAATGGAGACACATGTGGGAGATAAGGATTAGATTGATTTTAGAGGAAGTTAAAAGGTGAGCACAACTTTGTGGGCTGAAAGGTCTGTATTGTGCTATAATGTTCTGTGTTCTATTTCTCTGAGAGAAAAGCAATCTCAGATCTGTACTATTCTGTAGCGCTAGCCCTTGTTCTAGACTCCTGCAAGAGGGGAGACATCTAGTCAGTGTTTATCCTGTCAATCAGTCTCAGAATCTTACCTTTCAATGGGTAACCTCTCTTTCTTCTCAGCTCCACCTCTTTTAGGCCCAGCTGTTCAATCTTTCCTTACAAGTCAACCCTTTCATCCCGGGAATCAGCAAATGACCGTCCTGTGATCTCCGCAAAATCCAGTAATCTTTGTACCAAGATTCATTGTTATTGCTATTTTATTTGCTTTTGATCGTGATGGATTAACTCCACATGACACACAGCTAAATTTAACTGAACTGAACTAAATTAACCTCCAAGAGGACCACAACCTTGCCGTATGGTTTGCAGGCTTGCGTGCCTCGATGACCCAGAGAGTTATTTTGGCTGGAGTCAGAGC
The DNA here is from genome assembly GCF_048418815.1 of Hemitrygon akajei. Taxonomy (NCBI): domain Eukaryota; kingdom Metazoa; phylum Chordata; class Chondrichthyes; order Myliobatiformes; family Dasyatidae; genus Hemitrygon; species Hemitrygon akajei. The sequence goes on along the minus strand of NC_133139.1, from coordinate 11,316,621 downwards.
ATTATGATTTGGCTCTTGGTAGGGTCACCCATGTCAAACAAGTCAAAGGGTAGAGGCCAGACTAAGAGTGGTCCACCGGTCCTCCAGGTTTGGAGGTTCAGCTCAGGGCCAACAACCCTGACTGGTCAAAAAAAAATTATTACAGAAACCGCAATGAAGAATCCTTCTAAATCTGTGTGTAACTGTATGAACAGACAGAGACGGAGGACCTCCATTGCGGCCTCAAACACCAGTGGCGTAAGGGGCAGCAAGGAAATAAGATAATAAGTTGAACAATCCTCGACTGTTTAAATTACTTTGTGGCTCGATGATGTATATTTGGTGTTTTTTGCTTGCTTTTTGCCATTTGCACGATTTGTTCTTTACTCATTGGGTATTTGATGTTCTCTTTGAGTGGGTGTTTCTTTGTCTCATGGCTGTCTGTGGGAAGGTGAATCTCAGGGTTGTATACTTTGAAAATAAATGTACTTTGAATCTTTGAACTTTTGAATATTTCCCTACTTTTTTCCCCACTCTTATCTGCTACACTCTTTTATAAGTCAGCTGTCTTTATTCTCCTCTTGCAACCTATCCTTCCAAAAACTCCAAGAATATTTAATTAGCAAACACGAGGAAATCTGCAGATGCTTGAAATTCAAACAACACACACAAAATGCTGGTGGAACACAGCAGGCCAGGCAGCATCTATAAGGAGAAGCACTGTCGATGTTTCGGGCCGAGACCCTTCGTCAGGACAAGAATATTTAGTTCCCAGTTTTTATCACATAGCAACCACTTTCTGTCACATCTGATCATGTCCACTCTCCATTTGTGCCATTAAGTTGCTCACAACAGGACAGATGTGCACATTCAAGTACTGAGTGTTTGATCTGCCTTTCATTTATTGATTGATTGATTGATTGATTGATTGATTGAGGTAAAGCGTGGAATAGGCCTTTTCAGCCTTTCAAACCACATTACCCAGCAATCCCCGATTTAACCCAAGCCTAATGACAGGACTATTTACAATGACAATTAACCTACCAACCGGTATGTCTTTGGACTGTGGGAGGAACCCAGAGCACCAGGAGGAAACCCATGCGGTCACGGGGAGAACGTGTAAACAGGCAGTGGCGGGAATTGAACTCCAATTGCTGGTACTGTAAAGCGTTGTGCTAGCCACTTTGCTACCATGCAGCCCTTAGTGTCAACGTGCAGATACATCCTTATGTACGTATGCTCTGTCCTTCATTATGACACCTGGTTATCATTGTACCTTTCACCACATGGCATGTTTGCCTTGTCCTTTCTCTGTCAATTTTTTAAATTGCTTTTTAGAGCAATAAAGCACATATATAGGCCCTTTGGCCCATCAAGTCTATGCTGACCATTGTGCCTACCCTTCATTGGTTAGGGTTGACCATGCATGTTGCGTCCTAGCTGTCTATGAAAGTCAGGGCAGTACGATATGGAGTGCAAGCTGTTACCCATGTATCAGGCTTCCCCTCTCCACACAGATGATGCACCCAATGCAAACGGCACAGTTTGGCACCAGCAGCATTGCTGGAATTGCTAGTCAGCATTGTACTCAATATAGGACAGCCTTAAGGAATCCAGCTCCAGGTTTTTCCCTCGGAGCTTACTCCTGAATCCTTCCCCTTGAGTGGGTACAGCCACAAGGCAGCATTGGTTTGAGATCAGAGTTTTCCTTCTCCTAGATGAGTTGCCAATCACGGCTGATGAACCCCATCTGCCTGAAGCAACTGGTTTAAGGCACCAGTAACCTGCCTTTTGCCCTTCTCCTGTCAGTAGAAACGGTTCAGCCAGGCTTAGTAGCTAAGCTACACGTGAAGGTCAGGAGCTGGACTTGGTTGTCAGAAGCTATTTGAGGTGCACGCCATTGGAGCATTTAATAGATAGTGGGAGTTTATCCCCATTATCACTCCCCACCGATAACAACCTTAAGGAACCAGTGCCTACCCATCTAGTCCAATTGCCTGCCTTCAGCTCAATCCCTCTAGGTCCCTCCCCCATGTACTGTACCTGTCCAAGTGCTTCTTAAATAATACTGTTGTAGCTGCCTCAACCACTTCCTCTGGCAGCACAATCAATATACAATCCACCGTCTGTGTGGAAACAAAGTTTGCTCTCAGGTTCTTATTAGTTCTTTCTCCACTCATCCTAGATCTACAGCCCTAGTTATAGACTCCCCTACTCTGGCAAAAAGTCTGCTACCATTCTCCTTATCTCTGCCTCTCATAATGTTAAAACATTTCTACAAGGTTTAAATGACTACTGTTCAGTGGCACTAGCGCCAATCATCACAGTGTGTTTTGAACGACTGGTAATGGTACATATCAAAAACTCCAAGCATAAGACCATAGGCTATAGGAAGAGAATTAGGCCATTTGGCCCATTGCTTCTGTGCTGCCATTTCATCATACCTGATCCATTATTTTTCTCAGACCCAATCTCCTGCCTTCTCCCCACATCCCTTCATACCTTGACCAGTCAAGAATCTATCAAACTCTGCCTTAAATACATATAAAGACCTGGCCTCCACAGCTGCTTGTGGCAAAGAATTCCTGAGATTCAGCACTCTCTGGCTAAAGAAATTCCTGCTCATCTCCATTCTTTGAATATATCCTTTGATCTTAGACTCTCCCGCCATAGGAAACATCCTCTCCACATTCACTCTATCAAGGCCTTTTACCATTCGATAGGTTTCAATGATGTCACCCCTCATTCTTCAGAATTCCAGTGAATACAGGCCCAGAGCCATCAAATGCTCTTCATATGACAAGCCATTCAATCCTGGAATTATTTTTGTGAGCCTCCTTTGAACCCTCTCCAGTTTCAGCACATCCTTTCTAAGATAAGGCGCCCAAACCTGCTCACAATACTCCAAAGTGAGGCCTCACTGGTGCTTTATATAGTTTCAACATTACATCCTTGCTTTTATATTCTCATCCTCTTGAGATGAATGTTAACATTGCATTTGCCTTCCTCACCACCGACTCAACCTGCAAATTAATAATCTTCATGGAATCCTGCACAAATACTCCCAAGTCCCTTTGCACCTCAGTTTTTTGTATTTTCTGTCCATTTTGAAAATAGTCAATTCTTTCATTTCTTCTACCAAAGTGCAAGACCATACACTTCCCAACAATGTATTCTTATTCTCCTAATAACTTTTTAAAGAACTTTTTAAAAGCTATTATTAATGCTTTTTGAGATAGTGATTTAGATGCATATCATATTCTTTACTGAGTTAAGTATTGTATGTAATTAGTTTTGCTACAACAAGTGTATGGGACATTGGAAAAAAGTTGAATTTCCCCATAGGGATGAATAAAGTATCTATCTATCTATCTATCTAATCTGTTTAAGTCCTTCTGTAGTCTCTTCACTTCCTCAAACCTACCTGCCCCTCCAGTTATTTTCATATCATCTGCAGACTTTGCAACAAAGCCATCAATTCCACCATCCAAATCACTGACATATAAAAAGAATCAGTCCCAACACAGGGCCCTGTGATACATTACTATCACCAACAACCAACCAGAAAAGGCTCCCTTTATTCCCACTCTTTGCCTCCTGCCAATGAGCCACTTGTTTTATCCTAGCTAGAATCTTTCCTGTAATACCATGGGCTCATAGGTTGTTAAGCAGCCTCATGTGCAGCACTCTGTCAAAGGCCTTCTGAAAATCCAAGTACACAACATCAACTGATTTTCCTTTGTCTATCATACTTTAAAGAACTCCAACAGGTTTGTCAGGCAAGATTTTCCCTTGAGGAAACCATACTGACTATTGCCTATTTTATCATGTGCCTCCAAATACCCTGAGATCTCATCCTTAATAATCGACTCCAACATCTTCCCAAACACTGAGGTCAGACGAACAGGCCTATAGTTTCCTCTCCTCTGACGCTCTCCCTTCTTGAAGAGTGGAGTGACATCTGTAATTTTCCTGTCTTCCGGAACCATTCCAGAATCTAGTGATTCTTGGAAGATCATTACTAATGCCTCAACAATCTCTTCAGATACCTGGGGTGTACACCATCTGGTCCAGGTGACCTATCTACCTTCAGACCTTCCAGTTTCTGAAGAACCTTCCGTCTAGTTATGGTAACTTCACACACTTCATGACCACTGACACCTGGAACTTCCACCATAATGCTAGTATCTTCCATAGTGAGACCGATGCAAAATGCTTATTCAGTTTGCCCACCATTTCATTGTCCCCCATTACTACTTCTCCAGCATTGTTTTCCAGTGGTCTGATAACAACTCTAGCCTCTCTTTAACACTTTATGAGTCTGAAGAAACTTTTGGTATTCACATTAATATTATTCCACCTTTTGTATTCATTAAAGCAAATGCTTCACCTTTTGTATTCCACCTTTACCTTCTTAATGACTTTTTTATTTGCCTTTTGGTGGATTTTAAAGGCTTCCCAATCCTACAACTCCCCATTAATTTTTGCTCTATTATATGTCTTCTCTTTAGCTTTTACGTTAGCCACAGTTGGGTCATCTTTCCTTTAGAATACTTCTTCCTCTTTGGGATGTATACTGTATATCCCGTGTCTTGTGAATTGCCTCTGAAAATTCCAGCCATTGCTGCTCTGCCATCATTCTTTTCCAATTTTGGCCAAATTCCCCCCCCCCCCCCCATGCCTCTATTTCCTTTACTCCACTGTAATACCGTTCCATCTGACTTTAGCTTCTCCTTCTCAAAATTCATTGTGAATTCAATCATATCATGATCACTTACCCCTAATGGTTCTTTTACCTTCAGCTCTCTAATCAATTCTGGTTCATTGCACAATCCTGCCACATTTGACACTCACTGACAGAACCACTCTGTAACAAATGCCATAGCATCTGTCATGCACCTGGCCCTGACACACTTTGAAAACAAGGACTCTTATATCAAAATGCTGCTTCTGGATTTCAGTTCAGCATTCAACACTATTATCCCACAGACCTTGATGAACAAACTTCTCCTCCTTGGTCTAAATACACCACTGTGTAACTGGGTCTTGGGACTTCCTAACCAACAGACTTCAGAAAGTTAGCATCTTCACTTCTTTCTCCCTAGCATCCCCAATACAGGTGCCCCCCCCCCCACCCCAGGGCTGTGTGCTGAGCCTATTGCTGTATACACTTCTCACACGATTGCACAGCCATACACCCGAGTAGTCACATTGTCAAGGTTGCTGATGACACACTGTGGTGGAGCTCATCGCCAAAAATTATAAGATGGCCTACTCAAGGCCTCTCTCTCACCATTGTCTGTATGGAGTCCATTCTCCTTGATATCATATGGTTTTTCTCCATGAGCCCAGGCACCCAGGTTCCCTCTCACATTAACTTGTGACCATGCTACATGGGTGACGGAAGACTGGCAACACTTACGGGCTGCCCTCAGTACATCCTCAGACTGCGCTGGTTGTTAATGCAAACAATGCATTTCACTGTATGTATCAATGCACATGTCACAAAATAAGCTAATCTCTTTATCTCACTTTATACTACAAAGCTTGTCATAGATGTAGAATTATTCCACCCCCCCCACACCACTCAGCTGCTGTGCTCCAACTCAAAATGAGGTTAGTTTATTCCCCAGCCCCCAAACTTAGCAAAAGGTTAATTTAGTTTCCATTGCTAGTGTATCTTAACAAATTCAGCTCTGATGTTTGCTTAAAGCAGGAAAATAGCAGCTCTTTTCTATTCCCCCATGCACCAAAGTCCAGAGTTCTGTATTCTGTAGGATTTATACTCTGTACTACATATTCCAAACTTGTGCTAGCTGGACCCAAGTTAGTCACCATTTATAATAATTATCAACCAATTTCATCCAATTTATTTATTTATTGAATATGTTAAGGATCATCACAATAAGTTCACAGCTGCCACCAAGCAAACACCTTATCTACCACTAATGGTGAAAGAAACATAGCGTCTGCAGCTAAGTGCCAATGCAAACTCGGAGCCACTCTCAATAATTTCTCCTTTGGCTCCTCCCATTTCCTTCAAACAAAACATGGGTCCCAGTTATGCCTGCCTGTTTGTCAGCTACGTGTAACAGTCTAAGTTCCAAGCCTACGCTGGTGTCACTCCCCAACTTTCCCTACGCTACATCAATGATTGCATCAGTGCTGCTTCCAGCACCCCTGCGGAGCTCATCAACTTTGCCTCCAACTTCCACTCCTCCCTCAAATTTACCTGGTCCATTTCTGACACCTCCCTCCCCTTTCTCGATCTCTCTGTCTCTATCTCTGGAGACAGCTTATCTACTGATATCTATTATAAGCCTACAGATTGTTAGAGCTACCAGGACTATATCTTTTCCCTGATACTTTAAAAATGCCTGTTCCCCCCCCCCCCCACCCCCTCTCAATTCCTCCATCTCTGCTGCATCTGCTCTTAGGGTGAGGCTTTTCATTCCAGAACAAAGGGGATATCCTCCTTCTTCAAAGACGTCAGTCCATGGCATTCTCTGCTGTTGCGATGAGGCCACACTAAGGTTGAAGGTACAGCACCCTATAATCCATCTGGGTAGCCTCCAACCTGATGGAATGAACATTGATTACTTAAACTATCAGTAATGCCCTTCCCCTTCACCAATTCCCTCTCTAACCTTATCTCCTTACCTGCTCATCACCTCCCTCTGATGGTACTCCCCTTTTCTTTCTTCCATGGCCTTCTGTCCTCTCCTGATTCCCCTTTCCAGCCCTGTATCTCTTTTACCAATCAGCTTCCCAGCTCTTTACTTCACCCCTTGTTTCATGTCACCTTGTATTTCTTTCTCCCTTCCTCCCACCTTCTAACTGACTCATCTTTTTTTCTCCAATCCTGAAGAAGGGACTGGCCCGAAATGTTGATTGTACTCTTTTCCATAGATGCTGCCTGGCCTGCTGAGTTCCTCTCACCATTACAATCCTCCATTCACTGTATTTTGTTTTCTGTAGAGTTTATATTCCAGAGTAGACTTTGTATCCTGATAGCTCATAGATATTTTGTGTCCCTTTTGTAAATATCACATTTGTCTAAATAAACCTGTACAGTACTTAAGAACATAAGATACAGAAGAATTGGGCCATTTGGCCCATCAAGTCTACTCCACAATTTGATCATGGCTGATTTATTATCTCTCTCAAACCCATTCTCCCTGTAATCTTTGACAGCCTTACTAATCAAGAAACAAACAACTTTAACTATGCCCAATGACTTGACCTCCATAGCCACCTACGGCAATGGAATTCACAGATTCATCATCCTTTAGCTAAAGAAATTCTTCATCTCTGTTCTAAAGGGACATCTTTGTATTCTGAGGTTATACGCTCGGGTTCTAGACTCTCCCGCTATTGGAAACATCCTCTCCAAAACAAATCTATAAACCCATTCTCAATGTAGTACTTGCAGTATCATTAACACTGGGCAAAATTCTCAACTGGTTCCTTGAACAGAACTCTGAAAATATTGGAATATCTAACACAGCTGAAGCCAGTGTCACTGTGTCCCAAAATTGTGTTACTGTCAGTGTGGATACTCTATATTTACATGCTCTTTTCAGATTCACAAAACATATGTTTAAAAATCTCAAACAATAAAAAAATCTGCCTGAAAAAAGGTTTAACCTCCAATTACCACCACCAAAAACAGGATACTACGGAATGTCTTAATCTCCAATATGGACTTCATAGGGATTCCCATTGCTACGCTCTCCAAAACTCAGCAAGGCCCTTGGTTCCAACACCCCCCTTAAACTTAATAATTTACCTGTTAAAAATTGTTGGAATACTGTGGAACATCAAAAAAATTGAAAACTTGTTAGGCTATTAGTAGAAATAACATCTAAGATTTTGGAGAAACCTGCGAGTCTGCCAAAGTGCAATGTTATCAGTTTTACTGTAGTCGTTCAGTATTGCTGGAGAGCATGTTTGCCCACTGGAAGCTGCATTTACTTACATGACAGCAGTGAGTGCCTGGACGTAGATCACTCAGGCATTCTGAAAAGGGGTATAAAATGCAAATACAACAGTATCAGTCATTTGACAAGAGAATGAGGAAGCTTTACAAACTGCATTTTATCTATTGAAAAGTATTAGACAACTATAGACAAAAATCAAACCTATCGAGAGTTTATCAGGAGATACAGGGAGAAGGCAGGAGATTGGGGCTGAGAGGGAACAGGATGGTGGAGCAAACTCAGTGGACCAAATGGCCTAATTCTGCTCCTATGTTATATGGTCATATAAAGTTGTAAATGCATGAGATACAGAGACATTAAAAGTGAATTACACAAACACATTTTTAAAACATTTTATTTTAACAAATATTTGTGAAACATTTTTGGACTCCATCTATCATATCAATTAGATGTTTTTGCCAATGATTTTTTATTGTGTATTCCTTAATTGTAACATGCACATACTGATAATCATTTAACGTTTTGAAGAAACTTTGAATTCAGGGATTTATACACATTCAGGAATAGTGTTTTTTTTATTAAATCACATAAATAAGAAGTTGGTGTTGAGTAAAAAGTCTATTGTACTGATCTGACAAACTTCAATCAGAACCCTTTAATGGCTTACAACCGATTAGTCTGCATATTACCTCCAACCAGCCACCACCAATCTAAAATGGTCTCCGACAGAAGCCATTCTAATGCACTTAAATGTCATTAATAAATGATTTGTGTTCAAAATGGCTGAATGCTCAGTTACATTCTGTGTTGAATCTCCAGTACCGAGGAAAATGATCCAATAACTTACCCTAAAATCTCTATTTCTTGCATTTGTTTTACTTCCCGATCCAATATTCACTGACCAACCTGTTTCCCCACTGCTTCCACCAAAGGGCTATCAGATTACCATGCCTCCCACAACTGTACTTCTGAATGATGTTAGACACACAAATGAGAATATAAAAAATACACTGTGGTTCTAAGTAACAGCACTGCAGCACCACTAATGGCCAACCAGTGGCACTAAAGGAAATGACAATCTCATTAAATTCATAGCTCTGCAATTTGTAAAGTGCATTTTACTGTAATATTACAGCTCAAATGGTCATGGGAACTAATGGGGTTTCTGCATGTACTGGTTTGTTATTTTCTAAACTACTCCAATAAAAACAGAATCTATAGCATCTCTAGACTGAGTCAGACCTTGCAAGCTATTCAAGTGTTTGAGCAAATTGAATCATACTACCATATAGCATCTTGCCTGGACTTCTGTGACAAGAGGTAAAGGTTATTATAATTGCACTGGCATTTTGATTTTAACAAGGATAAGTTAGGTTTGTTTAAATTTAAAGGCAACACAACTGGTGCTTCACCTGAACCACATTGCCTCTTTATCCCCTTCTGGGAATGTTTCAATATTATTTCAGTTTGCAATAATAACTTGCTTCTGTGATTTTAAGCTCCCTCAAATCCTCTCCTTTAAAGAACCTTCTCTGACACATATGCAAGTGCCATTCCACACATCCACTTACTGAATTACTGTAGACATCTTGACAAAATAGGCTTTCACGGCTTAAGTAGTTAGAATACATAAAGGTTTACTTATCATTTTATACATTCATTCTACAGTATCTAAGATTCTAAGTACTCCTTTAAAAAATTGACATATTATTTGCTTGCGAATTCTGACAGGCAGTTTCTACAATAAAATTAGCAATACATTCAAAGTCTAAATAAGCAGAGAGTTCTCTAAATAATGCCACAACTCGTGTACTGATTGGTGAAAGGGCCATAGCAATGTTGCCATTTAGTAAGCCTTCAAGTTTCAGTGCATCACCAGGGGAAGACAACAATGTTCTTATTCCAGTTTCCCAAATGCACAAAGTTCAACTGCACTCAATAGCCAATTCCAATAGCATAAGGTGTATGCACTATTTCTAAAATTCTCAGATAAATAGCTCATTAGACATCAGAACTAAGGTACTTCCTGGCTGTGTTGGGCAGAATCCTGGAATATCCAATAGCAGTTCACTAATTTGTCTTCTTGGTTGAGTTATAATACATTGGTGAAGTCCTGAAATAACCAAACATTTTAGATGTGCATTTCCTTATAAACTTGTGAACTGGCATATAGCTGAGGATATAGTTGAAGCTGAAGATTTAGGTAACAGATTACTATGAATCATTGTAAACTTATCTGAAATTCTCAAGATATCACTGAGCTCCATACAGGGTGTCTTCATTTGATTTCACAATTCTGAATTATGAATTTTCTCTCATGGCTGCTTTAAGTGGGCCCCAGCTATAAAAAAAAAGTTGGCTCATAATTAAAAGACTATTAAGCTATTGGAAGAAAAATGCATTTGCCATGTCTTACTAATTTATTATCACTAGCTTCTTTATCTCACCCAGGTATTTACCCATTATTCATTTCTGTTGAGGATTTTATTATCTTCTGAGGGAAATCTGGTGCTGCGATTTAAGTTGCTTCAAAAACATTAAAACTGTCTGAACCTGAGAGATTGTAAATAAACTTTAACACAAAAGGAAACTATGACATTTAAAATACCACATTTTTAAATGTCCATGAAACTCTGCAGTTCAATACTTTAACTAAAATCAAATAATAATAATAATCCTAATATGTTTAAGTACAAGCTGGGGAATAGGCATGGAAAACTGCCATTCTATCCTTTCTAATCTCTTTATTGTGATTAAACGTGGCCATTCTGTAATGTTGGAATGGTTCATATGTAGTCAAAGACTGCAGCAACACACTCAAAGGTCTCGGCCCATAACGCCAATTGTCTATTCCTCATTATAGCTGCTGTCTGGCCTGCTGAGTTTCTCCAGTATTTTGTGTGTGTTACTCTGGATTTCTAGAATCTGCAGAATCTCGTGTTTCTAATCTCAAAGACTGTATGCAAGATAGAGAAAATACTGTCAAGTATTGCTCACGAGGCAGGATCTGAATTTCAAAATGGCACTAACACCAGTCTCATCTAGAGATGGTTGGCCAAGTAGCACCTTTGTGTTTCCAGCCTTGTGAGTAATTACAATGCTGTTGGTAAAGAAAAATTTTTAAGTTTCAGTAAGATCAGGTTACACACAAGCTGAGACCATGAGAGCACACGCAAGTAAAATGGGAACAAAAATCAACACGCAAAGTATTACATCTTTCCAAAATATGATACAATAGGGAGGCTAAAGTTTAAGCATATTAAAAAAAACAATTTAATGCATTACCGTTCACAGTTTTAATCATGTGATAGAGGGAAACAGACACATAATCTTTTTTTAAATGGTTCACTGGATATGAATGCTTTTAAAAAGCCTTCTCAACCAGCACTACTACCAAGTGCATTACTCCAGTCTCCCTTGGTCTCCACCTTTATCGAGACAATCCATCGGTTCTCTCTACCCTTCTCCTTCCTCTGCAGCATAAACCACATTTGATTTCTAATTTTTTTTTCCTGGGTTCTGATGAAAGGTCATTGATCTGAAATATTAGCACTGCCATCTGGCCTGAATATTTCCAGCTTTTTGTTTTTAAATTACAAATGTGTTTGCTACAGCTGTATATGGATAAGTATGATTTTACATTTAAAAATGTACAGCAGAACACAAGTGAAATGGGACTGGAGTAAATGTGTTCAGTGTGCGTCTACAACAGTTCTTTCAGTGTTGAAATATACATCATTCTTTGTGTGAATATCCCTGCATTTTCAAAATAAATACTGCCTTATGCCAAGGTGAAACAAATCGGCATCCAAGTCAAACCTTTCTTCATTTGTGGAATAAATGATTTTCTATTACACCAGTTTTTAAAAAGAACCTCAAAGGTCTGATGTTTTCTAGTGTCTGAGGCAAGTAAATAAATTATTACTAATGTGCGTGATATCAAAGCAGAGGCAGAAGTAGAGCTTGGTGGGGGGTGGAGGGAGGGAGGGAAATCAACACACACACACAGCTATTAAGGTGTAGCCTGAAAATCATTGGAGGAATAGGATCATTCTTTCCTCCAAACTGCTTGACATAATTCTGTAAAGAAAGTAATGTTTTTACAAATATAATGTGGAGAGAATGCAACATAACTCTTGGAAAGATCCTTGGAATTTTCCCAAATCTCTGCAGCTTTAATGTTGTCATTTTTTCTGATTGGAGGAGATCTTTTCTTTAAAACTGACCTGCATCATACAATCGTCATTGACAAATCACTGTTCTTATTCTGTTTTTGTTCCACCTACCCATTACAAAACAATTATAGATCAGAGCAACTCAGTCCTTTCACAAAATTCAGGGTGGAATTCTCTACGTTTGAAAACATATTAAACTACCCAGCAGATATCAAATTTGATGCTCCCCTACATTTACCAGTTATTGAATAACAGTTCTTGAAACCACGTAAAAGCCATGCCGTGTATACTTGCTTTAATTGTATTTTACACCAGTATCAGAAAGCATTAGTCTTCAGCATGTTGAAACATACTACCTTGCAGGTAATTTCCCTGGAAATTGGACCCATATTTAACTGGCTAAGTATGTTATCACGGTAATAGAATGAGAGATTTTCCACTGAACTGTAAGGAATACACCCTTTACAAAACATTAAATGGAGAGCAAGAGCTGAAATTAGATTTGACGTATTTTAGTTTTCTAGTTGTCTTTTGGTACCAATAAACATTTACTAATACACGTTGTTAAACATTACCAGTTAACACACTCCCCACTTAAAGATCTGGATTTTGTTGTTTGTGTTATAAGTTGCTGGTATAATCTAGTTTTCTACATAGTATTGTGTTTTATACAGTATTTTATTGTATTTTATACAGTAATTTGAAGCTCTCCTCATATGCAGTATAACGTCTTTGGCCTTCATTGTAATAGTGCTGTGGGTCTTTTAATCTGAAACTTCAAGGCTTAGACACTCAGCTTTGCGACAGCCCTCATTACATAAGTGCATTTCTCACATCATTAAGCAAAACAACTGCTTAGAATTGGCACCACAATAACAATACTCCTACATTCTGTGACAATACAGAGCCAAGGAGGAGGAAAAAGGGAAAATAAGCTTTTTTTTACACTGTCAGCCAATAAAGCACAATATTCAAAACTTGTGCCTAGTATTAGGCACATTACTCTTCATTTCAAATATACAATAGCATACAATCAGTTTGTATTTGAGAGACCAATGAAGATCTCAAGGTCCCATTGAACTTGACTACGTATAGAAGATAATTTCTGGGACTTGCCCATCCTCTACTGATGTTCCATTGTTATTCCCAGCAGCATAACAGAATGTGAAGACTGTTTTTGTGCCTGTTGTTGGAGATTCATGAATGACTTTACGAAGTCCTTTTGTTCCATAATGAGAATCTGGCCCCTACAGCACAAAAGAATTTTTTAAAAAAATAATATTTCATTGATGGCAAAAGCCAAGTAAAATTTGTATAAACAATAAGGCATTGAAAACAGTGACATAAGAGAAAGGAATCTTTAAAAAGCAATTTTTCATAAAGAGTCTGGAGGGACAGCATGCTACACGTTCAAATTACCATCTAAACTGACTCATGGTATGATCATCTCTAATCTGCTCAAATTAAATATAAAACATTCTCCACAGATGAACGGAGGTAGAGTTGGTGTGGAGGAAAATGCAGAATAAAAACTTCTTAGACAGACAAGTATTTTCCCTCCTGGAAAAGCCAAAATAAACACTACAAGACCACCTCGTTCTGAAGATTACTTTTTTAAAAAGAAAGCACACCTATGAGATTTTATTTTGAGGTACAGTACAGACTGTTCCAGCCCACTGAGCTGCGTCGCCCAGAAACCCACCTATTAAACTCTACCCTAATCCCACAATTTACAATGACCAATTAACCTACTAACTAGCACATCTTTGGACTGTGGGAGGAAACTACAGCACCCGGAGGAATTGAGTCTGCTCATGGCTGACTTATCCCTCTCAAACCTATTCTCCTACCTTCTCCCTGTAACCTTTGATGCCCTTACTAATCATGAATGTATCAACTTCTGCTTTAACTATACCCAATGACTTCACTGCCATCCGTGGCAATGTAGTCCAGACTCCCACATCCTCTGGCTGAGGAAATTCATCTTCTTCTATGTTCTAAGGGAGGCATTCCCAACCCATTTTTTTGCCACGGACCCCTATCATTAACTGACGGGTCTATGGACCTCTAGTTGGGAACCCATGTTCTAAAGGGACGTCCTTGTACTCTGAGGCTGTACCCTCTGGTCCTAAACTCTCCCACTATTGGAACCATTCTCCAAGTAATCTCTAAAAATCTATAAACATACCTTCAATGTTGCACTTGCAGTATAATTAACATTGGGCAAAATCTCCACTGGTTCCTTGAACATAACCCTGAAAGTATTAGATGATCCATCACAGCTAAAGCCAGTGTCATTCTGTCCCAAAATTGTGTTGCTGTCAGTGTGGATAACCTAAAAATGCAACATAACCCAATCAGTATATTGTTTTAACAGCAGCTGTAAAAAGATATTTGAAAGCCTGCAGATCATTTTTAAAGGTAGTATATGACTAAAGGCATGATTTACATCTCTTGTCAGATGCAAATTGACTGAAGAACAGAACTTGCTTAGAATGCTAAATGTGGACTAGTAGAGAGCACTTGGTGTGTTCAGTGATTGACATTAGAAACACCTAAAACCCAATTACTTGGAAAAATATATATAGGGTATTGATTTATCTATGTTTAATGTCTTTCCTTGCCTCTTTTGTACAACAGTTTACCTCAGTAATTCTTACTAAATAATGTTTACAGCTTCTTCCTACTACAACTTAAAATAGTGCCAAATTCCTTTGCTATGATCTTCAGATAACATTGAATATTACAAGATGTCACATGTCATCATTTTCACATTACAAACAAGACTGTATGGGGAACATTTTTTTTACTCATGGCAAATTTTCAATAAGCTTAATAGAAATAGGATGCGTCTCCAGTTGCCGCCTTTAATACTTCCAGAAGCTCTGCCTCCAAAAGGCAAAAAAGCTTCAATATTATATAAACAATTTACTTTAAGTTCCAATGGATCGCAGACTATGACCCAGTTGTTCTCCATTGCCAAGACAAAATGCTAGAAATTCAGACCAAACACACTATCAAACATAATAAAGACTCTAGCAATATAAGACGTCGTGTAAGGTTTATGAATAATTGAAATTTATCACATCTATAAATTTAAAAATGTAAAATTTAGTTTGATGTACATTTTTCTCTGGAAAAAAAATAACAAGATATCTAACATTAATTGCAAACAGAAATACAATCAAAGATACAGTTGTAAGAAAAAGTTTGCGAATCCTTGCAGTTAACTGGTTTTCTGCATTAATTACTCACAAAATGTGGTCTGATCTTCATCTAAGTCACAGTAATAGACAAGCACAATCTGCCTAAACTAATAACACCTAAACAATTACACTTCTCACGTCTCTATTGAACATTGTTTAACCATTCATAGTCTAGACTGGAAATAGTATGTGAACCCTTGTATTTAATAAGTGGTAGAACTTCCTTTAGGAGCAATAACCTCCACCAAAATTTTCCTGTAGATGCTGATTATACTTGCACAATGGTGAGGAGGAATTTTAGACCATTCCTCCATATAAAACTGTTTCTGTTCCTCAATATTTCTGGGAACAGCCCTCTTCAGGTCATGCCACAGCATCTCAATTGGGTTAAAGTCTGGACTCTGACTTGGCCATTAAAAATAAGATTTTTCTTCTTTTTAAACCATTCTGTTGTTGACTTACTCTTCTCTTTCTGATCATTGTCTCGTTGCATCATCCAACTACTATTAAGCTTCAGGTGACAGACCATAATCCTAACATTTCCCTGTATGTAAAATGCCTTAATATAATTTTGAATTCATTGTTCCCTCAATGACTGTAAGCTGTCCAGGCCCTGAGGCAGCAAAGCAGCACCAAACCATTATGCTCCTTCAACCATGTTTCACATTTGGGATGAGGTCCTGGTGTTGGTGTGCAGTGCCCTTTTTCCTCCAAACACAGCGGTCTGCATTTCTGCCAAAGAGTTCAACTTTTGTCTCATCTGCCCACAGAACATTGTTCCAGAAGTGTTGTGGAACATCCAGGTGGTATTTTGCAAACTTGAGACATAGAACATAGACATTTACAGCACAGGCTCTTCAGCCCACAATGTTGTGCCTACTCTAGAGATTGCCTAGAATTTCCCTAGCGCATAGCCCTCTATTTTTCCAAGCTCTATGTACCTATCTGAGAGGCTCTTAAAAGACCCTATTGTCTTCCACCACTATCCACTTCCAACACTGCCGCCGGCAGTGCATTCCACGCACCCACCACTCTGTGTGAAAAACTTACCTATTTCCAAGCACCTTAAAACTATGCCCCCTCATGTTAGTCATTTCAGCCTTGGGGAAAAAGCCTCTGGCTATCCACACAATCAATGCTCCTATCATCTTATACACCTTGATCAGATCACCTCTCATCCTCCATCGCTTCAAGGAGAAGAAAAGGCCAAGTACACCCAACCTATTCTCATAAGGTATGGCCTTCAATCAGGGCAACATCCTTGTAAATCTCCTCTGCACTCTCTCTATAGTATCCACATCCTTCCTGCAGTGAGGTGACCAGAAATAAACACAGTACTCCAAGCAGGGTCTGACTAAGGTCTTATATAGCTGTAACACTACCTCACGGCACTTGATCTCAATCCCACAGTTGATGAATGCCAACACACCATACACCTTCTCAATAACACTGTCAACCTACACTGCAGCTTTGAGAGTCCTATCGACAAAGACCCCAAGATCTATCAGATCATCCACACTGCCAAGAGTCTACCATTTATATTATATTCAGTATTCAAATTGGACCTACCAAAATGAACCACTTCACACTTATCTGGGTTGAAATTCATCTGCTACTTCTCAGCCCAGTTCTGCATTCTATTGATGTCCTGCTGTAATCTCAGACAACCCTCCAGACTATCCACAACACCTCCAACCTTTGTGTCATCAAACCTACTAACCCACCCTTCTACTTCTTCATCCAGGTCACTTATATATGAAAAAAAAAATCACTAAGAGGAGAGGTCCCAGAACAGATCCCTGCAGAACACCACTGGTCACCGACTTCCATGCAGAATACAAACCATCTACAAGCACCCTTTGCCTTCTGTGGGCAAGCCAATTCTGGATCCACAAAGCAAGGTCTCCTTGGATCTCACACCTCCTTACTTTCTGAAGGAGCCTTGCATGGGGAACCTCATCAAATGCCTTACTGAAATCCATATACACTACATCCACTGCTCTACCTTCAATGTGTTTTGTTACAGCCTCAAATAATTCAATCAGGCTTGTAAGGCACAACCTGCCCTTGATAAAGCCATGCCGACTCTCCCTAATCAGATTACGTCTCTCCAAATGCTCATAAATCCTCTCAGGATCTTCTCCAACAACCTGCCCACCACTGAAGTCAGACTCACTGGTCTATAACCTCCTGGGTTATCTCCACTCCCTTTCTTGAACAAGGTAACAACATTTGCAACCCTCCAATCCTCCGGTACTTTTCCAGTCCCCATTAAAAATGTAAAGATCATCGCAAGAGGCTCAGCAATCTCCTCCCTCGGTTCCCACAGTGGCCTGGGGTATATCTCATCTGGTCCTGGTGACCTTATCTAACTTAATGCTTTTCAAAAGCTCCAACACATTCTCTTTCTTAATGTCTATATGCGCAAGCATTTCAGTCCACTGTAAGTCATCCCCACAATTGCCAAGACCTTTTCCCTGGTGAATACTGAAGTATTAAGTACCTCCACTATCTCCTCTGAGTCCATGCACATATTTCCACTATTGCACCTGATTGGTCCTATTCTCACATGATTCATCCTCTTGCTCTTCACTTATTTGTAGAATGTCTTGGGGATTTCCTTAATCCTGCTCACCAAGGCCTTTTCATGGCCCCTTCTGGCTCTCCTAATTCCATTTTTAGGCTTCTTCCTAGCAACCTTGTAATTTTCTAGAGCTCTAACAGTAACAAATTTCATAAGCTTTTCTTTCCTTCTTAACTAGATTTTCTACATACTTTGTACACCATGGTTCTTTAACTCTAGCATCCTTTCCCTGCCTCAATGGAACATACCTATGCAGAACTCCATGGAAATGTTCCCTGAACATTTGCCACATTGCCCTGGGAACATCTGCTCCCAAGTTCCTGCCTAATAGCATCATATTTCCCTCTTCCCAATTAAATGTTTTCCCAAATTGTCTGCTCCTATCCCTCTCCAGCGTCATGGTGAAGATGATAAGAGTTGTGGTCACTACCTCCAAAATGCTCTCCCACTGAGAGATCTGACACCTGACCAGGTTCATTTCCTAATACCAGATCAAGTACAGCCTCCCCTCTAGCTGGCTTGAGGCAATGTTTTTTTTGGAGAGCAGTGGTTTCCTCTGTAGTGTCCTTCCATGAACACCATTCTTGTTCAGTGTTTTTCTGATAGTGGACACATGAACAGAGACTTGAGAAAATTCTAGAAGTTTCTGCAGGTCTTTTGGCGTTACGCTTGAGTTTTTTTTAAACCTCTTTCAGCATTGCATGGTGTGCTCTTGTTGTGATCTTTGCAGGACACCTACTCCTAGGGAGAGTAGCAATAGCACTGAATTTCCTCCATTTGCAGACTTCTCTTATCGTGGGCTGATGAACACTCAGGTCTTTAGAAATGCTTTTATAGTCTTTTCCAGCTTCATGCATCTCTACAATTCTTCTTCTAAGGTTCTCTGAAACTTGTTTTTGATTGAGGCATGGTGCACATAAGCAGATCTTTCTTGAGAAGAGCAGGATTTGTCAGTAACCTGACTTTGTGTGGTGCTTTTTTTTTTAAAAAAGGGCAGGGCAGCTCTACAACTGACACCTCTAATCTCATCTCATTGATTGGGACACCTGACTCCAGACGGCTTTTGTACAAGGCATTACCCGAGAAGTTCACTTACTTTTTTGCACCTAGACTGTGATTGATGAAATGGTGTACTCAGTATTGACTAGTAGTTGTACAATTGTTGGTGTATTATTAGTTTAGTCAGATTGTGTAAATGAAAATCAGATATTTTGTTAGTAATTAATGCAGAAAACCAAGCAATTGCAAAGGGCTCACAAACCTTTTCTTGCAACAGGATGTCAAGAAATTTGTTTTTCCAGTTGCAGTACAGTGCAATACATATAATTACCATATTATTATGCAAAAGTCTTAGTAACTTAGTTATATACACATATCCCCAAGACTTTTGCACAGTACTGTAAATTCGGAGTCAGGAACGATGGCAATGCCAAACAGCTACCAACTGTCCACCTGGGTGGCTAAGATAGTGATAGTTACCTTTCTGGTAGCTCAATGCACATATTATTGTTTCATGCACAAAATTATCAAAACTATTATATAAAACTACCTTCATGGGGGGGGGGGGTAAAACTACCTTCATGGGGGGGGGGGGGGTGGTGTGTGTGTGTGTGTGTGTGTGTGTGTGTGTGTGTGTGTGTGTGTGTGTGTGTGTGTGTGTGTGTGTGTGTGTGTGTGTGTGTGTGTGTGTGTGTGTGTGTGTGTGTGTGTGTGTGTGTGTGTGTGTGTGTGTGTGTACACATACATCAAACGTAAATGGATTTAGAGTTTACTTGTGTCTCATCCCCAATGTGACATGGATGCAAATATTCCAAAATCCTAAATCCAACAGTACTGACCCCAGGCATTTCAGGTAACTGATAGTCAACCTGCATTCATTTTGGACAACTACAGAAATAATTAGAAACAGGGATTTTCTTTTTAATCTAAAGAAAATTATTAAAATGTTATACCCCAATTTAATTTCTCCTCACAGTCATCTTATAATACAAGTTCTTTTATACAGAAGTGTATAAGCCAGGGGTTTCCAACTTTTACGTCATGGACCTCTACCATTATCCGAGGGGATCTGTGAACCCAAGGTTAGGAACCCTTGGTATAGCCCAATATACTTCCACTTCTCTCAAGTACCTCTAAATTCTTCCATTAACAGTAGTTAGCATAGGCTGTATCAGCTTATCGTCAGTAATAACAGTCAGCACTGACAGTCTCCACTTCAGTACTGAAGGCATAATATAAACTGTTATCACAGCGTGTTAGAACAATGGCCCCATTATTTCCTGAGATGGATATAAAAGATCTTGAAGCAGGACTTTGAAGAATTGAGAGTTCTGCCCATTTGGTGAACCAACATTTATATCTCAACTAATATAGCAAACTGATTATGTCATACAGCTGTTAGTGGGAAGTTTTACCTGAAACTGCCCATTGCACTTCAAAAAAATACAACAGAATACCAGTGTTTAAAGATTTTGTGACATTGCTATGTAAAGTGTTTTAGAAATAAATATTTTTACCTGTATATTTACTTGGTAGTCTGTGGGCCCATGTATTGATCCATACAAGCCAAACCCAACTACAAATATCCTCCTATTCACTGTAAACCTGTGGTTTTAAAGATGCATAGAATATTAGTACAATTTAAATA
Source organism: Hemitrygon akajei (assembly GCF_048418815.1). NCBI lineage: Eukaryota > Metazoa > Chordata > Chondrichthyes > Myliobatiformes > Dasyatidae > Hemitrygon > Hemitrygon akajei. Next base: position 11,296,090 of record NC_133139.1, on the reverse strand, counting down.
TGACTCCCAAAATACTAACCAAGTTGAGTATTTTCTGAGGCATTATAATGAAATATCTGACAGACATTCCAAACAGCATCGAATTCCTTTATGGTATACATCTTACACTAACTGTATAAAATGAAGGTCAGGTTTGACTACTGTCACATTTTTCATAGTTATTCTTGGTCCTTGCTGAAACTATTCCTCAATGAATTAGTTTCTCTTAAACTTCATAGGTCTAGGTCAACTTTCCTATTTCCAATATTAAATATGAAAATAACTGCTTATAATATAACTGAACATGATGCAGCTACTTAAATCGCTCATTATCTATTTATTTAAAGATACCACTTGGAATAGGCCCCTCCAGCTTAACGACTCACCTAGTTAATATGAGCCTAATCAAAGGACAATTTTCAAAGAATAATTAACCTACTAATTGATATGTCTTTGGACTGTGGAGGGAAACTGGAGCACCTGGAGGAAACCCAGACGGTCATAGAGAAAACGTACAAACTCCTTACAGACAGTGACAGAATTGAACTTCGATGCCCCAAGCTATAATCCAGCTACTCTACTGTGGTGCCTCAATAATATTGCTTTCATCAATAATAAAATATAATTTTCTCAAAATATTCTTTGAATGGAGTGTTCTGCAAAACTATTTTATTTCTATTTGTTTTTCCTGGGATTCGGGTATCAATAGGTTTGTGTGTGTGTGTTGTGCCAGATCTCCAGTGTCTGCAGAATCTTTTCAAGGACTTTTATTGTCTACTTTCAATTGCTCTTGTGAAGTGTATGCAAGTGTTTTCCTGAATGACTGCAGTCGTTTGATGAAGGTACTACGGTAGTGTTATTGGGGGTGGGGTAGAGAGTTACTATGTGTGTGGCTGGCAGAGATGTTTCTATGCCCTTGCTGCCTTTGTTTTACATGATAGCAGAAGTCGTGGGTTTTGAAAGTTCCCTGAGACAGGCACTGCCTTTAGCAGATGGCACATATTACAGTTACAATGTGACGGCAATCGAGGGAGTGAATGGATGGGGTGCTACCCAAGTCAACTGCATGATCCAGAACAGTAACAATCTGAGTCTTGTTGGAACTGCAAGCAACACACACAAAATGCTGGTGGAACACAGCAGGCCAAGCAGTATCTATAGGGAGGGTCTCAGCCCGAAACGTCGACAGCGCTTCTTCCTATAGATGCTGCCTGGCCTGCTGTATTCCACCAGCATTTTGTGTGTGTTGCTTGAATTTCCAGCATCTGCACATTTCCTCGTGTTTGCCTTGTTGGAACTGCACTACACCAGACAAGTGAAGAGAACTGTACTATACTGCTGGCTGCAAACTCAAAGATGGTGGAAAAGCTTAGACACAGGATACCTAGACTAAACTACTCTTGCAGTCAACTGAAATTCCAGTCAATGGTGTCTCCTTGGATGCGGCAGGATTGTAGTTTGAATCTGATCCATTGAGTGTGGGATCACTTTGCTTGGTCTTTTGCCTGCTGTTTAGCAACCCTACAGTTTGACGACTCATTTTTAACTACACCTCATACTCCCTCAGGTGCTGGGAAATCAAAGCCTGGGAAATTTCTGCAACTGATTACCCAATGTAAAATACCTGCATACTTTTCCTGGGAAAAAAAGGGGAAGATCCGTGAACAGAAATCATACAACTGAACTAAAAGAATACAGGTATTATGCCCGTTCTTTGAAAGACCTAGCCTATCATTCCTTTTCCTAAAATGCTGCAATCTCACTCTAAACTACTTTTTGATACTTGCTGCTAAATGCATATCCAACCTATTTTCAGGCAGCACACAGAAAATGCTGGAGGAACTCAGCAGACCAGGCAGCATCTATGGAAAAGAGCTTAGTCAATGTTTCAGGCCAAGACTCTTCTCCAGTCCTGATGAAGGGTCTCAGCCCAAAGCAGTGACTGTTTACTCTTTTCCACCGATGCTGTCTGGCCTGCTGAATTCCTCCAGCACTTTGTGTGTGAATTGCTTGGATTTCCAGCATCTGCAGATTTTCTTTTGCTATTTGCAGGCAGGATATTACTGAATGCAATATTTTTTCTTTTTATAAGATCACTACTTTTAAAAAAACTAACCTCATTATTGATTAGCTGGGGACACTGGATATCCAAACACCACCACGCATCTTTAAAATTTGTGATTTACTGTATTTCATTGAGGACTGGCTTAACAAACATATCCACAAGGACTCATAGATATTTCAAAGTTCAAAGTAAATGTATTATCAAAGTCTATTATATGTCACCATATACAATCTTAAGATTCATTTTCTTGTGGACATTGAGGCCTAGGTCTTAGAGCTTATTGATTAGTTTTGAAAGCCGAGTTGTAGTCAACGAAGAGCATCATGGTGTATGCAACTTCACTGTCCAGATGTTCTAGGCTTGAGTGAAGAGCAAATGAAGCTTTCCTCACATTTTATCTCTCTGAAGAAAGGCAGCAATTTAGCTGGCAAATATAGTTCAGTAACACAAGCAACCCAGTAACTATTTGCAGTTTAGTTTAATATTATAGGGGGAAAAATTTGAGTTCTCTGGCCTTAGGTGGAAACTGAGGCAGAAATCCTGGAAGGTTAACCATTAACAGTCACTAGTATACTATCTAACTTACATAGCTAACAATTAACCCAGCAGGGATTTTTTAAAAAGTACCAGTCTTGTACATTATGGTCCATGGTTCTCAGTATCACATCACAGCTTACAGATACACATAATCCTTGCGGAAACAAGTTTGCATAGAAACACTTTACCTTATCCGGTCACTTGTACCACTGTAGCCCCAACGGCTTTCCACCTGTTGGAAACGATTGATGCTGCACTCTTTGCCTCTTAGACAACAACGAGGTCTGTCAATAAACTCTACCCGAGGCTTTGGATTGACTGTGAAATGCAGGAAAAGACTAACAACTTCTCTGTCTGTTAGAATTCCTGACTGTGCAGGTCCTGTGGGGGGGCGAGAGGAGAGAAATACATGTCATGTTATTTGATACTGTTACAGCAAACTCCACTCCTAGAAATTAGATAGTCAAACAAATTTCTTACTTAGTACCTATTGAGACCAAGCCAATTTCAAAACCATTGCCTTAAGTTATTCTAGGGTTGAAGGAGAAGTTAATACCCCAATGGTATTCAATGCTTTATAATAAGGAGTGCAGATGGTATAATTGATGAGTGGACATACACTTCTAAAATATTCCTCAACAATCAAACAGCTTGTTTATATTTTACGTTTACATTTGCTGCAGAATGGATATTTTGGTATACAACCTTCTTTATGCCATGGACCAATACCATTAAGCAAAGGGTCCACAGACCCCAGGACAGGAACCCCGGTATACTGCATTACATCAGAGCATGTTAGCATGGGTGAACTTATGGAACTGGACTGATTCAGGAAATGACAACTATGGTGGATCTGAAGACTAATCTAAAGAATGCCAGATAAAGCATTTGTCATAAATTGAAAGTGACAGTAACCATAAGTCTAAGAGCCATGTATCCATTTTCTATCAATTTTGTGTTCCATGTTTATTATTGGTAGTTTGTCACATGAATTGGGGGTGTGGAAGAAATGAAGAGCTTAGTTATACATTAATGTTTCGTCTTTAGTTTGGGTAGAGCCAGGGAGTGGGCAGGGGGTGATATCTTTTCGTTGACCACTTGAATACATTTAAGAATGCTTGGCTTAAGTATGTTTAAATACGCCAAGACTTCATTTTGTTATATAGCCAGCTTCAGTTTCATTAGTTTTTATTGTTAAAGATTGTTAATTTGCTGGTTTCATAATAAAGGATGGAACGTATTCTTTGATTTTGGAACTTAGTTATTGGATGGATAGCGCATCATACAGTATCAACTCCTCGCGCTTAGTGTCTAAGTGGTTTTGGTTTGTTTTCAAGTGACCACTACAATAAGCAAATACAATAAAAACATTATTTTCCTCATTTTTTAAAGCCTAATTTTAAGAGTTTGACTTTCTGAAGGAGTCTTACATGACCCATGTAATCTCTCACACAACAGTCACTGAACAGCTCAAAGCACATTAGAAATAATGAACTTGCAGAGGGAAAACTATACTTAATACAAGTAGGAACCAATGACAATTATTTTCTTTAAGATGCACCTGCAGTTCTGTGTCTGTGGCCTCTGTCTGTCGTGGTCGACCATGGGTACTACGCCTCTGGTAGTCAGTGGTTTGTCGAGCAGCCTCGACTGTGGCTATTGAGGCCGATCCTGGAACGGTAGGCTCTGCCACAGTTGCTACTTGTGTAGGGCATCGTGGAATTGTTGTCCGCTGTCCGCTGTGCTCTCCATTTAGCTCTCCGCTCCTCAAACTGACTCAGGATCACTCCTTCGCCTTGTCCTAGGTGTGGCTGAAGAGTACCTTGCCATTTGTTGTGGTCATCTGCTGTATCCTCCCAGCACTCCATGTTGATTTTTAAGGCTTTCAATGTTGTGCTTACAGAGGTCCTTGAAGCGAAGCTGGGGTCTACCAATGTTCCTCTTGCCTGTTGCTAGTTCTCCGTAGACGATGCCCTTTGGCAGTCTACCATCCTTCATACAACGGACTTGCCCAGCCAACGCAGTCTGTGTTGTCTTAAATGCGTGAACATTGTGGGAAGTCCAGCGCGGGAGAGGACCTCAGAGTTTGGTACTTTGTCTCTCCAGGTGATGCTGAGGATGCCTGGGTGAAAACTATAGCAGGTGAAAACTATTGAGTTTCCTCTCCTGTTTGGAGTAGATGGTCCAAGTCTTGCTACCATACAGGAGGGTGCTGATAACGCATGCATTGTACAAGGCAGTCTTGGTCTTTGTAGTGAGTTTTGGATTCTCCCAGACCCGTGAGGAGAGTCAAACAAGGATCGATGTTGCATTGCCAATACGCCTATTGATTTCAGCATCGAGGGAGAGAGTGTCGCTAATGGTCGACCCCAAGTATGTGAACTCGAAGACCACTTCTAGATCGTAATTGTCGATGGTAATGACTGGTGTCTTCACTATGTTCTGGGCAAGGACATTTGTTTTCTTTAGGCTGATGGTAAGCCCAAAGTCCTTGCATTCCTTAGAGAAGCAGTCCATGAGAGTTTGCAGTTGCTGTATGGTGTGCGAGGTTATAGCAGTGTCATCGGCAAAGAGCCTGTCACGTATTAAGATCTTTTACACCTTTGTTCTTGCTCTCAGGGACACAGTATTGAACACCCGCCTATCAGACCTGGTGTGCATACAGATGCCTTCTGTCGACATCCCAAACGCGTGCTTCTATCATACTTGTTCTTGTACAATAAAACGATTTTAGAGTCACGCATATCCTGTGGTACGGCTCCTTCCTTCCAGCGCTGATGGAGGACCTCGTGTAAAGGTTGGAGGAGTGAGCTCTTGCAGTGTTTGATCAGGTCTGGAGGAATCCCATCACTGCCAGGAGCTTTCCCTGGGGCCAGACTGTCAATTGCTTTGCTGAGGTCCTCAATGGTTGGTATGGAGTCGAGTTCATCCATGATGGCATCAATGGCTGAGCTAACAACATTTTCCCTCGAGTACAGCTCAGAGTAGTGTTCTACCCAGCGTTCCATCTGCATGCTTTTGTCGGTGATTATTTCACCACTGGATGACTTTACTGTCTTGCTCTGCGATGGGCCAAGGGCCTTCTTGATACCACCATACATTAATCTGATGTTGCCCGTCACAGCTGCTGTCTGAATGTCCTCACTGAGCTGGAGCCAGTACTCATTGATCACTGCCTTGCAGTCTGTTGCACTTTGCTTCTAGCAGCTCGAAGAGCCTGGAGTGTTAGGTTGGATGGTGAGCGCTTGTACTCTGTGAGAGCTGTGAAAGTGCATTTTCTTTAAGATGCACTTGCTATTATGCAGACATTAACTGGAGTAGAACTCTCCAGGTTCCTGATGCACCACAGTTCATAATTGCTCTGTAATCTGTTGACAAGACTCGTGCCATTTCTGCACAGGAGCATGCAGAACATCAGCCAAACAGATTCAGAGTTTGGGCTGTGGCCAACCTTGTCAGTGACACTCAGCAGATTATTATGGGGATTAATTTAGATCCCTACTTTACATAGCATCCTTGTATTTTCACTGACTTCTCATTTCAAGTTTATTTTTTGAGAGATAAAAGGCTAACCAGTTTGAACCAATAAAAAGGCTAGGTTTAGGGAGCAATTGCTTCTTTAAAGACATCATGAAAAAAAAATTGATTAAGTGTATTAATTTATCTCCATTCATTCACTCATTCAACCTAATAAATTTACAAGGAAAATATAACTAATGTCTTATCAGTATTTCAAGTTGATGCGGAAGTTATCCAATTTTAGCTATGTTCATTGTGTTGAGATCAAGTATACTATAATATACCACTAAAGTACTCATCAATTTAAATCTCAAAACAGTATAAAGTTTTGCCAGTTCTAAAATGCCATTATGCTATAATAATGCAAAGTATTAACAATTAAATTAATTCAACTCTAATAATGCAGAATTACCTGCTGCAAACTCCTCAATAGTCATTAGTGGAAAACGGATGAGCGACAAGGCTTTTCCTAACACCTTACGTTTATTTTCAGGTGTGAGTTGAAGCTGCTGTCGCTGGCACTCTGCTTCTGCCCAACGAACCACAGCATTAAATAACCGAATTTCTCGGATTCCTAGAGTGTCACGTTCTAGCACCGCCATTAGTGTATCTGTAACATAAACAAACATTAAGGCCAACAATTCCAGTTTCAAGATGAAAATTCCTTTTGATAAATATATTACACCACAGCACCCATAAAGGCCTGTTAATTGAAACAAATGCCCATATTAATCTTTGAACCACTGTGATTAAATTCTTGTAAATGGGACTACTCCAAAATCTAAAAGCTCACTTTGAGGAAAAGATAACAATTATATAGCTAAGCGCCACCTAGCGGCTTAGAGGAAAATGACATTTATTTAAAACCCAATGACTGCTATCAGATAGATAGATAGATACTTTATTCATCCCCATGGGGAAATTCAACATTTTTTCCAATGTCCCATACACTTGTTGTAGCAAAAACTCATTACATACAATACTTAACTCAGTAATAATATGATATGCATCTAAATCACTAACTCAAAAAGCATTAATAATAGCTTTAAAAAAAGTTCTTAAGTCCTGGCAGTTGAATTGTAAAGCCTAATGGCATTGGGGAGTATTGACCTCTTCATCCTGTCTGAGGAGCATTGCATCGACAGTAACCTGTCGCTGAAACTGCTTCTCTGTCTCTGGATGGTGCTATGTAGAGGATGTTCAGGGTTTTCCATAATTGACCGTAGCCTACTCAGCGCCCTTCGCTCAGCTACCGATGTTAAACTCTCCAGTACTTTGCCCACGACAGAGCCCGCCTTCCTTATCAGCTTATTAAGACGTGAGGCGTCCTTCTTCTTAATGCTTCCTCCCCAACACGCCACCACAAAGAAGAGGGCGCTCTCAACAACTGACCTATAGAACATCTTCAGCATCTCACTGCAGACATTGAATGACGCCAACCTTCTAAGGAAGTACAGTCGACTCTGTGCCTTCCTGCACAAGGCATCTGTGTTGGCAGTCCAGTCTAGCTTCTCGTCCAACTGTACTCCCAGATACTTGTAGGTCTTAACCTGCTCCACACATTCCCCATTAATGATCACTGGCTCCATATGAGGCCTAGATCTCCTAAAGTCCACCACCATCTCCTTGGTCTTGGTGACATTGAGACGCAGGTAGTTTGAGTTGCACCATATCACAAAGTCCTGTATCAGTTTCCTATACTCCTCCTCCTGTCCATTCCTGACACACCCCACTATGGCCGTGTCATCAGCGAACTTCTGCACATGGCAGGACTCTGAGTTATATTGGAAGTCAGATGTGTACAGGGTGAACAGGACCCTGCATGAATCTCCATATCATATCCAGCATGAATTAATTTGAGAAAGCACCAATTATATAGCTAACTGATTGCCATCTAGCTGCTTAGAGGACCATGACATTTCTCCAAAACTCACTGACTGCTATTGTATCTGGTAAAGATAGGTCAGCAAATAGAACACTGCCAAAATACAGAATTTTAAAAAATCAACATGTATACAGGAGATAAATATATATACACTGAATATGGGTTTGGAGAAATGTCATGGTCCTCTAAGCATCTAGGTGAGGATCAGTTATCTATATGAATTTTATAAATCATCACCACCTCAGCAGTGAAGTTTCCAGTTTAGATGCAGGTGAACAAAATTGCTCATGATAGGTACAAATAATCACAAAAAAAGGAGCAAAAACTATTAAAATCACGTACGGGACAAACTATTTTAAAAACTGTTATTTTTCCCCCTTGCTTTAAAATCTCATCTCAAAACTCTGAGTGATCTCTTGTAATTCCATTAATTGTTGACGCCATCATGGCTTTAACCTGCAAAATCTCTTTTTAAAAATCTCTCTTCTCTAAACTTCAAACATTCCCCTGAGCTTTGATAAGCTGCTCTTATCTCCTTACATCGCTTACTGTCAAATTTTGTTTGATCGTGTTGTAAAGGACATTGGGACTTCAATAAATACCACAGGAAAAGCTACAAAAATGCAGCAGGTCAAACACCATCAACAGTTCCTTCATGCCAACCTGCCGCATATTTGTAGCAGTTTGTTTTATTTTAGGGTTTCCAGCACCTGCAGTACTTTGATTTTTGGATTACTATATGAATACCAGTTGTTGTTATTACTTACTTTTTTTTTTAAGTGGCCTTGGGACTGATCCAGACCTGCTGCCTCTAGAGCTGATTGTTAAAAAAAAGCCACTGCTGCTAAATCCTGTCAGAGCTACAGAGCATCATAATGTCTTTTACACTTCAGAATTTTAATTCATATCAAATGCAAATCTGTATGAGATTCTTAATCTTTGAAAGTACAATATATTGTGATTTTTTGTTGCTTTGATGAAGTACTAGAACACCCAATGCAACCAAAACTGAAGTCTTTACCACTGTAATAACTGACTGAATTGTGGATTCATGTTAAGATACATGAAAAAAAATAGAATTACGTTGGCCCTAGATAGATCAAAGATTTCCAAGAAAGACAAGGCAGAAGAGCAAAATAAAAATTTTTGCACTTTTTGCAATTTTTGCACTTTGGAAATTCCCAACCATTCATGCTTTGATCTCCTGGTTAATTTACATCATAATTTGTGCAAATTTAAAAGTGCATTGTTAAAAGTTGTAAATAGTGCATTGTTTTACCGGACAGCAGATTAGGGAGGGAATTGTAAATACAAAACAGAATCTACAAATTACTAAAATTGATACATTGAATAAATAATTATGCTTGTTATGTCATACCAACAAATTATCAAGAACTGAATTATTTCTACTTAAATATAAAAGATTACAGGAGTGATTTAATGTATTTAAATAGAAAATTTCGATTCAAATTTTGTATTAAAGATGGGAACAGAGAGAAATATGGAAATGTATTCTATGTTGTGCAAACATCTACAGAGAAATTTGCTTGAATTGCAATTATTGCTGTGTCAATGGCAATAGTATCTGACGATAAACAATGAAAGAGAATTTAATGCAGAATCCAATGCTTTCTACATTTACGTATATGGAATCTGAGAGCTGTCTGAAGATTTATTTATACAGTCGTTTTGTGCACAGTTGTACAAAGACTGACAACTGGCTATGTGGCTGTATGAAGTTGTAAAGTTCATTATTAGTGCACATCATTCTTATTACAACGATTGATGGATAGAATTTACAAGCGATTTAACCTCAGGAACAAGTACAGTTTTGAACTATACACCCCAATTAAACATTGTGAGATTGCCAAAATCTTAGTGAGGGATCAGAAAGCAATTCTTTCATCATCATCAAAAGGAACTTGAGGTGTGTACACTGAAATACACAAACTTTCAAAGTACTGGAAGTGTAACGGTGGAAAATGCTAATTCAACAAGCAGCATCTACAGCAAATAAGACATTTCCCACTCATAGTCTTTTGTCAAGACTTGAATCTTATGGATATTTGAATCAAATCACTGAATCAGAATAATATCTTAAAAGTTTTTACTGCATTTTTCTAATAAAGTTTCTTCATTTTAACATTAAACAGTCTGCAAATTTGCACTGTGGCTAAGTAATAAAATGGTCATAGTTGTTTATTCCTGAGGTATTTTAGATTTAAGGCTTGGTTCAGTTTTCCTGAGAACACAGCTTAGCTAATTTCAGGATACAGGCAGAGTACAAGGAAAATTTTTGTGCCTTATGTAATAAATAGCCAAAGTCCTGTGGAAGACAATGGGTCAGAAAATGGGTGTGCTAAGTAGACATGTAGTGTATAGAAGAAAATTGCTCAGTTTGAAGTTTCTCCAAAAATATTAAAACTCAATATGGTAATTAAGAATGTGCTTTTTTAAAATCTCTTAATGCAGATACAAAAGTCTTTGGTTTTCTGTAATAACTTACAGTCAGGACAAAAGTCAATAAAGATTATTTGTCTAACTGAAGGAAAGTGGGGCAAATATATTTACTTTTCTGTATACGCACTTAGAGATATAATGCATTTCCAAACATGAAGCTAATTATAAATAATAGCATAACTTATAGTTTTCGTTCCCACTACAGTATAACTGTCAATACCCTGGTGAACTAAATTGCATTATTTGCAAAGTCTCCAATTTTTAATCTGAATGTTTATTTCCCCATACCAAAAGTAAATATTATAGTTTTATGAAAATTAAGTAGAATATAGAGAACCAACTAAAACAGCCAAACCTTCTATTCATCCATTATATCTCAGTAATCTCATCACTGAATATAAAAATTAAAGTATGTTTTAAGGCATCTAATACACATTAAATACTCACCTAAATCTATATCTGTAAAACCTTCTGCATTGATGGCATCTGATGTATTTTTATCAATATTTTCCAAGCATAAGCTGGCAAGCTGTGGTTCATCAAAAAGCCTTGCCTGAGGAACAAACAAAACAAGTGCATCAGTTTTGTAATCTTTACAGTCAAGCACACAGAAGGCTTTGTAAATGACCAGTAAAGATATCAAAAACAATTTTAGTCAAAAAAAATGTGCCATCTCAAAGACCTTTTACTAGAACTGGAAGATATGGTTTTAACATTCTAGTTAAAACACTGAAATAGAAGCTCAAATCAAATATTCTCACTATACATTTCACACTTGAATTCTGGGCACTTTCAAATTACAATTTTAATTTGTTTTCACTACAGAAGCAATGAAGCTTTCACTTTTTTATGGAATCCTCTAACTAATCACCCTTCATTAAGCAACAAAACAAAATGCTAGAGGAACTCAGCAGGTCAAGTAGCATTAATGGAGGATAATAAACAGTCAACGTTTTGTGCCAAGACCTTTACCAGCCACGATGAAGGGTCTTTGTCCTTTTATTCCTCTCCATAGATGCTACCTGACTTGATGAATTTCTTCAGCATCTGCAGAATCTCTTACATTTACACCCTTCACTAAACTTTTCCTATTATTATACTTGCTATGCTTGCAGCAAATAAAAGAGCACAGGTTTGCATTAATCAATGAAGCTGTCACATTTTTCAATAAAGCTGCAAAATAAATTGATTCAATATCTTCTTAACCAAATAGCAGTGAAGCACCTATTCAGTTTTTGGTTCTGAACACTAATATTTCCACTGAACAACACTGAGAAATGATTTTTTATTAAAAACCTTAAGGTCTGATCTGATCTGAAACCATTATTTCAATTTATGACATCAACTTTAAATTCCATCATTCACTATTTCATACAGTAGCATGATTTATATTAAAATGTTTTCTGAAATTTTTACAAAAACAGAGTAATTTATTCGGAGAGGAGGGACAGAGAGAAATGCAATAGAGGTTAGAAGAAACATCATCACCCTACCCCTCCAAAAAATGAGACACTGTCCCATTTCCCCCCCCAGAAAATAGCAAATACCATCACACAATCTCATTGGCAATGCCATTTCTCTAGTACTTTGCTAACATTTGCCATTTTATCAAATACTGTGTGCCCACTGAGTGCTCCCTAATACAGAAAACTGATATGGAGTTAGACTCCAGACTGACATTTTCACTTTTCTTATGAAATACATACAAATTCCAACAACACCACAGCTTCCAGTTCAGCAAAAGCCAAGGATTAATAATTTTGGAGCAAAATTTCTATTTGCCCTTTTTATTTTCCATTGGTTTGTTATTTTCTGAAGCTTTAACATCTTTAGCTTTAAGCATCAAAGTCAGTGTGAATGCTTTATAGAAATACTTTGTGTCTTTAAGCTGCTCACACAAGTGATAATGGTCTTTGCCTCAATAGGGAGAAACTGATCCAAATTAGATAGAGCAAATAGATTACTATTACTGTCTCTAATATGCATAATTAACTAAATTACACATTTGAGGAAGCATCTTATTGATCTGTATCTACGTATTTTATACTTATGGACTTTATACAAAATAACACTGATATACAGTGATGTTTTGCAGGCAGCTCATGAAACTACTGGATATTCTACTAGATACAGTTGTTTTGAACTACAATTGTTGTAATCTGCACCCTGTAATTTCTCTTTAAGAAACATACCTTTGAACCATCTAAACGAACTAGTGATTTTACAATTGCCTGAAGGATTCAGTGAACTTAACTCTCGGGAATGTAAGTACAGCACCTTGAAGACAAAGGTTGGCCTTCGCTGCCTTTAAGGCAGATTAAAACATTAAAGCCTAAGAGCAGAAAATGAACCAGTGTTCAATGCTGTTGTCTGCATCTCTTGCCACTACTACCATCAGGCAGGAGATATAGGAGTCTTAGGTCCCTTGTCGCTGCCCTGCAGCCATCAGGCTTCTGGACTGGCTTAATTCGCCTCAGCACTGAATTGACCCTACAGCCATGGACTCCAATTAACTGGATTCCACTGTACACTTTTCCTCCAATCGTTTCTTTAAAATGAACTGCTCAAAAACCAGATCATGGTCCAATAGAAAAACCAAATTACATACACCCTAAAATGATTGTTGAAAACTAGGTGTATTGATTCCTTAGCTTTTCAGGGTACACATTTGTCCCTATTAAGCAAAAAGTATTAAGAACGTAAAGGTTGCCCCAGCTGTATTTTAAAAATAAATGCTAGGAGAGTGTCACGCATTTGGATAGCAGCCTTCACCAATTGCAAACCAGATTTCCTAACATACACTTGTATTTTCTTGGGTCCACAAATCAATTGTAGAATAAAGGTCATCAGGTAAGGCAATGTAAAAGACAACGGTTATGGATGTAGACTCCTGGAAGCAGTTATGAGATTACTGTGCAACTGAACTTTCTCTCCAGTTGACAATAAAGATCAGATGGCTTCTGTACAAATAATAGCATGATAATCTTCGAATTGTAGTTCTGACAGCTCTTGCTTCTATTCAAAATATTACCCTCTACCCAAATTTCTGATCAGCTTTTCAATGTTACATAAAAAAGACCATAAGTTATTAAATTTCAATGCATTTCTCAACATAATCCTTTCACACTTCAGTAAAAACTCACATGGAAGCAACAGCTGACTGACTGCCTAATTGTTGTACCTTGAGAACACTATGCCAAAATAATTGAAACAACACTCATGCTACAGCCAAATATCTTACTGCAAATCAAGTATAACTGCTACTAAGTTTTATTCTATAAAACTTGTACTTCTAAAAATATATGCAAATTCTCTTTAACTCACACACGCATGGGATCCTGAACCTGACTGCTGTAATGCTAATTGTAATAGAGAATAGTAAAACTAGTCAAAAGCCTTTTCTTTTGGTCAGCAAAGTTAAGTTTTCCTAAGTTGTTAAAAATGAGTTAAATGCAATTTAAAACTGTTAGCTATTCACCTTTAACAATATATTTTAAAGAATACTGATGCTTTAAACCTAGTTTTAAAGCATAAGTAATTGCAAATAAAAAATCCTAAATATACAAACTTAACTCTAAAGCTAGAAGCACAGCACTTAATAAGATTGCCTAGTTTGACCTGAGTGATAAGTGCAAGAAAGAATTTATTCCCAATGTGCATTTATGTTCAGAATGGTGCTAGTAATAATTAAATCTCAAAATTCTCCAATCTTTTAGGACATTCTTCTGATCATTTCTGGATTGATGCCTGTATGTCACTACCTGATTCCAATCACATCTCACAAATTGACTCTTGTTATCTAGAGACATATATGTATGAATGCCATATCAGCCAGGTACCAACACATACTGGACCTCACTTCAAATTAATTCAACCTTTAAACTACTCCTCTACGTAAAAGTCTAAAATGATGGCATATTTTTCTAATCTGAAGAAAGTGTGATAAATCAAATTAAAGTCCTAGTTATCTGCTGATGTAAACCAGGACAGGAATATTTTTTCCTGAAATATCAACTGGAACAGGATGATTAAGCAAGCAGATAAGGAACAAGGTCTGAACTTGTGCCAAGCGCTAGCAAATAAATTAAAAGTAGCTTAAGATATACAAATTGATGGGAACAACTTTCATGTTAAATTTTTCTAATCGAGTAAAAGGACATTTTACGATGGAATTTTAAAAAGGCATTTGGCTCAAACCCACAATTAAAAATCATTAATAAATTTTTGTTTCCCCCAACCACAGCAATTCCTCCCTTCCACCTGATTTTTTTGTTTAGTATGTGACTCTTGCTCTCAGTTTTCAGTGGTGGCTGCGCCAGCCAGTGTTAAACTATGAACATACAATCCCTCCATATCAGCTTCTCAAACCAAGAAAAGCCCTTCACTTCTCTGAAGAAAGTACCAAATCAGTTCCTCTCCACAGCAATCATTCACCTAGAAGAACTCATTTATACAATGAATGACTTTTGCCAAGCTCACCCACATTCTCAAATATCAATGGTATAATTATAGGGATTCATGAACCCGAGCTATGCCTGGTTCCCCTTCGTGGGATACAGAGACCCATATTAGTTTCTGTCCCATTTTAACCTGCTCTTTTTAGTATGTGCAGTAATTTGACAATGCTAGTGTTGTTTCCTTTACTCAAATACTCAAAAAAATTACTCAAAAACTTCATTACTTTTGCTGCCAACTTACACCCTGCTCTCTTGGTAAGATGCCAACTCATCTTTATCTCAGGGGACAGGCTACACCAAACATCCATTATAAGCCTCAAGACTCAGATAGCTCTCACCTATATTTCTTCCCATCCCAGTTCCACCATCCCTTTACATTTACTCCAATGGTAACTCTTCACAAAGGTGACTATGGGAATGTCTCCTTTCTCCTGAACCATGACTATGCTCTTTCATAGTCGTCAGAACATCCCATCTATTCTTATCCTATTTGTTCTGCTTCTCTTTTCAGATTATACCCGACCTGATGAGTGTTTCCAGCATTTTCTGGTATTTCACTCTTGAAGATCTACTTTCTTCCCCCACCCCTCACCTACCCTCTGGGTTTAGGTTATCTTCTCTAACTTATTCCTTCCAAATATCCTGGAACAATTACTTTAAACGTTCATGCTGGAATCTATCGGACAAAAGGTAGAATCAATGGAGTTTGGTCATTAGAGATCTAGCAAGAAAAGCTAAATGGCTTTTACCCTGTTCCTAAAGAATATTACAACTGCACACATAATGCAGCTAGATGATTCTTATCATTATGCTTTAATGATTTGGCACAGAAATCCATCTCAACATATCCCAGAATAGTACTGGGTAAACAATTCTGTCCTTAAATGGGCAAAATACCATGCAGATTTCTGCCTGTCCCCAGAACTACCTTCATTAAAAACCTCCATCTCTAATGGGGGAAAAAAAGACATTAATTACCATCAACCAATTTTTAAACAACTTTCAGACATCCAACAGTCCAAAATGTAATCAGGATGAAATGATTGTAATTGATTTGTGATCTCATGCAGCATAACACAGATTAGCACAAACACAAACTGAATACATTTATGCAAGGTTTTTTTTGTTTTACCCATCACTAATCCACATAATTGAATATCAATGCAATTATGATTTCAGGTGATGAAGAAAAAGAACAGGAAATTAAATATTTTCTTTACCCATCCAAAAAAAAAATTCCACCAGCATTTTTTTTAAACTAGATTGCTTTTCAGGTCTCTCCTGCCCTACCTCTCCCTCTCCAACTTGGACTCCTTCCTTAATTTCCTCGTCCCCGTTTAGTTCTCTCTCTCGATCCTCCCTGTTCCGTGGCCATACAGAAACAGAACCCTGGGATCCAGATGGCTGTCCCACGACTGCTTCGCATGGCCTTATGCAGGTATTACCACATATAGCTCTGTGCCTCTGGAATATTATTAAAAACAGTTTTAAAAGCTGAAATTTTTTAAATTTTAATACCACAGCTATGTATGGTACAAAAAGGAAACAATAGTTTCAGCAGAGAACATCAAGCTACAAGAAACCAATTGTGCTTGATTCCATCCTAAGGTTCCCTCTGAATCACTGTTGTATCCAATATATCTTGTTTGTGGATTTTAACACTATGGTTCCGTAGTTGCTCCAAAGCAAGCTAACCCAGCCAGCTGTACCCTACAGTATCTGTCAGTGGATTTTGTACTTCCTGACAGGAAGGAAGTTGTATGAAATCCTGGGCTCCTACTTGTCCAATCCAATGCCTGTAAATACAGGCTCTCCCCAGGGCTGTGTTCTTTCACCCCTCCTGTTCTCACGTTATACAACTGACTGTACCTCCACAGGCAAGTCCATTAAAATCCTAAAGTTTGCGAATGACATGCCTGCATTTGGTCTCATCTTTAATAATAATTTGACCTGCTATCAAAGAGAGTTAGACCACCTTGTAACATGGTGTGCCTGGAACAACTTGGAGCTTAATGCTATCAAGACAGCGTAAACAAGGACTGACTTCCACTGACAACCCCCTACCTGCCCATGCTCGGAAATTAATGGTCAGGCCAGTGGTTGAATCATTCAAATTCCTGGGGACTACCATTACCAAAACATTGAAGTGGGACAAGCACATTACTCTCATCACTAGGAAGGCCCAGTAGAGACTGTTCTTCCTACGTCAGCTTAGGAAACTTAACATCTCAATGATCGATTTTTACTCAGCCAACATTGAGTGTTGTGACCAGCTCTATCACCGTTTGGCTTTCCACCACCTCCTCCCTCTCCAAGTCCAAGTTGCAGCAAGTGGTCAGTGGAGATTATTGGGTGTCAGCTACTGACATGAAAAAAACTGTTCTTTGCCAGAGCGAAGAGAAGAGCTGGAACAAATATTCCTGACTAGCAGTCACCTATTCACCAAGTTGCCGTCAGGGAGACACTACAAATCCATCACCATCAGGCCACGTCATCTCTGAAGTTTCTTTCCTGTAGCTATCCAGTTTCTCAACAAAACTCAGGTGTAACACCCTAGTTATCCCTGCACAACATCCGTTAAATGGTTTTTCCTGCTCTCCTTGTTCTCTTGGCAAATATGGAGTCTGTTCATATGTTCACATTTATTTGATTATTGGCATTTGTGCATGTGACCGTACTGCTAATTGTTGATTGCTCATAGACGCTTGCACTATTGTCTTGTAACTTGCTAGTTGCTACTGTGTTGGCTTTTATGGTATTGTCCTATATTTTATGCTTGGCACCAAAACATAATCAGTTCTGGCTTGCTTCACATACTGGCCATAAAGTGACTCTGATTCAAATCACTAACTCCTAAAGTACCTGCAATCATATTTCCCAAATTAAAGCAGTCCCTCAGCCTAGCTAGAAATTGACTTGAGTAATTTATCTTGCTTTTTATTCATATTATCTTCTTCACATGTGATAACTTCCCAAGCCTAGCCCTTTGGTTTTCATGTCTGACAATAAGTCCTATAGTACTTATTTATCCTTTTTCTTTCTTCTCACTTTGACCTATTTCTCAACTTCATTTCTCTCATACTTATAACTTGTTTTGATTTGTTCAACCGGATAAATTTCTCAAAGCTATTTAGCACTGTAGGCCAGAAAATCTAAAAGCAAACTAAAATGGCTTTTCTGTTGGGCTGCACTGCAGTTTCATGCTTTAAAGTAAAACGCATTAAACTGCACTGGGGAAGTTTAGTAAGGTGCCAATGTTTAAAAGGGTTCAGGATTCAAGTTTCGTGTTTGATCGTAAGTTCCTCATTCCACCCTCCCCAACAGATTAAAAAACTCTATTAGATTATGCTGCATCAGATCTTGCACAATAAAATTCTCATTTCAATATAGAGTAGTATAAAAGTATTCAGATTATGACATCTATTCCCTCAGATACATTTTCCAAAAATCTAGGACTTGATCACCATTAGTTCACATACTCAATTCTTCTACTTCAGTCCCTTAATTAAATCAACATACATTAGATTTGATGATATGAAATCAGAAATAAAAGCCCTCTGTCCATCTAATTTCTAAGTTTCTTTAAATTAATGTATTATCCATACACAAACAGTTCCATGGCCTGCATTAATGGAATTCCAAATCAACTGCAAGATGGCAATGTAAGAGCAACCAGGGGTAATTTTTCTGCTTTTGCCCATGGGAAGATTATCAACTTGAACTTTCTATGTGTTCCTTCCCTCACAATTCAATAGAGATTGGAAACCTAAACTACTGTCTCAGTTCTGTGGTTAGCACTGCAAAAAGGACACAAACCATAAAGGGTACACTTGAGGTTCATGCCAATTTATTTTACCAATTCAACATGGTAAAGTCTAATTATTTAAAATTAGCAGATAATTAGTAAAGCTCAAACATCAGATTCAAATTGATGTATCCAGCTGACATGTCCATTTAAAAGATGTATCCTCGATTTATAAATGACCATCCGCCCATCACCTATCCAACCTGTGCTAATCTCGATATTTAAAAAAGGTTCAGGGAGGCTTACTTGTGATTTGTGAATAAACATGTCCAATAAGTACAGAGGCATTTAAATTTGGTCCCCAGTCAGAGTACTTACTGCATATTTGGACAGATCATTAGAAGGGAATACGGTGGAGAACCTTTGAAAGTTCTGATCAAAAAGGTCACTGGCCTGAAAGTCAATGTGATCAGTCTGACTAAAGCCCATTTCCAGCATTCATAACGTCTTAGCTCAGCACATTAAGAAAAGGCGATTACTGAAATATAGACATTACTTATCTGTATTATATGTAATATACAGGAAAGTTGAGGAGAAAAAAAAAATCAACATGATCACTAGTGGCTAATTAGGGGAATAGATCCTTGTTTTTATTTTGTCTGGGCTGTGTGCATACATCTACTGATGCTTCTGGACACATCATCAGTGATGTTCCTGAAATCATCGGGTGTCTCGGGTCTTTCAACATCATACACTCAAATAGAGGAGAGAATTTTGCAAAAGGAAAGAAATGGAATGCCAATTATGACACCCTACAAATCCTATTACAAGTCACTACATAGATACAGGTCAAAGAGAAAATCATGCTCCTTCGTGTTATTCCCAAACTGATAATGAGAATCAAGGCAGCATGTCAAATTTGACTGGTAAATTATGGAACTCTGTTTGAAGAACACAATGGTAGCAGACACTGATGATTATGCAGGTCAGCGCCAAGTAGCTGAGTCAACCTTCTGTCAAATAAACAATGAACTGGATTCAGTAAACTGATGGTGGAAAAGTCAGTCACGAATTGCTTTCTAGCACGTTAGCAGGAAAGCAAGGCAGACCAAAGGCATTTCTACAGCACTTGCAATGTATAATGTTTCTTCTGGATGTTGATCATAATATTTTGCTTTTTAAGCAGACAGTGGACAACATGGCAAAATCAAAATCGTAGGCTTATAAACTTTGAGTAACAGGATCAACACTTACCATTTTTCTGAGTTTCTTCTGCAGACAGATATCATGCATCACATGAATGTTCCAACGTACCTGTGTAAGAAGCATAAATGCATTGTCTGCTCGGAGATTCTTCTTCAAGAACTCCACACAGTGTGCTTCAAGGGCAGGTACTGCATACTTTTTAGCAGTGTACAATGTAGTCATAACAGTCTCTGGCCCGATCTGGACTTCGTCAGAATACAGGAATCTAGAGAATAAAGCATGCCAATGATCATTTTAGTCCCCCAAAACTGAAAATAAAATCAACAGCCTGGTTGAGAACATGAATTTGATTACCTCTGAAATATGAACAATGATTTTACTAAATAAATGCACAGCAAAGGGCTGGGGATCTGAAATGCAAATCATTTGCAAGGCTGCAAGGATAAGCCTGGTGCTGGGAGAGGATGCAATATCAGGGGTGGAGAGGAGCAAGGAGACACTTGGCCAGGGCACGAGGACAATACCAAGGTCACAGAGAATTTACCCATCAATGTGTGGTGGGCCTCAGTTATTAATTACGTATTGACAATTGTGATCATTGATCTATGTAAAAATATTAACTATTTATATAGCACCTCTCATAGCTAGGGTGCCTAAGACTTTTGCATGGTACTGTAGTAAGTTTATTCATTGCACCATACCACTGCCGCAAAAAAAATGTCATGACATACATGAGTGATGAAAAACCTGATTCTGAATGGGCCTCTATTGTGGACTGACAATGGGAAGGAGGCAGGGAAAGGGGAAGGAGCGGGAAACACTAGAGAGAAATACAGTAATGATCAATAAACTAATTTCTTGGAATCAAATTATCTTGCCTGGTGTCTGAGGACAGGGAGTGTCTGCACCTGTGCCACTCCTCTCACCCAGGCATTCCTTCTCTGCCACCTGTTCCATACCCCTCCTGTGATGCTCCACCCTCGCCATTCCCAACATTCTTTGCTCCCACCACATTTACAATCTCGCTCTCTGCTCCATGTTGACAAATACAGTACCGTGCAAAAGTCTTAATCATTGTGTGTGTGTGTGCGCGCGCGTGCGTGCTGAAGACTTTTGCACGGTATTGTAGATTGTAAGGAGTCATAAAAATGAGACAAATTAAAAATAAGAAATGTTATAGAGAATAAAATGTAATTGAATATACCAAATTATATAAATGTTATCAACATTAAGTAATCCTATAAGTAGGCCAAATTTTAAAAAAAGTTTTTAAGAATTGTTTTGAAACATTCCACAGTATCAGCCTGGTGTTTCTCAGTTGGTAGAATGGTCCAGACTTTTGGTTCATATAAGCAAAAGGCCGCATCATCAGTTCTTATATGCTTGGCTCTAGGAACACTAAGCAAACCAGTACTCATGAGCTAAGATTACGATTAGGGGCGTAAGGGGATAGAAACTCCAAAATTTACAGAGGAGCTCAGTTATTCAGATCCTTATATACAATTAAGAGTATTTTAAAACTGATCCTAAAGGACACAGGCAGCCAGTGTAATGATGCCATAACTGGTGAAATGTGCTCAGATTTTCTTTTTGGTTAAGGTCCTTGCTGCTTCATTTTGAACAAGCTGCAGCCAATTTTATATCATGATAGTATAGTGTTTAGCAGAACACTTTACAGTACCAGAGGCTAAGGTTCAATTCTCACCACTGTCTGTAAGGAGTTTGTACGTTCCCCTGTGACTGCACGGGTTTCCTCCAAGTGCTCCAGTCTCCTCCACAGTCCAAAGAATCGCTGGATGGTATGTTAATTGGTAATTGCAAACTACCCATAATTAGGCTAGAGTTAAACTGTGAATCTCCTCTGGACCCTCTCCAATGTAAGCACATCATTTCTTAGATAAGGGGCCTAAATGCTCACAAAACTCCAAATATGCCTTATAAAGCCTCAGCATTATATCCTTGCTTTTACACTCTAGTCCTTTTGAAACAAGACCTTATACAAATGAATACTGATATTAACAAGCACAGGCACCCATTAGATTATGTCACAAAGTAGCAATAGATCACAGGGTTGCCAGTATCATGAAGGGTGGCGATGACTCCTTCATCTGCTGTTGTCTGTTCCAGCAGCAGAAAAAAGTCTGCTCTACCATTCCATCACAGATGATGTGTTATCCCTCTCAACCCCATCCTCCTGCTTCCTCCCCATAAGCTTTGATGCCCTTACTAATCAAGAACCCATCAACCTGCTTTAAATACACCTAAAGACTTGGCCTCCACAGCCATCTGTGGCAATCAATTCCACTGTTTCCCCAGTCTGCAGAGAATGTGGATTTTCTGTTCCACCACAACGTGTAGCTCCAAACAGACTTGACAAGGAAACATCAGGTCGATAAATCACAAAATGATATTACATTATTTCTTCTAAAATTGTATAATTTATGTTATGACACTACAGCACAATATAGATTTAGATGAGCAGAAATTTCTTCAAAGGGCAGGGAACCTGCTTTCATATAGGCTGCAAAAATCAAGTTGCTGAATATATTTAAGACTGACAAAATCATTAGACTCAAGACATTTAGAGACTTGAAAGCAGATGATAAACTATAATTATACTGTATAGTATAATGATGAGTCAAATGGCCTACTCCGGCTCCAATTCTCTACGTTTCTAATGCATTCTTACCTCTATAGCTCTAGGCTAAAAACAAAGCTGTGTTTCTGTTTGCACACTGAAGCTCGATGCTGAATGTCTCAAGAACACTGCAAAGAAGCTTCTCAAGGCAGTGCTTCACCCAACCCAATTGTCCATAATCAGCAAGAATCACAAAGTGCCCACAGCTACTGGCTTGACCTGGAGTTCACCATAATCACCGTTCAAGTAGCAATGCAGAGCTGAAGTATAGTTGGTGGCACTAATTGAATTCCTTAAGTAAGACTTGTAAGTGGCCAGCACATATTTATCTGGTTTGACATCTTCAAGTTGGACAAAACTCTAAATAAACCCAAGAGATCCTAATCTATATTTGTTCCACTACACTGAAGTGAATAATTCTTCGGGGGTTAGTAGCTAGATAAAAGTCTTAAGGCAATCATAAAATTCTTCAGAAATCCCTTTGGCTCACTGTGTGCTGATACCTGTGCTCCCTGTAAACTCACCCAATACATTTTCCCCCGCTCCTTCGAAACATAATAAATTCACCACTACCATACTGTGGCACATCTAAAAATAAAGTGAAATATAGGTGTGTGCAAGCATGAGCTGGGATAAGATCACATGGTCTGGAAAAATCTGCCAGTGGAGCTCCATACAAATCCCAAATGTGCTAGAGGTACAGTTTCCTTGCAGGTGGAAAGACTCAAGACAATTTCACTCCTTTTGAGTAAGCGAGGAAATGGGTTGCATTAATAAAGATGGAGGTGTAGCGATGTGCTACACACAGCGATACGCAGTCGGTAAGTCGTTTTGAGACTAGTTTATTCAAACTTCGCGGCACTGGCATTTAATCCCTAGCGCCCGCCCTCTCCGGGCGGAAATGCCATCAGAATTGCATTACCAAAGTCTCCCCCCGCGTGCTGGCTATTTGTGAGCCGGTTCGCCTGTGCAGAAAGTGGGTCGCCACATAGGAATTAGCTCATCAACATAAAATCACAACTCACCTTCAGACTGCCTTAATAACACAACATAAGGGAAAAGTCTTTATTAATATTTTTAACAAATGAAGCACTCAATAATTAGGGTAGCTAAGTTTGCCTTCCCTGAATTATACTGTGAAAGAAAACATGAATTTACTGAAAAGAGAAAAAAAACATGCAGAATTCTTCTGACAAATTGATTGCCAGGCAGTGCAACAAAACTCAGTAACGTTTTTGCCAAGTAGTTAACACCGCAATGCATAGAAGTTAAACAGAATGGTACCATTTATATGATTAAGTCAAGAGGGTTTCAGCTCTATGTCTTTACTAAGTACAGTTACAATAAAGATCTTGACTAACTAGACATACAAGTCTAACAACTACTGGCTAATAAAATACAACAATTTTGGTTACATCTAAGCTTGTCCGTGTGACATTTACACAAACAGGACCAGCAGTAAAACAATGGCTAGACAGTGAAGATTAATCATTTTTAGCCAATTATATCTTACCATCAGCAAACTGCTGTTCAGTCTTCTTGTTTGTTCTGAGCATAATTCTACATTTGAACAAATATTTTACTTGGAACTATGGTTACTTTTTAAGAAAACATTAACAAATTTAACCTATAACAGTTTTCCAAAAGTATTTCCAAATACTAAAATGGAGGTACGATTTAAATATTAACTTCAATAACTTCAACATTCAGCAACCCTAGCCTTAATTTAGCCTACATCCAAGACCAAAATACAGAAATATTTACAACAGATTGAAGTTATCAAGTGTTTAAAAAATTAAGCATTCCAAACTGATTCAAAGAAGGGTGATCAACAGAAAATTTAGATTACTAAACCAATGTTTCCTCTGGAATCCTAGAGATGTTGAAAGAAGTTTAGTTAAATAACAATCAATAAAGTGAGAGTCTACCCTTTATTGCCCATCAAGAGCCCATCGATGAGTTGGTGAAAAACAGTCAGATTTTCCAGATTTAAAAAAAATAGAAAGGTTTATTCCTGTATTGAACAAGGAACAGGCCCTTCAACCCCATTGTCGTACTGAACTAAATAATTACTAACCAAATGACCACAGAACATAGAAAACCTACAGCACAATACAGGCTCTTC
Organism: Hemitrygon akajei; assembly: GCF_048418815.1. Classification (NCBI taxonomy): domain Eukaryota; kingdom Metazoa; phylum Chordata; class Chondrichthyes; order Myliobatiformes; family Dasyatidae; genus Hemitrygon; species Hemitrygon akajei. The sequence goes on along the minus strand of NC_133139.1, from coordinate 11,271,474 downwards.
AGCCCACAAAGTTGTGCCGAACATGTCCCTACCTTAGAAATTACTAGGCTTACCTATAACCCTCTAACTAAGCTTGTTGTACCTATCTAAAAGCCTCTTAAAAGACCCTATCATATCCACCTCCACCACTATTGCCAGCAGCCCATTCCATGCACACACCACTCCGAGTAAAAAACATACCCTTGACATCTCCTCTGTACCTACTCTGAAGGACCTTAAACCTGTGTCCTCTTGTGGCAACCATTTCAGCCTCTGACTATCCACACGATCAACGCCTCTCATCATCTTATACACCTCTATCAGGTCACCTCCCATCCTCCATCGCTCCAAGGAGAAAAGGCCAAGTTCACTCAACCTATTTCATAAGGCATGCTCCCCGATCCAGGCAACATCCTTGTAAATCTCCTCTGCACCCTTTCTGTGGCTTCCACATCTTTCCTGTAGTGAGGCAACCAGAACTGAGCACAGTACTCCAAGTGGGGCCTGACTAGAATCTTATATAGCTGCAACATTACCCCTCAGCTTCTAAATTCAATTCCATGATTGATGAAGGCCAATAGACCGTTCACCTTCTTAACCACGGAGTCAATCTGCACAGCTGCTTTGAGTGTCCTATGGACTCGGACCCCAAGATCCCTCTGATCCTCCACACTGCCAAGAGTCTTACCATTAATACTATATTCTGCCATCATATTTGACCTACCAAAATGAACCACTTCACACTATCTGGGTTGAACTTCATCTGCCACTTCTCAGCCCAGTTTTGCATCCTATCAATATCCCGCTGTAACCTCTGACAGCCATCCACACCTCCAACCTTTGTGTCATCAGCAAACTTACTAACCCATCCCTCCACTTCCTCATCCAGGTCATTTATAAAAATCATGAAGAGTAAGGGTCCCAGAACAGATCCCTGAGGCACTCCACTGGTGACCGACCTCCATGCAGAATATGACCCATCTACAACCACTCTTTGCCTTCTGTGGGCAAGCCAGTTCTGGATCCACAAAGCAATGTCCCCTTGGATCCCATGCCTCCTTACTTTCTCAATAAGCCTTGCATGGGGTACCTTATCAAATGCCTTGCTGAAATCCATATACAGTTGGCCCTCCTTATCTGCAAGGGACTGGTTCTGGGACCCCTCGTGGATACCAAAAAAACGCGGATGCTCAAGTCCCTTATTCAACATGTCTCAATACGGTGGACCTTAGGACCCAGTGGAACCCCAGACCTTATTTAACCTGCCTCAGTGAGGTGGACATTAGGACCCAGCGGCGGAGCTCTGAATCCGCAGTGTTTCTGTTCACGAAAATAATCACGATTACAATTGAAAATAAAGTGGAAATAATAAAGTAATCAGAAAAATGTGAAACGACATCGGTCATTGTAAAAGTGTTAGGCTAAGTCAGTCAACAATCAGAACAATTTTAAAGGATAAAGTGTTAAAGGCCCTGCCCCAATGAAAGCTACAATTATTACTAAGCAACACAGTGGTTTAACTTTTGGGTTTTGAGTTTTTGATCCTCCACATCAACCCGGAATGGATGGAGAGCGCACTCGAAAGCAGTCTGTCACTGGCTCGCACTTTCCTGAGCCCGGCACTGAAACATATGTTCTTAAGTGTTTTAAATGCATAGGAAGGTAAAATATATACTATATACTAAGACAAACGTTTGACTAACTGACGCCAAATAACACCAGATGGACCTGCTCCGACTTACTTAGTAAGAGAACTTCCGATTTTTTTCGATCCCGATCCACGATAACCAACGCATATCCTCCCATATACATTAAATCATCTTTAGATTACTTATAATACCTAATACAATGTAAATGCTATGTAAAGCAGTTGTTATACTGCATTGTTTAGGGAAATAATGACAAGAAAAAAGTCTGTACATGCTCAAACAACAAGTGCTGGAACAGCACATCAGGGTTTTCTCCATTCACGGTTGGTTGAATTTGCGGATAAGGAGGGCTGACTGTACACTACATCTACTGCTCTATCTTCATCAATGAGTTTAGTCACATCCTCAAAAACTTCAATCAGGCTCGTAAGGAATGACCTGCTCTTGACAAAGCCATGCTGACTACTCCTACTCATATTATACCTCTCCAAATGTTCATAAATCCTGGCTCTCAGGATCTTCTCCATAAACTTACCAACCACTGAAGTAAGACTCATTGATCTATAATTTCCTGGGCTATCTCTGCTCCCTTTCAACATCCACAACCCTCCAATCCTCCAGAACCTCTCCCATCCCCATTGATGATGCAAAGATCATCACCAGAGGCTCAGCAATCTCCTCCCTCGCCTCCCACAATAGCTTGGGGTACATCTCATCCAACTTCATGCTTTCCAAAAGCTCCAGCACATCCTCTTTCTAAATACCTACATGCTCAAGCTTTTCAGACTGCTGCAAGTTATCACTACAATCACCAAGATCCCTTTCCATAGTGAATACTGAAGTATTCATTAAGTACCTCCACTATTTCCTCCAGTTCCATACACACTTTCCCACCGTCACACTTGATTGGTCCTATTCTTTCACGTCTTATCCTCTTGCTCTTCACATACCTGTAGAATGCTTTGGGGTTTTCCTTAATCTGGCCTGCCAAGGCCCTCTCATGGCCCCTTCTAGCTCTCCTAATTTCCTTCTTAAGCTCCTTCCTATTAGCCTTATAATCTTCTAGATCTCTAACATTACCTAGCTCTCCGAACCTTTTGTAAGCTTTTCTTTTCTTCTTGACTAGATTTATTACAGCCTAAACTAATCCCATCTATCTACACAACTGTATCATTCCATTTCAAGCACATTCATGTGCATATCGAAGAGCCTCTTGAACATCCAAGGCAGCACATTCCAGGCATGAGTCATTGTCTGAAAAGAAATTTGTCTACACATCTCCTTTGAATTTATCCCCTTACCTAAATGCATGTCCTCTAGAAAAAGATACTGGCTGTCTACTCCATCTGTGCCTTTCACTCTTATAAACCTCTTATCAGATCTCCCCTCAAGCCTCTTGAGCAGGGGTGTCAAACTCATTTTAGGTCACGGACCGGATTGAGCAAAATGCAGCTTCATGCGGGCCGGATCAGTCGGATGCGTGCGAACGCAGCTTTCGTTGCCTCCGTTTTTTCAGCCTGCTCTCATGTGTCTCAGTCTCTGCTATAACTACAAAATGTTTCACTTTACAAATTCCGTTTCTTATGAAGAAGACTGCCGAATAAACACTAAAAACCCTGAAAACCTGGTACCTGAATAAACTCAGCATTAGCCATATCATACGCCATAGGCGCTTCGATTACTGGGGCCAGCTTTAATAGTAATTAGATATTATCTCGCGGGCCGCATTTGGCCCGCGGGCCTTGAGTTTGACATATATGCTCTTGCGTTCCACAGAAAACAACCCAAGTTTGTCTAACTTCTCCTTACAACACCTGTTCTTTAATACAGGCAGCATTCTGGTAAAACTCTTCTGCATCCTCTCCAGAGCCCTGACATACTTCTTATGATGGGGTGACCAGAAATACTCCAGATGCAGCCTAACGAAATTTATATATCTATGTCATAAACTCAAGACTCTTGAATTCAATTATATATTAATAATGGCCGGTAAACAGGGCCCCCAGTAATTTAGCAGGTAAAGGGCATCTATTTCAGGGCATAAAAAGATATGGACTAAATGCGGTAAGACATAGAAGAATTAGGCCATTCAGTCCATCAAGTCTGTGCCACTATTTCATCTTGAGTGATTTATTATCTGTTTCAACCCCATTCTCCTGCCTTCACCTTAATGCCCTGACTAATCAAGAACCAATCAACCTCTGATTTGGCCTCCAAAGCCATTTGTGGCAATGAATTCCACAGAGTCACCAACCTCTGACTAAAGAAATCCCCCTTTATCGCTGTTTTGATTCCTAGATTCCCCCCACATCATCACTACATCCACTCTATCTAGTCCTTTCAGTATTTGGTAGGTTTCAATGAGATCCCTCCTCATCGTTCTGAAGATCAGTCATCAAATGCTTCTCGTACATTAACCCTTTCATTCCTAGAATTATTTCCATGAACATCCTCTGGACCCTCTCCAATGCCAGCACACCCTTTCTTAGAAAAGGGGCCTGAGCAAATAGGCTGAAATAAAAGGTCAGCATGGACATGGGCCCATTTCTAAACAGTACAATTCTGAACTCATTAAAGTTCAAATTAAATTATCAAACTACACATACATCATCATAATCAACCCTGAGATTCATTTTGTTCTGGCCATTTACAGTAAATAAAGTAATAAATAACCAATCAATATTGAGAACACGAGATGAAGAGTCCTTGAAAGTGAGTCCATAGTGCCATTATAGAGGTTTATAAGATTGAAAGGCACAGATGGAGTTGTTCAATTTTGGGCGAACAGTTTAGTGTAGGGGGTGAGTGATGTCTTATTATACAAAGAAAATGAGATGATGCAATCATCTTTACTGTCTTTGGGAAGAAAGTATTTTTCAAGATTGTACTTATTTTTCTGTATCAAATTCTGCCATAAACCAAGCATTATCAACATTAAATAACAACAGGGCTTAAATGTGACAATTTGCTTAAACAGCTCACCAATACGCAGCCCAAGTTCAAATAACAATCTCTGTAACAGACAAGTGCATACATAAATAATACTACCATTGTGTCACAAGCCGCATCAATTCTTTTAAGAAAGCTTTTGAAGGACATAGCACATTAGACAGACAGTAGACAAATTCAAAAACATTGCCAATTACATTAGTTCCACTGCGCATTACTGCACATTGAAATAAGATGCACATAAAACGCGCCAGGTCAAACTCCAATCCAGCCTGGCATATTAAAGCTGTGCATTTTGGAAATGTTTAAAAGCTGAAGATGAAGTTTGAACATGGGGTAAACATTGTTTAAAACGGTGGGGGGGGGGGGGGAGAAAGGAAGAAATATCGAGGCACTCTTCTCACATCAGAGCGCAAATGCGAACCAAAAAGGCGGGGCATTAACGGGAAAAAATCTGAAACGTCTTTAAAATGGAAACAAAACATTAATTGTACATGTAAAAAAATCAAAATCGGGAGTGTTTTATAAATAAACACAGCTAGAATGCAATCTCAAAACCAATTTTAGATTAGCCAGGTGTGAAGACTTCAAGTTGCTCTGTTGTGAATTAGCCTTCTTCCAATTATTCTGTAATAAATCAAGTAACATCCCTCGTTTCCACGGTCAATAGATAAAACGTCTAACCTCGTTAACAAAAACACATACCTCTTCGGGACACAAAAACGTGGGTTTTGTCAATCCAGTGGAAGTACCTTTAAAAATGTTGAGAGGGGAGAAGGCGGACGGGACATCTGTCACCGAGCTCTGCTCTAAGAAAGCGGCGGCCGGCCGGCACCGTCCCCGGTTCTGCAGCCGCAGGCGGAACGCATGAATGAATCGGCGGAGATGGAGAACGCCGCCCTCCCTTCCAGCCACACACACACAGGGCGTGATCCAGAAAGGAAACCAGCTCCGTGCCCTGCGGCGCTCTCGCTGCTCAAAGGCAGACAAAACAACAGCGGGCCGAAATCACATCACACCAAAAAACTCACGCAATTATATCTTTACTGAGGGGGAGGGGGGGGTGGAAGGCAGCCGTCAGTAAGCAAATTGAAAAATGCCCGTCCCAAGTAAAACAATAAAATTCCCCCGTTAAAATGTGAATAAAACTGTGGGTGAATGTAGGAAGAGGGATAATGCAACGGGGACGGCGGCGGCGGCCAAGGGAGGTTAGTTAGGTTGTTCCCGGAGTGGCCTGCAGCCGCCGGTTACCGGCCGCGCCAATGGTTTTAAATTAAATGCTCGAGCTCCCAACCACCGTTATCACCCCCCACCCCCCCCCCCCCCCACCACCACCCGCCTCTCGCCGGCCCAAGGCCGCACTCACTTGAGCAGGGCGAGGAAGGCGGCGGGCTCCACGTCGGGCAGCTCGATCTCGGTGGAAGTGGTGGCCATGCCGCCGTTGAACATGGCGTCGAAGACGGCGCTGCCGACGGCCAGCACGAAGCGGTGAGCGGGGATGCGCTGCGTCCCCATCCCTTTGCCCACCAGGAAGTGCACGTCGCTCAGGATCTCGTTGTTGAAGAGGAAGGCGAAGCGCTCCTTCACCGTCGTCTTCGTGGCCTGCCAGTTGTACATGGGCTCCCGGTAGATCACCACCGCGGCGGCGGCGGCCGCCCCGGCCCCTACCCCGCCCGGGCTGGCCCCCAACATCGAGGGAGGTGGCGACGAGCCGGTGCCGAGGGTCGGGCTGCCCGAGCCGCCGCCATTAGGGACGTTGACTCGGTTGCAGGGGCTGAGGTTGCTCCCTCCCGCCGCCATCTTGAAGTGGCGTCTGTTTACAAACAGCGAGCTCAACAGCGTGGCCCTCCGTAAGGGAGGCTGGGGTAAGTCGGCGCTCCCCAATTACCTTCCCGACACCATAACGACAAATATTTGGACCTTTTACCTTTTATGTTGTTTTAATATAGAGTGACCCGCACCATCCTCAGACGTTCAAAAACAATTTTGCGTCAGTCAGCTCCTAGAGACCGAAAATATGTTTATCTCGGTCTGCAATAGATTAAATGAGTATATAAGTTGACCCGCGCCATCCTCAGACCTCAAAACTATCTCTTATCATCAGGTCCACTTGACTTACCTAGTGACCAAAATGTTTATCTCAGTCTGCAATATATTCAATGACTTTTTCTGCACCGCTCTACGTTCCACACTCCTGACTCACCTGTAGACCAGTTGTAAATATGTTTACCTCAGCCTGCAGTGACTTTTCCTACAGCTATACTCACCATATCCTCGACTCGCCTAGACCAAAATGTTTATTTAATTCTGCGATATATTCAATGACTTTTCCTACACAACTCTACCTTCTATATTCTTTCTCTTTTCAATAGACCAAAATAATTCTGCATTTTATTCTGCAATCTATTCATTGACTTTTCCTGCACAGCTCCTTTCCATAGCCCTTGACTTGCCTATCGACCACAAAGATGTTTATATCTCAATCTGCATTGGCTGTTTCTGCACAGTTTTTGCAGCAGAGAATTCCAAAGGATGTCAAGCCCCTGGAGAGGAAACACTGCCTTCTGTCTTTAACGGGTGACCCTTTAATCATAGAGATTTGGGGTGGCAGAGTGATAGATAGAGCTGGTGCCTCAAAACTCCATTGACCCAGGTTCAGTCCTGAACTATGCGGTCTGTGCTAGGTTCAAAATCAGGTTTATTATCACTGATATATATCTATTGAAATTTGTTGTTTTCCAAGAATTGTTCAGTGCAATACATTAAAAAATTACCATAAAAGTTACAATAAAAGTATATTAAAACAAGTAATGCAAAAAGTGAGTCAAATAGTTCATGGATTCATGGACCATTCAGAACTCTGACAGTGTAGGGAAGAGCTGATCCTATAAGAAGTGTGCTTTTAGGCTCTTGCACCCCTTTTGTTCTCCTGTCCTTCCTTTAACTGCATGGGCTTTGATTTCATCCCACATTCCAAAGATGGGTTGATGGATGGTTGATTTTAATTTCTGTGTGACTGTTTCCTGGGGAGGAGAACTATGCTGTTAGCATCCATCCTGTCAAATCTACTTAGAATCTTGCATGTTAAATAAGAACACCTCATTTATCTAAACATCAGAATTGGATTTATTATCACTGACGTGTCATGAAATTTGTTGTTTGTGGCGGCAGTATAGTGCAGGACATAACAGTTAATAAAAGTCACATAGATAAATAGTCATTCGGCTTACGGGGCCAGCATTGACCATCAAACCCATCTACACTAATCCTAAATTTCCTCTCATGCCCCCATCACCTTAATCTTCTACTCCCTCCCTATCTATACTAGGGGTAATTAATATACCAATCATACCCATTGACTCTGGATTGCTGCAGCACTAACTATAGCCACAGTGCACTTGTAAATCCAACAGCCCAGAGGTCTGATTTCATTCCATCTTAAATTATCATTCTGGTTTGAGTTTTCTTTGTAATGCTTTAGATCAGGGGTTCCCAACCTGAGGTCAGTGGACCCCTTGATTAATGGTAGGGGTCCATGGCATAAAAAAAAGTTGAAAACCCCTGCTCTAGAAGATCTTTAGCAGTTTCCCAGAACTTATGAGTGCATGTGAAGTTTGGAAATGAGACGAACTCTGAATGCGGCTTGGCAAGTTGGTCCCCGTATCACTGTCAATATTGTAGTTATTAATACCGGACTTGAACTAGGGTTATAATTAATTATAGAACGTAATATAGGAGTAAATATAAATGACCATGGACAGAAAAGGAAGACAGGGAGAGGACATACTTTGTACTTTTTCATGACATAGAAGGAAGCTAGTACAGCCACTACATCTATGCTAGTTTTACGGAGCAATGCTACTCCCAATTAACTTACCCCAGTAACCTCTTTTCCCCAAAATCTCATCAACTATCCCAGCTTCCAACACTGACTCACACACTGGGTGCAATTGACAGTGGCCACTTAACCTACCAACTGGTGTGTCTGTCAGATGTGGAATAAGCTGCAGGAACTTGGGGGGGGGAAAGTGCATGAATGAGGTCACAAACTCCATTCAGACAGCGCTGGAGGTCATAATTAAGCCTAGGTTACTGGAATTATGAAGCAGTTAAGCTGCAAGGGGCTCAATTGTGCTGACCTCTAACATCTTCCAATATCAAATTAGTTTCTGTAATGCAGAGTGATGACGGAAAAGATCAGAAGTTCCAAGTTCAAAGTAAATTTATTATCAAAGTACTTGTATGTCACCATATACAACCCTGAGATTCATTTTCCTGCAAGCATACTTAGCAAATCTATAGAATAGTAACTATAACAGGATCAATGAAAGATCAACCAGAGTGCAGAAGTAACAAACTGTGCAAATGCAAATATAAATAACAAGAACATGAGATAACAAGGTAAAAGAGTCCTGAAAGTGAGATCACTGGTTGTGGGAGCATCTCAATGGATGGGCAAGTGAGTGTAGTTATCCCCTTTTGTTCAAGAGCCTGACATTTGAGGGGTAGTAACTCTTCTTGAACCTGGTGGTGTGAATCCTGAGGCACTTGTACCTTTGACCTGATGGCAGCAGCAAGAAAAGAGCATGGGTAGTGGGGATCTCTGGTGATGGATGCTGCTTTCCTACAGCAGCGTTTCATGTTGATGAGTTCAATGGTTGGGAGGCTTTTACATCTAACGTACTGGGCTGAATCCACTACCTTTCGTAGGATTTTCCATTCAAAGACATTGGTGCTTCCGTTCGGCTGGCTGGTGCTGCAATGGCATCAGCGCTGGACTCTGGAGCGAAGCCAAGTCGGGCCACCCCTGAGCACGCTGGGTTGAGCGTCAAGCTAGCCACTTGGCCTCGTAAAAGAAAAATGCAAGGGTCGAGTCAGGAACGTTCATATCGTGACCCAGTTAATCCAAAAGGAGACCAATCCTGACACCACATGCCAGATAAGAATGGCTGACTGTCTGGTGCAACATGCTTAAAAAAACCAGGCCATGATGTAGTCAGTACACATCTGGCGAAGTTTTAGATGTCATGCTGAACCTCAGCAGACTCCTAAGGAAGTAGAAGCACTGCCATGCTTTCTTCACAACTGCACTTGTGTGCTGGGTGCAGGACAGATCCTCTGAAATAAGTTGCTAACCGCCTCTGATCCTCTGATGAGGACTGGCTCATGGATCTCTGGTTTTCTTCTTCTGAAGCCTGCAATCAGTTCCGTGGTCTTGCTGACACTGAGTGAGAGGTTGTTATGACACAACAGTGGTGTCATCAACAAACATGAATATGGTATTAGAGTGAAGGAAATCAATGCAAAAAAATTCCAGGCATGTTATACAACAAACAGAAAAGAAATCAAAGAGCACAGTTAAAAAAAGATGTAAAGATCGTAACTTTACTTTTCAAAAATACATTATTTTATAGCTTCCATAAATTCTGTGACTTAATGGTGCATATGCTAATGATGAACATAAATTTACTCTTCAAAATAAATTAATAATAATTTTATTGCTTCTGAATGTAGGACATGTCCTCTGGCTAATACATAGAATTACATAAAATGAATAGAATTGAAACAGTATTTGGCACTGATATTCAACCTCAATGTGAGCCTTCTCCTGCCTTACTTCCTTTAACCCTAAATAAAAATCACAAAACTGCACTTCCTAGAAATCTTAAATAAAAACAGAAAATACTGAAAATAAACAGCAAGTCAGAAGGCATCTAACGCTTGAAACTCATAGAAAACTACAGCACAGAAGCAGGGCCTTCAGCTCATCCAGTCCATATCAAACCATTTGACTTGCCTAGTCCCATTGATCTGCACCTGGACCATAGCCCTCCGTACCCCTCACATGTACTTTTGTTAACTGTTAACATTTCATTGTTAATATGTTAACTATTAACATTAATGATTAATCTTTCATTAGAATCTGACATGAAACATGTTTTAAATGGTGCCTGATCTGATGAGTATTTCCAACACTTGCTGTTTAATTTAATTTCTTTAATCCTTTCAGCATATCCTTCTTTCTTACTGTATGTGAGCTGTATATAGCATACAGCTTTCATGTAAATGCCATATGCTAGATTTTTAATTAATAGCTGATTTAGTACTTGAGTGTTAATTATGCAAGCCTTTGAAAATTCACACTTAATTTGTAAAAAAACATGTCTTCAATTTAAAATGTTTGCACTTTCAGGTTCAAAGAGTCCCAAGCTTTAAGTTCTAAAACTTGCAATTTCAAATTTAAGAAGCCTCCACTTTCAGGCTTAAAACCCTGCCTGCAAGATACAGAAAAAATACACTAATAGGAAAAGTATTGTAATTGTGCATTAATTAGTATAATAATAATATCATCATCATCATCATTATGTGCCGTGTCATTTGACATGAGCGATCATGGTCTTGACCATGATTGTTCTTGGCGAATTTTTCTACAGAATTTGTTTGCCAGTCCTGCCTTCTGGGCACTGTCTTTACAAAATGGGTGACCCCAGCCATTATCAATACTCTAGAGATTGTCTGCCTGGCATCAAGTGATTACATAACCAGGACTTGTGATATGCACCAGCTGCTCATACGACCATCCACTACCTGCTCTTATGGCTTCACGTGACCCTGATCAAGGGGCTAAGCTGGTGTTACACCTTGCCCAAGGGTAATCTGCAAGCTGGCAAAGGGAGGGATTGCCTTACACCTCCTTTGGTAGAGACGTATCTCCATTCCACCACCAGACTCGAGGTCATGTAACTAGAATGTAGAATGGTACAGCATAATATGGGCCCTTCCAACAGAAAATTATGCTGACCTGTATAAACCTACTTCAAAGTTCAAAGTAAATTTATTATCGAAGTATGAATATGTCACCATATATTACACTGAAATTCATTCTCTTGTGGGCATTCACAGTAGAACAATAGAATCAATGAAAAACTGCATAGATAGACTTTACAACTCCTCCCTCGGAGTGTCAGACACCCTGAGTCTGGACTTATTTCCACTTGGCATGATTAACTTATTTTTATTTAATTATTTATGGTTTTATATTGCTATATTTCTTCACTATTCTTGGTTGGTGCGGCTGTAACAAAACCCAATTTCCCTCGGGATCAATAAAGTATGTCTGTCTGTCTGTATAAAAACAAGAATGGTCAGGACAGGATGGAAAACAGTTTCTTCCCCCAGGCCATTAAGCTTCAGAACTTCCTGCCGCATCGTATTCAAAATGTCACTGGTTAATCTGTTCCATACCTTTCAATATTTGTTATTAATGCTCTTTAGTTGGTTATTTATGTGTGATTCATCTGTAGATTTTATCCTTGCCTTCATAAGTTATCATGTGTTATGTGTACTACTGTGCTTTACACCTTGGTTTAGAGAAAAGTTGTCTCGCTTCTATATACGTTATGAGGTTATATTGCATTATATATATATATGTGTATGTGTGTGTGTATATGTATATATATGTGTATATGTGTGTGTGTATATAGTTAAATGACAATAAACTTGACAAAGAAAAACTGACAACCAATGTGCAAAAGAGGACAAACTGTGCAAATACTAAAAGAGTAAATAAATAATAACATGAGTTGTTGAGTCCATTAAAGTGAATCCATAGGTTGTGTTCAGTGATCAGTTCATTTTTGAGGTGAGTGAAGTTATCTCGCTGGTTCAAGAGTTAGATCAATCTACTTCAGATCAGACTTCCTCCTACACAGACCTTAACCCTCAATTTTTCTTCTATCCATTGGCCCATCTAAAATTCTCTAAAAGCCTATTAAAAAATGTCTTACCCACCACTCTTTGTACAAAAATACTACCTCTAATATCTCCCCTAACCTTCCCTCTACTTACTTAAATGCATGTCCTTTGGCATTGGCCAATGGCCTCCTGGCAAAAGGTGCTGGCTGTCCACTCTCTCTAAACCTCTCATTATCTTATACTCCCTATCAATTCGCCTTTCATCCTTCACTCCAAAGAGAAAAGCCCTAGTTTACTCAACCTTTCCTCGAAAGACATGTTCTCTAATCTAGCCAGCATCTTGGTAAATATCCTCTGCACCCTCCGTAAAGCTTTCACACCCTCCTGTAATGAAGTGAACACAGTACACTAATTGTAGTCTAACCAGAGTTTTATAGAGCTACAACATAACATAGCTTGTGAACTCAGTACTCTGACTAATGAAGGCGATCACACCATATGGGTTCACCTGTCAACTTGTGAAATGACTTTGAGGGATCTATGGACGTGGATCCCAAGATCCATCTATTCCTCCACATTGCTCCATACTGCCATTGACCTTGTACTCTGCCTTCAAGTTTGATCTCTCAAAGTGTATTACTTCACACTTTACTGAATTGAACACCATCTGCCAGTTCTTTGCCCAACTCTCTGCATCCCGTTGTAACCCGCAACAGCTTTGTACACTATCCACAATACCTCCAACCTTTGTGTCATTTGTAAATTTACTAACCCCCCCCTTCCACTTCCTCATCCAAGTCATTTATAAACATCACAAAGAGCAGAGGCACCATAATGGATTCCTGTAGAACTTGACTAGTCTAATCATGTTGATTGGGACGTGGCAGAAGTGAAGACTATAGTTATGTATTCATGCTTTGTCTTTAGTTTTAGTTTGGTTGGGGCATGGGATAGGCCAGGGAAATTGTTTTTTTAGGGCTTATGTTTAACTACGTTTTAATACGCTTAGACCGCTTACTTCATTATATCACTAGTTTTATTTTCATTAGTTTTTTTTATCATTGCAAGATTGCTCGCCTTTGCTGGTTTCTTTAAAAAGGATTGAATGTACCTTCTTCGACTTAGAACTTCGTTGTTTTTGGAGTGTTTCATACAGGTTAAACCCCGTGCTTAGTCTCCAAGTGGTTTTGGTTTGTTTTAAAGTAACCACTACTCCTACCATAGGGAACTTTGTCCAACGCCCTACTAAAATTGATATACACTGCCTCCATATAATAGCTGTGTCCATATATTAGCTGTGTAACATTACAATAATACTGCATTACCTACAAGTGAATTATGGAAGGTTGTATTAGAAAATCATTAAACATACAGATTTATTGAAACTATTTACACAGCAGTACTGTACTGAACCCTGAAATGATGTTGTACTGTAAAATGTCCACAAATTCTTGATTGCAAATTTTCTTTGAGTGCTATAAATGTGAACTAAATTCCTTGCAACATATTAAATATGTTTTAATGTGTTTTGTATTACCAATCAATTATCCATAGAGGAGTTTCCCATCATTGCATTGGATAGTTGAAATTTGCCTGAATATTTTAATGTAACAGATATCTAATGGATTATATTTCTGTTAAAGATCCAAGGGTAGTGAAATAAAGTTATCAAACTTTAAAACATAATAATCAACATTTTCCAATAATGAAAAGTATGAATCATCTGGGTCAATTGTCAACCGCATCCCTGGTCACCTCGCCAGCTGGCTTTATTTTCCATTGAGAAACCACTTGTTTACTTGAGTGTGCAAAGATAAGATAAAATAACTTTCCCAAAGAGTTTGGTCTTTACATACACGAGGAAATCTGCAGATGCTGGAAATTCAAGCAACACACACAAAACGCTGGTGGAACGCAGCAAGCCAGGCAGCATCTATAGGAAGAAGTACAGTCGACGACACGAAACGTTGACTGTACTTCTTCCTATAGATGCTGCCTGGTCTGCTGCGTTCCACCAGCATTTTGTGTGTGTTGCTTAGTCTTTACATATGTGGCCAGGATTTACAAACGTTTGTAGAATATCAGGCAAGTGGTCAACTGTTATTGAAGTACTTCCAGACCTTAGAGTCATAGAGCATTACAGCCCTGGAGCAGTCCTTTCAGCCCATCTAGTCTATTCTGACCTGGTTTTATGCCTAATCTCATCCACCTGCACCTGGATCATAGTCCTCCATATCTCCCTCGTCCATGTACTTATCCAAACTTCTCCTGCATGTTACAATGGATGCTGCATTTATGACTTCTGCTGGCTGCTCATTCCACATTCTTAGCACCCTCTTAGTGAAGTAGTTTCCCTCTCAGATTCCCCTTAAATATTTCACCTTTCAACCTGAATCTTTAGGTTCACCCAGCCTGAGGAGGAAAGACCAGCATGTATTCACGCTCTCTCTCTCTATATATATATATATGCCTTGTAATATTGTATACCTCCTGAGTTGCAGGGTATAAAGTCCTAACCTATTGAACCTATTCCTGTAACTCAGGATGTCAAATCTTGCAACATCTGTGTAAATTTTATCTGCACTCTTTCTAGCTTATTGCTATCTTTCCTGTAGATAGGTGATTAGAACTGCAAACAATACTTTAATTTTGGTCTCACCAAAGTCTTAAACCACTTCATAACGTCTCACTCTTATACTCGGTGTCCTGGTTTATGAAGGCCAATGTGAAAACAAGCTCTCCTTTCAACTCCATGATACCACTTTTAAGGAATTATGGATCTGAATTCCCAGGTGTCTTTGTTCTACTGCACATCTCAGTGCCACACCTTAACTTATCTGCATTAAATTCAATTTGCCATCTTTCAGCCCATTTTCCCAGGTGGTCCAGATCACTTTATAAGCTTTGTTAGGCTTCCTCACTGTCCACTACACCCCTAGTCTTAGTGTCATCTCAGATTTGCTGATACCCTTTACCACATTATCATCTAAGCATTAATGTAGATGATAAACAACAATGGATGTTGTACTGATCCCAGTGGCATAGTATTAGTCACAGGTTTCGAGTCAGAGAGACAGCCATCTACTACCACTCAGACTTCTCCTACTAAGTCAGTGCTGAATCCAAGTGATTACTTCATCCTCAATGCCAAGCAACTTAACCTACTGGACCATGTGCGACTTTGTCAAAGGCCTTGCTAAGATTTCTACAGACAACATCCACTAGTTTCCCTTCATCAACGTTGTTAATCTCCTCAAAAAACTCTGTAAGGTTGATCATCTGAACTGCCAAACACAAGGCCATATTGATTATCCCTAAACAGCCCCTTTCTAACCAAATGCTTATAAATCTTGTCTTGCATGGTACCTTTGAATAATCTACCCATAACTGACGTCAGGCTCACCAGTTTATAATTTTATGGCTTCTTCTTAGAGCCTTTCTTAAATAATGTAACAACGTCAGCTATCCTCCAGTCCTCTGGCACCTTCCCTGTGGCAAAGGACATTATAAATATCTTTGCCAGTGCCCCTGTAATTTTGCACTAGCCTCCCATAAGGTCCACTTCATCAGGCCCTGAGGATTTTTCCACCCTAATTCATCTCAACAGCAAGCACCTCTTCTATAATGCAGATACATGGGATACTCCCGCATGGGAGGTTAGTTAGGAAGATTCAGTCGCTAGGTATACATGGTGAGGTAGTAAATTGGATTAGACATTGGCTCAATGGGAGAAGCCAGAGAGTGGTAGTGGAGGATTGCTTCTCTGAGTGGAGGCCTGTGACTAGTGGTGTGCCACAGGGATCAGTGCTGGGTCCACTGCTATTTGTCATCTATATCAATGATCTGGATGATAATGTGGTAAATTGGATCAGCAAATTTGTTGATGATATAAAGATTGGAGGTGTAGTGGACAGTGAGGAAGGTTTCCAAAGCTTGCAGAGGGATTTGGACCAGCTGGAAAAATGGGCTGAAAAATGGCAGATGGAGTTTAATGCAGACAAGTGTGTGGTATTGCACTTTGGAAGGACAAACCAAGGTAGAACATATAAGGTAAATGGTAGAACACTGAGGAGTGCAGTAGAACAGACTGATCTGGGAATACAGATACATAATTCCCTAAAAGTGGCATCACAGGTAGATAGGGTAGTAAAGTGAGCTTTTGATACATTGGCCTTTATAAATCAAAGTATTGAGTATAAGAGTTGGAATATTATGGTGAAGTTGTATAAGACATTGGTGAGGCTGAATTTGGAGTATTGTGTGCAGTTTTGGTCACCAAATAACAGGAAGGATATTAATAAGGTTGAAAGATTGCAGAGAATGTTTACAAGGATGTTGCCGGGACTTGAGAAACTGAGTTACAGAGAAAGGTTGAATAGGTTAGGACTTTATTCCCTGGAGTGTAGAAGAATGAGGGGAGATTTGATAGAGGTATATAAAATTATGATGGGTATAGACAGAGTGAATGCAAGCAGGCTTTTTCCACTGAGGTTAGGGGAGAAAAAAAACCAGAGGACATGGGTTAAGGGTGAAGGGGGAAAAGTTTAAAGGGAACATTAGGGGGGGCTTCTTCACACAGAGTGGTGGGAGTGTGGAATGAGCTACAAGATGAAGTGATCAATGCAGGCTCACTTTTAACATTTAAGAAAAACATGGATGAGAGGGGTATGGAGGGATATGGTCCAGGTGCAGGTCAGTGGGACTAGGCAGAAAAATGGTTTGGCACAGCCAAGAAGGGCCAAAGGGCCTGTTTCTGTGCTGTAATGTTCTATGTTCTATATAATCAGTGAGCTTGCTACTCATTTTCCTCAGTTCTATAGACTGGTTGCCTGTCTTGAGTAAATACAGCTGCAAAATATTCATTTAAGATCTCCCCCATCAACTTCAGCTCCATGCACAGATTACTACACTGATGTTCAAAGGACCAAATTTATTCCTTGCTCTTCTTTTGCTCTCAATATGGCTATAAGAGCCTTTGAGATTCTCTTTCGCTTTGGCTAAAGCAACCTCCTATCCTCCTGATTTCTCTTTTAAGTGTTCTCTTACATTTCTTGGGCTCCTCAAGCACCTTCTTCAATCCTAACAATCTATACTTGATATGTATCTCCTTCTTTTTCTTTACCAGGGCCTCAATATCACTTGATAACCAAGGTTCCATAATCCTGTAAGCCTTGCCTTTTATTCTAACTGGAACTTAAGGATTTTGTTCTCTCAATATTTCAGTTTTAAAGGCTTTCCACTTACCAAGCAGCTCTTTGCCAGGAAACAATCTATCCCAATCCACACTTGCCAGATTACTCGATTTTCTTCCAGTTTAGAATCTTAATCTGAGGACCAGTCCAATCCTTCTCCAGAAACACCATGAAACTAATGGAATTATGATCACCAGCTATGTAGTATCCAGGCCAGGACCACCAGACCCAATAACCGTTACCTTCCCAAAGCAGTAAGGCTAATCAACACCTCCACCCACTAACCCACCCCATCACCCCCACCACCACCTTTATCATTTCCTGTCAGAATATCTTATATGTATGTATTATAAAGCTATTTTATATATCGTATTTTTTATTATTGTGTACTTTAATTTATTGTTTTTTTTATGCTGCCTCGGATTCAGAGTTACACATCTGATTCTCATTTGCACGTGTGTACTGGAAATGACATTAAACGATCTGCATTATGGTCCTGCATGGGGGGGGGGGGGGGGCTACTGTACAAGATCTAGGTGTTGCAGAAATTTGTAAAATTAGTCAGCTCTGTCATGGGTACTAGCCGCCGTGGTATCCAAAACATATTCAAGGAGCGGTGCCTTAGGAAGGCCGAGTCTATCATTAAGGAGCCCCCCCACCACCACCAAGGATATGCCCTCTTCTCATTGTTATCATCAGGAAGGATAAAAATGGTACAGAGGAGATATCAGGGGTAAGTTTTTTACGCAGGGAGTGGTGAGTGTGTGGAATGGGCTGCTGGTGACGGTTGTGGAGGCGGATACGATAGGGTATTTTAAGGGACTCACGGACAGGTATATGGAGCTCAGAAAAATCGAGGGCTATGGGTAAATAGGTAATTTCTCAGGTAAGGACTTGTTCGGCGCAGCTTTGTGGGCTGAAAGGCCTGTATTGTGCTGTAGGTTTTCTATGTTTCTAAGGAGGTACAGGAGCACACACTTAGCGATTCAGGAACAGCTTCTTCCACTCTGCCATCCAATTTCTGAATGGACATTGAACCCACGAATACTTCCTCACCTCTTTTTTTATTTCTGTTTTATTTGCACTACTTTTACTTAACTACTTAATGGACATACACTGTATATACTTACTGTAATTCAGTTTTTTCTCTCTACTTTATCATATCATTTATCATTGTACTGTTGCCATAAAGTTAACGAATTTCATGACATGCCCGTGATGTTAAACCTGATTCTGATTCTGAATCTAGATCCAAACTGTTCCCTTGCACTCACTTCTGTCATCTGCTCTGTCTCTTTCCCAAGAGGAAATTCAGTGCTGAGCTCTCTCTAGTTGGGACCTGTACATATTAATTAAGGAAACTCGTTGAGCATATTTGACAAACTCTATCCTATTACAGTATGGGAGTCCCGGTCAATATGTGGAAAATTAAAATCACCTAATATGACAACTTACTATCACTACTGCCATGGTAACCTAGCAGTTAGTTAGGATCGAAATCTTCAAATATTTCCATTTTAGACAGCTACAACTGAAATTCACAGTACAGCCATGGACAAAACAGTAAGCACCATTATTTTAAGCCATTTAAAGACTCTTATCTTGTGTTTATAAAAAAAACTATTGCTACTCAAAGTTAACAAATCTCAGACGGCAGTCTCCAGTCAAAAGTGTGGTTCCCCTTTAAGACAATGGAAGAGAGAGTGCCATGCTGGATTAAAAGTTCATTTAAGGAGAAGAGGGTTCCAATTTGCACTACTGTCTATTCTGCTGGCGAACGTGCAGTCTCTGGAAAATAAAACAAAAGACCTCAGAGCAAGATTGCCGGACCAGAGGGACATCAGGGGCTGTAGTGTTTTGTGCTTCATAGAGACTTGGCTATTCCCTGCCATTCCGAACGCAGTGAAACAGATTGCTGGCTTCAGCCCTCACCACAAAGATAGGACTGTTGAGTCTTTCAAAGGCAGTGGGGATGGTGTATGCTTCATGATTAACTCCTTGTGGTGCATAAGCATGGCAGTTCTGTCCCAGTCCTGCTCACCCAACCTGGAACATCTAGCGATCAAATGTCATCCATTTTCTCTTCCATGGGGGTTTTCAGCCATCGTCTTGGGAGCTGTGTACAATCCACCTCAGGCCCATGTCAAGCAGGCTCTAGACTAGATGAATTGAACAATAATCAGCAGGCATGAAATAGTGCACCCTGATGCCTTCCTCATCATTTTGGGGGATTTTAACTAGGCCAGTTTGAAAAAAATCTCTAAATAATTATCACTACTCTACTCTCTCTACATCCATGACTGTTTGACTAGGCATAGCTCAAATGCCATCTATAAATTTGCTGATGGCACAGCTATTGTTGGCAGAATCTCAGATGCTGACAAGAAGGTACAGGAGTGAGATAGATCAGCTGGTTGAGTAGCATTGCAGCAATAACCTTGCATTTAATATCAGTAAGACCAAATAATTGATTGTGGACTTCAGAAAGGTTAAGACGAGGGAACACACACCAGTCTTCATCGAGGGACCAGAAGTGGAAAGGGTGAGCATTTGCAAGTTTATGGGTGTTAACATCTCTGAAGATCTATCCTAGGTCCAACATATGGATGCAGTTACAAAGAAGGCACAAAGTAGCTATATTTCATTTGGAATTTGAAGAGATTTGGAATGTCACCAGGGACACTCACAAATTTCTACAGGTGTACCATGGAGCGCATTATCTGGCTAGGACCATCTGGTGTTGGGGGAGGCCACTGCACCAGATTGAAATAAGCTGCAGGGAGTTGTAAACTCAGTCA
The DNA here is from genome assembly GCF_048418815.1 of Hemitrygon akajei. Taxonomy (NCBI): domain Eukaryota; kingdom Metazoa; phylum Chordata; class Chondrichthyes; order Myliobatiformes; family Dasyatidae; genus Hemitrygon; species Hemitrygon akajei. Next base: position 11,251,212 of record NC_133139.1, on the reverse strand, counting down.
ACTCCATCATGGGCACCAGCTCCCCCAGCATCCAGGACAGCTTCAAGGAGCGATGCCTCAAAAAGGCGGCATCCATCATTAAAGACCCTCATCACCCAGGGCATGCCCTCCTCTCATTGATAACCTCAGGGAGGAGGTTCACGAGCCTGAAGGCACACACTCAACAACTCAAGAATAGCTTCTTCTCCTCTGCCATCAGATTTCTGAATGGATAATGAACCCATGAACACTACCTTACTACTTTTTTCTTTCTTTTTTTGCACTGCTTATTTAATTTAACTTTTTAAAGCTATATATACCTACTGTAATATAGTTTTTATATAGTGCAATGTATTGCTGCATAACAACAAATTTCATGACATATACCAGTGATATTAAATCTGATTAAGATTCTGATTCTTCACACTGTGCCTGAAGGTTGTCTAGTCCTTAATGCTTAATGTTTTACATGCTGAGGATTTGCAAATGGAACAATGCCTTGGGCTCTGTGAGAAATAGAATTCTGCAGCTGCAGACTTTTTATCACAAAAAATATTCTATACCTTGCCACACGTTGCATGCTTAATATGCTTTTCCAGACACCAAATACAAACATTGTACTTTAAGAGCCGTATTTCAGGTGTTACTAGAATGTCTGATGTCATACAATATCGTAACAAAGACTATGGGATTCTTGTGCCAAAAGATTTACTAAATGTGATTGGGGAATGCAGAAGCAGAGCTACATTGTTAAAGCCCTCTTTATCTTTGCTGAATTCTCAGATCTACTGAGGATCAGTGTGATCATTGAAGCAGACAGTTTCTGCTTCATTTAGACCACGGAGGATGAGAAAGCACCATTCACAGTGACCACAAGATGGAGTATTAGTGTTATTCAAACTGTATTTTAAATACATTTTGTAACCCTGTATATTATTTGTAAAACATGCAAAAGAGATTAACTGTTAATCTGTAATAAATGCACAATAAAACTTAAAAATTAATTTACAGCTGTGGGGAAGGGGAATACATTGATGAATAGAATGATCCAATGGACAACCTCAATAAATAACACAAATTTGATACTGGATAAACCCCATGGATAAGTAAATTGAATTGGTCATTAAACATATTTTAATATTAGTCATTACAATGAATATACTTTAAGTGGTTCAGTGTAAGGAGGGTGCCTCTTTAAACCACAGAGGAAGGTTGTGCAGCATGTTTCGACATTATTGTGATAAGGACTTTTTTCAGCAGCAAAGTAAATGATTGGCTCTGCTGTTGTCATGACTGTGACTGCTGGGACCATTTCAATTGGTTAGCTGAGGTCTCTTCTTCATTGGTGGCAAGGTGGTTACTAAGGCTACATCTGTGCTATTGTTTGAGGATGTTTTACAGTAGAATTGCATAAAGATGATCTTCAGTTTTTACACCTCGAACCATATTTTTCATTCTTTCAGAAAACTTGTTACTGATTGGCTTAAGAAAATAAAATAACCAAAACGTGAATATCAAAAGCACAGTTTTGCTGAATGTAATTTTATATTAAGAGGGGAAAATAATATATATTTTTTAATTTTTCAAGACCTAAATCCATTTAACCATTGGGTGAAAAATTATTATGTGTTCTGTTTTATAACTCCAGAAATTAATCGAAAGAAAAAAATACAGGAGCTTGGATAATGTGTCAGCTTAGCTTTTCTTTTTAGTGAAATGCTCACAAATAACATGACGGCGTGATGATGTATGCCATTCACGTACTTCTTACTTATAACCCATAATGAATTATGTAAACCAAGAATGCTTAATCAAATAATATATTTACAGTATTACTCAAATATTACTGAAATATTGATTACAACACACTCCTGCTTAGTTACAAACTGCAACTCAAATATGTAACATATTGCTCTCCAGTCATCTGTTTATGAGTACTGTATAGATAAATATAGATCCAGGCTGTTGGATTTTCAGAAGGCCTTTGACAAGGTGCAGCACTTGAGGCTGCCAAACAAGATAAGAGCCCATGGTATTACAGGAAAGATACTACCATGAATAGAAGATTGTCTGACTGACAGGAGGCAAAGACTGGGAATAAAGGCGTCCTTTTCTAGATGGCTGCTGGTGACTAGTGGTGTTATGCAGGGATCAGTGTTGGAACCACATCTTTTTATGTTTTATCAATGATTTGGATCACAGAATTGATAGCTTTGTGGATGATGCAAAGACAAGTGGAGAGGCAGGTAGTGTTGAGGAAGCAGGGAATCTGCAGAAGTACTTTGGCAGATTAGGAGAATGGGCAAAGAAGTGGCATATGGAATATAGTGTGGCGAAGTATATGATCGTGCACTTTGGTAGAAGGAATAAAGGTGAAAAACAGTTTTCTAAATGGGAAGGAAATTCAGAACTCAAAGGTACAAACAGACTTGGGAGTCAGAGAATACATACACAATGCTGGAAGAACTCAGCAGGTCAGGCAGCATCAGTGAGAAAAGAGTAGCCAACGTTTCTGGCCAAGACCCTTCATCAGGAATGGGGGGAAGAGAGGGCCGAAGCCCAGTAATAGAGATAGGGGAGGGGGTAGGGCCTAGAGGCGCCAGGTGGAAAATCAATCAGAGGAAAGATAAAGGGGGGGAGGGGATAAGCATGAAAGAACTGTAGAGATAAAGAAGCAGAAAGTTGGACAATAGATAATAGGTGCAGAAGTAGACCATTCGGCCCTTCGAGCCTGCACCGCCATTTTGAGATCATGGCTGATCAATTACTATCAATACCCGGTTCCTGCCTTGTCCCCATATCCCTTGATTCCCCTATCCATAAGATACCTATCTAGCTCCTTCTTGAAAGCATCCAGAGAATTGGCCTCCACTACCTTCCGAGGCAGTGCATTCCAGACCCCTACAACTCTCTGGGAGAAGGAGTTTTTCCTTAACTCTGTCCTAAATGATTATTCTCAAACCATGCCCTCTGGTACTGGACTCTCCCAGCATCTGGAACATATTTCCTGCCTCTATCTTGTCCAATCCCTTAATAATCTTATATGTTTCAATCAGATCCCCTCTCAATCTCCTTAATTCCAGCGTGTACAAGCCCAGTCTCTCTAACCTCTCTGCGTAAGACAGTCCAGACATCCCAGGAATTAACCTCGTGAATCTACACTGCACTTCCTCTACAGTCAGGATGTCCTTCCTTAACCCTGGAGACCAAAACTGTACACAATACTCCAGGTGTGGTCTCACCAGGGCTCTGTACAAATGCAAGAGGATTTCCTTGCTCTTGTACTCAATTCCCTTTGTAATAAAGGCCAACATTCCATTAGCCTTCTTCACTGCCTGCTGCACTTGCTCATTCACCTTCAGTGACTGATGAACAAGGACTCCGAGATCTCTTTGTATTTCTCCCTTACCCAACTCTACACCGTTCAGGTAATAATCTGCCTTCCTGTTCTTACTCCCAAAGTGGATAACCTCACACTTATTCACATTAAACGCCATCTGCCAAGTATCTGCCCACTCACCCAGCCTATCCAAGTCACCCTGAATTCTCCTAACATCCTCATCACATGTCACACTGCCACCCAGCTTAGTATCATCAGCAAATTTGCTGATGTTATTTTCTATGCCTTCATCCAAATCGTTAACGTAAATGGTAAACAGCTGTGGTCCCAATACTGAGCCTTGTGGCAGCCCACTAGTCCCCACCTGCCATTCCGAGAAACACCCATTCACCGCTACCCTTTGCTTTCTATCTGCCAACCAGTTTTCTATCCATGTCAATGCCTTCCCCCCGATGCCCTGAGCTTTGATTTTACCCACCAATCTCCTATGTGGGACCTTATCAAATGCCTTCTGAAAATCGAGGTACACTACATCCACTGGATCTCCCCCGTCTAACTTCCTGGTTACATCCTCGAAAAACTCCAACAGATTAGTCAAGCATGATTTACCCACGTATTAATCTTTATAATCCTTCTGTTCCTTGCCTCACTCGCACGTGGCACAGGTAGCAATCCTGAGATTGTTACCCTGGAGGTCCTGCTCTTCAGCTTCGCACCTAACTCCCTGAACTCCCTATGCAGGACCCCCTCACTCATCCTACCCATGTCATTGGTCCCTACATGGACCACCACATCTGGATTCTTGCCCTCCCTCTCGAGAATAACCTGCACCCAATCTGAGATGTCTCGGACCCCGGCACCAGGGAAGCAACATACCATCCGAGACTCCCGATCTTCCCCACAAAATCTCCTATCCGCCCCCTTGACTATAGAATCCCCTATCAATACCGCTCTCTTCTCTTCCCTCCTCCCCTTCCTAGTCAAGGGTCCAACCTCGGTGCCAGAGACAGGACCACTGCAGCTTGTTCCTGGTAGGTCATCCCCACCAACAGTATCCAAAACGGTATACTTATTTTTGATGGGAACGGCCACAGGGGTGCTCTTCTCTCTCTCTCTGTTCCCCCTGCCTCTCTTGACTGTCACCTATTTGCCTACCTCCTGTCTTTTCAGTTGAAAGGGGAGAGAGGCAGAGAGGGACCTGGGATAGGGGGAGGGGGAGGGAATTACTGGAAATTGGAGAATTCAATGTTCATACCACCAGGCTGGAGGCTACCCAGACGGTAGAGGAGGCCATGTATGGACATATCTAGCAGGATTTCCTACAGATTAACTTGTAAATTGAGTCAGTCAAATGTAATGTTACATTCATTTTGAAAGAACTAGAATATAAAAGCAAGGTTGTAATGCTAAGGTTTTATAAGGCATTGATCAGACTGCACTTGGAGTATTGTGAGCGGTTTTGGGCCCCTTGTCTAAGAATGCTGCCATTGGACAGGGTCCTGTGGAGGTTCACAAGAATGATCCTGGGAATGAAAGAGTTGACTAATGAGCGTTTGATGGCTCTAGGCCTGTACTCAGTGGAGCTCAGAAGAACGAGGGGAGATCTCATTAAAACCAATTGAATGTTGAAAAGCCTCTAGAATGGATGCAGAGCGGATGTTTCCTATAGTGGTTGAGTCTCGGACCAGAGGGTACAGCCTCAGATTAGGAGATGATCCTTTAGAACAGAGGAGGAATCTCTTTAGCCAGAAAGTGGTAAATCTGTGGAGTTCATTGCCATGGATGGCTGTGGAGGCCAACACATTGGGTTCTTTAAAGTGGAGGTTAACATGTTCTGGATTAGTAAGGGGGTCAAAGGCTATGGGGAGAAAGCAGGAGAATGGGGCTGAGTGGGATAAGAAATGAGCTATGTTGAAATGTCCTAATTCTGCTCCAGTGTCTTATGGTCTAACCAATGGATTCATTTTCAAGAGCTCTACAACTCATTTTCTCAGTATTATATATTTACTTATTTTTTTGTATTTGCCCAGTTTGTCTTTTGTACGACAGTTGTTTGTCAGTCTTTGTAGTTTTTTATTGCTACTATTGTATGTTGTATTATTTTGTTAGAACATTTTATTGTAGTAAGCTATTCTTTCAGAAGTTGACAAGGTTGATGTAGGTAGGGATGATGTTTCTTCTGGTTGTTGGTGATCAGAATCAGAAGTCATGCGCTCAAAGTAACTGGTTGGATTTTCATGACTGAGAGTTCAAAAAGTCCTTCACAAGTGGTAGCAAACCTTTAGAATTCACTATCCAAGAACCTTAGTTGCTTCTGCATATTCAAATCAAAGATCTAAAGATTTTTGGACTTTAATGAAATTAAAGAGCAGGTGGTTAGTATAGGAAAGTTACACTGAGGTAAATGATCTTGCTAAATGGCAGATCAGGCTCAGGGCCAAAAGGCCTCGTCCTGTTTCTATTTTTTAATGTTCTTTTTCCATTTTATTTTCAAAGCTTCTATTCACCATTCTACTGGGCATCACATTACATATCTTGCCCATTCATGCAATTATAACAATTCTCATCTCTGGCTCTTTAGCCAATCTCCTTGAATATATTTAGTGCTGATGGCTTTTGATGTATTCATGTCTGGTCAAGAACATTGGTTAACTTAACACATTTCACATTTTTTAAATTGCTTTCTCACCGGACATTCAGCTATTCTGCTGAGCTGAATGACAAAAAAAAAATGATCTGATGGGTGTATATTAAATGCAAAATCTTTAATTATTTAGTTGATTGGCTTTAGCAAGCACCTACTCAAAAGGAAGTGCCATGTGTATATTTATATCTCATGAATGTATGCCAACATCAAGAGATATCTGAAAGCTGTGATTACTAATACACAAGCCTGTGTAAAGACAATTACCATTTCATTTACACTTCAGTCAACACAATATAATGGATCAAAGGCATTGGCATACAATTTAAAATTTCTTTTAAAAATATTTTTCATTAGGGCTACCAGATATGTACTGTAACTTCACTAATAAAAGCTTTAATTTTTAGTTTTCTGTATAATATTTAATGCTACATATTTCTATCAGATTGTAGTGTGTGACCTTCTGTTGCACTTTCCTTTTGTGGAAGCCTCTTACAATCAGCAGTTACACCCTGTTCTGACCATATCTGCTTTCTAAACAGGAAATATTCGTGAAGTTCTTACTCTTGTGGCATATTTTAGAATTTTTTTCATAATTGAAATAATTTCTGGTTACAGCTCTCCCATTTTTTACTGTTTGTTCTGATAATCAGATTTCTTTCATCTTCAGAAATTCTGTATAGTTGTTTTACCATTCTACTGACCTATGAATCAGAATCAGGTTTAATATCACTGCCATGTGTCATAAAATTTGTTGTCTTTGCGGCAGCAGTATATTGCAAAACTTAGGTAATTATAGAGGGAAAAACATTGAATTACTCTGTGTGTGTGTGTGTGTGTTTGTGTTATATTAAAAACAGTTAAATAAGTAGTACAAAAATTAAAAATAAAAAGAAATAGTGAGGTAGTGTTCATCTGTTCATTGTCCATTCAGAAATTGGATGGCAGAGGAGAAGAAGCTGTTCCTGAGTCATTGAGTGTGTGCCTTCAGACTCCTGTACCTCCTCCCCAATGCTAACAATGAGAAAAGGGCATGTGCTGGGTGATGGGGGTCCTTAATGAATGATGCCGCCTTTTTGAAGGTCCTGGAGGCTGGGAAAACTGGTGCCCATGATGGAGCTGATTAAGTTTACAACTCTCTGCAGCTTATTTCGATCCTCTGCAGTGCTCCCATTGCTTCTGTAAATTCAAATTTACATTTCTTCTGATGCAAGGAAACTAAGTATAATAAGAAGGTTTTGATGGAGGCTGCTGCCTAGCTAACTTGAACATGGTAAATGTTTCATTGGGAAAAAAATAGCTATATTCATGTGATAATACCACAGGTTTGATCTGTGACATTACTTAAAGCTAGATTTCATAATATTAAGAAATCTATTGTTATATCAGGGATTGATGTCCCATTTTGCAGTGAGGGCTGATTTATTTTACTTCTAGAATATTATCTGTTCATTTATTCCCATTCTAAACTTGTAAAAGTTCCTATAGGTTAGCCGTGAAGGTGGTATTTGTTGTGTATTTAATATTTCATTAATATTTGAGTAGTCGTGTGCGTGTTCATTAAGCAATCTTGTTTGTTTAAATAATTCATTACAGGTTATATGTATAAATGCATTAATTGCATAAGTCATATATGTCAAACTCAAGGCCCGCGGGCCAAATCCGGCCCGCGGTGGAATTATCTTTGGCCCGCGAGATAATATCTAATTACTATTAAAGCTGGCCCCAGTAATCGAAGCGCCTATGGCGTATGATATGGCTAATGCTGAGTTTATTCAGGTACCAGGTTTTCAGGGTTTTTAGTGTTTATTCGGCAGTCTTGCTTGGCAGTCTTCTTCATAAGAAACGGAATTTGTAAAGTGAAACACTTTGTAGTTATAGCAGAGACTGAGACACATGAGAGCAGGCTGAAAAAACGGAGGCAACGAAAGCTGCGTTCGCACGCGTCCGACTGATCCGGCCCGCATGAAGCTGCATTTTGCTCAATCCGGCCCGTGACCTAAAATGAGTTTGACACCCCTGGCATAAGTCATCACGCTACCACAAGGTACGTGCGCACCTCGCTAAAAGTAAACTCAAAGTTAGACCTGTAATCCCAGAGTCCCATGTCTTCCTCTGAATTAGTTTAATGTTTTGAAGTTACAAAACACAATATTTTATTGTTTAACAAAAGCTGTGTCTACTGAAGTAGTCCTAGAGCAGAATAAATGTACAGACATGTCCTTAAAATTCGAGTCAAGGATCCAGCAAATGAAAACTGAGAAGATGGTTGAATAGGTTTGCATGAGTGAATTATGCAAATTTGAAGGTAAGAGAAGGAAGAAGTTTATTTTAGAGATGGAGCATTTGCATGACTATTTAGAATGTAATGAGAAAGGAAACTGGGAAACAGACAAAAATAAGTTTTTAATATAAAAATCAATGATACTTTATTCCCTGGAGCGTAGGAGAACAATTAGAGATTTGATAGAGGTAGCCAAAGTTATGAAGGGTATAGATAGAATAAATGCAAGCAGGTTTTTTTCCACTGAGGTTGGGAGAGACTAGAGCTAGTGCTCAAGGGTGAGAGGTGAAATATTTAAAGGGAACCTGAGGGGGAACTTCTTTACTCAGAAGCTGGTACAACTATTGGATGCAGGGTTGACTGTAACATATGGGAGGGTTATGGAGAACTATGGTCCAGGTATAAGTTGATGACTAGGCAGAAAACGTAGTCAGCATGGACTAGATGGGCCAAAGGGATGGTCTCTATGCTGTAGTGCTCTATGACTACAGAAGAGAAGGAATAGCCTCACCATTCAAGCTTTCCCTTTTAAAGTCAGTTTCGTGCTCAAAGACTTCTGTTATTTATTTATTCATTGTTGGCGTTTTTCATATCAGCCTGGACAGTGAGCTCTGAGAGTCTTTGATTCAACAATGATTCACAACCTGAATAACTTTACATGATGTCAGTCGGGACTATCGTCCAGTAGAGATCATTGGTTAGTAAACAATTGTGAGAAACCAACCTGTTAAATTTATATCCTTATACTTAAGCAATGCCACAAACTTAATGTTTTGCAGAACCATGCCCAGCAACTGAAAAGGGCAACTTTCACCTCCTGAGTAGACTCACTTGATTTGAGATTTTTTTTGAATGAGACAATTTTCTACATTGTTGTAATCACATTAAAATAGATTAGCTGGAGGTCTGGCTGGTTCTGGAGTGCCACATCGTCAGAATCATGGGTGCAGTCGGTGTCCAGTCCTGTCAACTGTTTCATATTATCACATGGAATACAACAATTGGATGAAGTTTCGTTTGTGGGTTGATGGGGATCTCGTGAGGAAGCAACAGTGGGCCATCAGGTCAAGTCAAGTCACTTTTTATTGTCATTTTGACCATAACTACTGGTACAGTACACATTAAAAACGAGACAACGTTTTTCAGGACCATGGTGCTACATGAAACAGTACAAAAACTACACTGAACTACGTAAAAGCAACACAGAAAAAAACTACACTAGACTACAGACCTACCCAGGACTGCATAAAGTGCACAAAACAGTTCAGGCATTATAGTAAATAATAAACAAGACAATAGGCACAGTAGAGGGCAGTAAGGTCATGTCAGTCCAGACTCTGGGCATTGAGGAGTCTGATGGCTTGGAGGAAGAAACTGTTACATAGTCTGGGCGTGAGAGCCTGAATACTTCAGTATCTTTTCCCAGATGGCAGGAGGGAGAAGAGTTTGTTTGAGGGGTGCATGGGGTCCTTCATAATGCTGTTCGCTTTGTGGATGCAGCGTGTAGTGTAAATGTCTGTAATGGTGGGAAGAGAGACCCTTATGATCCGAGATGGTGCAATTTCTGAACCAGGCAGTGATGCAGCTGCTCAGGATGCTCTCAATACAACCCCTGTAGAATGTGATGAGGATGGGGTGGGGGGGGGGGGAGAGATGGACTTTCCTCAGCCTTCGCACAAAGTAGAGACACTGCTGGGCTTTCTTTGCTATGGAGCTGGTGTTGAGGGACCAGGTGAAATTCTCCGCCAGGTGAACCCCAAGAAATTTGGTGCTCTTAACGATCTCTCCCGAGGAACCATCGATGTTCAGCGGAGAGTGGTCGCTCCTTGCCCTCCTGAAGTCCCTACATTCAACATTGCTGGTAAAGCTGGCAGAAAACACCCCATCCTTGTCTTTGTTGCTCAACTGCTGATCTCTCTCATCTTTTATTATGGAGATGTTTTTAATGATTTTCATTTTTTTGGTCCTTTAGTTGTCCACCTACAATCTGAGTGTTGAACTTTTTTCTGCTCTATTGGTTTGGGATTGCTTTGTTCTGTTTATTGTAATCATGTGTCACAGCCATCAACTCCGGTTGTGTCAGCTGCTGTTCTTGGCATTCCCTTCTGTTCCTCATTGAACCAGATTTGGCTCTTGCTTTGATAAAAACCATAAGGTTTAGAAGCAGATTTAGGCCACCCTCATTAGGAGCAGCCTCCAGTCCATAGACTTTCTTTACTTCTCGCTGATTCAGTAAAGCAGCCAGCATAATCTGAATCCCCACCTATCCTGGACTTTATCTATTCTCCCCTCTCCCATTGCACAAAAGATAAAAAAAAGCCTGAAAGCACATTTCACCAGACTCAAGCTTCTATCTCACTGTTATCAGACTCTTGAAATGACCTCTTGTATGATAAGATGGACTCTTGGCCTCACAAGCTACCTTGTTAGAGTTCAATAGTTCCATTTAATATCAGAGAATGTATACAATATACGACCTGAAATTCTTACTCTCCACAGGTATCCTCGAAACAGAAGAAAATCCCAAAGGACCCCACTCCCCTCCCAAGCACAAACAGCAATAAGCAACATCACCTCTCCCCCTCCTCCTTCTCTCCCCACACCACCCACTATGCAAGCAGCAGCAAAGTCCCTTGCATGTTATCAATTACCTGCACTGTATTCCTTTGGTTTTACTCTTAATTATTATTGTTTTACCTTATTTTATTTCAATGCAGTGTAATGATTTGGCTTGTATAAACTATACAAGACATCTTTCACTGCATTTTGGTTCATGGTGACAGTAATCAATTAAAACCATTTGGCTATCAAATCTGCTCCACCATTCAAGTTTTTGATTTTTTTCAACCCCATTCTCCTGCCTTCTCCCTGTTATTCTTAATCCTTTCATCAATCAAGAACCTATCAATCTCTGCGTAAACACACCCAATGTTTTGGCTTCCACTGCTCTTCATGGCAATGAATGCTACAGATTCATCACCCCCTGGCTGAAGATATTTCTCCGTTTTAAAGCTACATTCCTTTATTCTGCGCCTGTGCCTCAGATCTTAGATCTCCGACTAATATTTGTTAGGTTTCATTGAAATCCCCCTTATCCTTCTGAGCTCCATCAAGTACAGGCCCAGAGCCTTCAAATGCTCCTGATACATTAATGCTTTCATTCCTGGGATCATATCTGTGAAACTCCTTTGGACCCTTTCCAGGGCCAGCATATCTTTCCTTAGATACAGGACCCTAAATTCCTCACTGTATTCCATGTGCAGTCTGGCCAGCACCTTATAAATCCACAACTTCATCAACATCATTATGTGCTGTGTTGTATGACATGGGTGATCATGGTTCTCCATTTATCTTTAATCTGAGAAGTTCTTTTAAGCTCTTCAAAACTTTTGCCTGCCCTTCCCTTGGTGAAACTCAAGAATGTCATGTGTTGTCAACCACGACTTTTTCTTACATCAATTTTTCCCATCACTGCAAGATGTTTGAGCTTCTCTTTCCTCAGTACATGTCCCCAGAATTCCAGCTACTACTTCCTGATTGATAATTCAGCTCTCTTCTTATTCTGGCTTTTCGCAGCACTTCCTCATTTGTTACTCGGTCCTTCCACGATATTTTCATCATTCTTCTCAAAAATCACATTTCAGAGTTTTCCCTCATTTTGCTTTGATATTGTCCAACATTTGCTTCCATATGTTAGTGTGGAATGAACGTAGCACCCCAACACTGAGTTTTGTACCCATAGAAACTTAGTTATTCTTCAGTATCTCGCTCAAACGTTACTTTCTTGAGATGGTACTAATGGTCTTGAAGTTACAGATTGATGTGGAATACAATTCTGCTGCTACTAATGTCCTACTGTGATTCATACATGCCCAGTTTTGAGCTGCTGGATTTGCTCTGATTCATTCTCTTTTAACACTGTGTTACAGCCAAACAAAATTATATAAGATATTAAGTTTTCTTTTCACAAGGACAGTGTGGTGGCCACTCCATCTAATACTTTTGTGATTGGATGTATTTACAACAGGTCATTCAGTGAAGATGAAGTCAAGCTATATCCCTTGTGTTGGTTCTTTCACTGCTTGCTGCTGTCCCACGGCCTGGCCAGTTCAGTTAGTCCTGGCCTCTGGGTTGCTGATTCGTTAAGTTACGTATTATGACGTGATTGCTTCAAAGCCAAGATTTCCTGTGCATGGTTCACACAGTCAAAACAATTCCCTTCAATTTGGTATATCTTGTATCAGATTAGCATAGCATGGGAATTGGCATCAGTAATTGTCTACACTGCTTCCATCCACTGTGAGGGAGGAACACCTGCGAGAGTTCTCTCTTCAATCTGCCAAATACTACAATACTAGCAATGTGTACGAGATATGGTTAGAAATTCTGACGCTACTTTATGACTCCTAGGAGCTAACTTTATCCTTCGCATTCCTTCCAAGTCTTTGAAGCCTTTCAAATGTATCTTTAAAAATATGAGATTTAAAGATATTTTGCCAGTATTTGCATATCATGTGAATGTTATAGAATACATAATCCTTTTGTCTTCATAAAAGGAAAACAGTTGTATAATGATATATGGATGACCATATTAATGCTACTATTGATGTTTTTAAAATGGGAGATACCACCTGACTGGAAAATAGGGTCTGCATCTAGTTGGTGATGCCTCTTAATGCTTCTGGCTGTAGGTTTGAGTCAAGTAGATGATAGATGTTAGAGATTATGGAGCTAATTTTAACACCCCATGATGGAAGTAACTGGACTCAAATTACAAAAATAGCAAATGTGACATTTCCATTTGCAATGTTGATGGAATTAGATTTGAGTGTGGTAACTGATGTGGCTTCCAATGGGAAATTATTTATTTCAATGTCTAATGGAACTGTGGGTCTAAAATTTTATGTTTATTCAAGTTTTAGTACTGTCCAGCCAGGCAGTCCCAGGCCATGGGAAACCTGGTAACTGAAAGTTTGATAGTGACATACAAAATTATGAGAAAGCTGTAATTTTGATAGGTAAAGATACAATTAATGCAAGCAGGCCTTTTGCACTGAGGTTGGGTGAAACCTAGAGATCATAGGTTAAGGGTGAAAGGTGAAAGTTTGGCATGGACTCGATGGGTCAAAGGGCCTATTTCTGCACTGTGGTGCTGAATGACGCTATGAAGGAAGGTACAAATAGTTGGATCGGACAGCTAATGAATTTATAAGCAAGAAGAAATAGTACATATAATTCTGCATCACTTAGACCCCTGTAATGAGAATCTACCTCTCTCCAGATCCCTCATTCACCAAACCCTTTTCTTGCCCCCATAGAATGAGAAATGAAAGACCATGTACCACAATGTACCTCTTGTGTGCTCTGTCCTCCCATTTCTGCTATACAGCAACTCCAAATCTATCAAATACACATTCTAACCTCCTTATCTGTAGTTCTGTTGCATCCTTTGCTGCAGTCTCTAATGATATTGCAATGGTTCATGCCTGTTCTAAGGTTAGGTCTCTTTCTGACAGTAGCCTCTTCTGAGTGCTTTGCCTATGCATGCCACATACACGCCTGTCCCTTAATGCATCAGCAAGTCCATCTCCAAAGTCACAGTACTGGGAAAGTTTGCACAGTTCTGCAATGTATTCAGAAATGCTTTCATCCTTTGACTGGTTCCTTTTTGTAAAATCTAAATCTCTCAGCTATTACCAGTAGTTTAGGGCTCAAGTGATTTTTGTAAAATTGTAATAATTTCATCGAACATCTTGATTGCTGGCCTTTCAGGGCTTACCAAGTTGCACAAGAGACTGTATGTCCTAGCACTCATTAGGCTAAGAAGCGTGGGGCTTTCTTTTGCTCATCCACATTGTTTGCCTTGTAATACAGTTCAGCCCTCTCAGTGTATGACTCCCAGCCTTCATTAGCACTATCAAATTCGTCAACTTTCCTGACTGAAACCATCGTCACATTATTTTCACTTTAACTTTGCTAGTTGCGTCTTTCACTGTGTGCTGTGCACTGTTACTCACGTGTCCCTTTGTTAGCGTCCAAGGCTGTTTTCTCCATACAGTTTAACTCTTCCCTCTCACTGTTTCGTCCCGTAACTGTTGGTACAGTTGGTGATATTCTCTAACACTCAGGTTCATACTCATCATCAATTTGTTGTGTCTTTGCAACAACATATCAGTTAACTAAAGACATGCATGCGGGAGATGGCTTTAACTGGCGTATTCACATTGCAGTGAGAGAGAGAGAGAAACGCATATGTGGAGACAACAGATTCATGTGCATGCGTAGACAGCAGTCCATACATAGTGCTGAGGGGAGACATTACATCCTCGTGGTCACAGGGAGAACATACAAGCTCCTTACAGACAGTCGTGGGAATTGAGCCCCAGTTTTTGCATTGTGCTAACTGCTATGCTACCATGCAGACCTAGGAAGATAAATGTATAGATCCATCACCAGGAAGGCAGATATACACATTCTGGTTTCTCTAGTACATATTTAAGTAGTTTTTCAATATACTGATGGCTTTTTCCTCTTTCAGATATCTGTCATGTTTTGTAACTCCAAAACATAAAACTAATTGAAGGAACAACACTGATGTGGGAATAACATGTCTTCTTCATTCTCACTTTAGTGAGGAATGCACTCATGAGTGGTGGTGTAATGACTTGTGCCTCATGTACTTTTACATATAACTTGTAATGAATTATGTAAATAAAGAATGCTTAATCAAATAATATATTTACAATATTACTCAAATATTGCTGAAATATTAAATACACATCAATACCTACTGCCTTTCAGTGAAAAGAATTTTCCTTCGTTTTCCCTCCAGTCTAGTATCAGTTGCTTCGTCTGTACTCTCTCTGTTAAAGGACAGTGGCCCTTCCAATTTCATATACCTTAATTGTATCTTCTCGCAGCTTCAGTTGCAAAGAGGACAATCCTAACTTATCCCTATTGCAAGCAATATCCTTATAAATTTTTTAAAAAGTAAGCTGGAGACATCCAACTGGTCAGGCAACATCTGTGGAATGTTAACATTTTGGATCTGGGGCCTCCCTCCAGTGTAATCATATCTTTCTTTCAATGTGATGACCAGAGGTATTTGCGTACCTTTCTCCTTTTTTTGACCATTTCTGATTCCAGGAAATGGGCTCACATTTCATTTTTCATTTCTTCTGACAATTGTGGTCACCTAATTTTGTGTGCATCCACCCCGGTGATGCTGAGTAGGTTTGATTCGTAGAGAGTTTTATAGATAGATTTCTCACATCAAGGTCCAAAGTCACCCACAGAACGTTGCTGTGGAGCACTAGCGCCATCTTGACACCTTAATGGCTGATGTACCTTCAGTCAGAAATGAGCAAATTTAGTTAGTATGCTTAACACTAATCTCTTCCTGCACAATGTTGACATTTTGATTTTGAACATTGTGTGGTGGAATTCTAGGCCCTGGGATCTATAAGAAATAAGAACAAATTGTTTATATACACACAGAATTCTGGAGGAACTCAAGAGATCAGGTTGAGCCTATATTGCTCTTTATATACCTCTTTCAGGACAGTTATTCGAAGTAGTTTTCAACTGTATCTACTGCTGAAATGTGAGAAACACAGCATCAAAGTTGTTCTCTCTAAACTCCTGTAAGTAGAAATCCAGTTGTGCTCAGATTATGTGGTAACGCTAAGTGAAGGATAAATATTAACAGAAAACCCAGGTTTAACTCTTCTGCTTTTCAAAATAGTGCCAAGGATTCTTTGAGCTCTGAGGTCACTATGACTGTTTTTCTTTTTTAAATTTCACCTGAAGGATGGAACTACCAATGATGTCTTTGCGTACTGCAATATTTTCTTAGCCTAGATATATGTGCTCAAACAATAAAACAACCATTATTGAAATAGTGGTCAAGGTTAAACTGCATCCCTAAGGTGTCTTATAATGTTATATCTTATCATGTAATCTTCTGAGAACTATGAAAAATCTCATTGATTTTTCATTTAAAAATGCCTGTGGATTTATCTTTGATATTTTGAATTAATGAATCAAGGAAATTGGATGTCATATTGCTTGATCCCCTCCTTTACACCATAATGAAATACATACACAGCAAATAGTTAGTGTAATGCTTTACAGCACCAGCGATTGGGCTTTAATTCCTGCTGCTGTCTGTAAGTTTGTATGTTCTCCTCATGACCGCGTGGGTTTCCTCCCATATTCCAAGGGCATACAGTTAGGGTTAGTAAACTGTGGGCATGCTGGAAGCACAGTAACACTTGTGGGCTGCCCTGAGCACATTCAGCTATGATGGCCGTTAACACAAACAATGCATTTCACTGGATGTTTCAATGTTTTGATGTACTGTACATGCGACAAAAAAACTAATCTTTATATTCCACATTAGAAAAGCTAAATTGAGACAGCTGTTGAATCTTTGCATTCTGCTGATCATTCCAAATTAGTCAAATCTGAGTAGCTGTTAAAATAAATTACAGTACAATGATCCACTACCAGTTTCTTGTGTTCCTATACGTGTATTATCTTCTCAATCTGTCTTTGTAACAACAGCTTCGCTGTCCTGATGTAATAAGTTAGAAAACAATTACAGTGTGATGCATACCCGTGAAGTTTCAAATAACCTTCTTCTTCTAAGCAGTTCCTTAAAACTGAGAAGGAACTTGTTTCTATTCTAGTTCAGTGCGTTCTGAGGTAGTTGATGAGGCCAGTGTGGGACTGATAGACTTTGTCTCACGTGGAGCAGGGCTGTGGGTATTTTGGGAGGTGGTACACTTGATTCTGTGTGCTTCTGACAAATGGACTCACTGTTTACAATTACACTTCTCATTTTTCACAGTGTAGCTGGAGGCCACTCAGTCTATTGAGTCTGTGTTATCTGTCAGAACAATTACAGAGGATTGCGGTTAATTAGGCCATCAGTTAATTGGACCAAACACTTGTTTGGGACAACTCTTAAAGAACAAAAACACATTTAGAAAATAGCCAGGATTCCCTTCATTTATTTGGGACATTATGCTGCTTAATTGGAGCAGGAGGTTGTTTCTGAACATTTCTAACCAGCGTCAGTCATGTGCATATTGTGTGGCCATTAGACACTGCACTACGCTTAGAGTAAACAGATTTTAAATAGCATTAGTTGCATGTGATTGTGTTCAAAAAGCAGTGATATTTGTCACTGATAGTTGGCAAGTAATAAGCAGTAAGACAATTCAGAACTGTTTTGCTCACTGTGGCTTCAAGCATTCAGACTTAGAAATGCCATATACAGTTGGTAGTGAAAATGAAATGATTTCACTACTTTAACAAGTTAAGAACTATGAATGTCACCTTTGGTCCCCACCAGGCACTCAGCTCTCAGCTGTGGCTCTAAGTAACTGCTTGCATGTGACAGTAGCCACACCCAGATACACTGCTTCAACATGAGAAGTCAGCTCCAGCAGACAGGGTGGGTGGGATCTACAGTGAAATCCAATGGCCAAGAAAGTGTTTCTGCAATGCTCTATGGAGTGCGAAGTGCATGATGAGGCGCACATGGTTATCCACTGCAACCAGGGAAGACCCCAGTTGTGATGTTTACTCGTACCACTGAACCTGGCCTTCTGAGGTGCAGAGAATGAAAGTGCCACATTGCAATGACTTTTCTACTTTAAAAACTCTCCCGCACAGGATTCCTGTCATTGTCAGATATGTGGGCAACCACCAGTCGTATTGGTAGTCTTCTAATTTGTTCTGTATTTCGTTTAAATACTTAACTTGTTACTCACTTAAACAGAAATTTGTCTTTTTTAAATACCTTTTTAATTATTTCTATGAGATTTTGGCTAATTGGGACAGCTGCTTAATTGAGCCCAAATGTACTGGTTCCAATGTGTCCCAATTAATCAGAATCCACTGTATATCTGTCCCAATGTCCAATTATTTATCAATAACCTGTTCCCTCTCACAGCCCCATGAACACCCCTCTGGTTACTTTAGCCAACCACCTAATCCAGGTGACAGTACAAATTAGCCAATTGGCTCACTAACTACCATCTTGAATTATCCTTCTCTGTTATGAATGGTAATAGGCTGTGGATTCTTAGAATGTAAGGGAAATAACTTTTTTCCCAAGGATGATTTAAGAGCATAACCTAATATTTTCTCTGTCCTCCTGGTAATCATACCAGTACTTGGGATAGAATGTCTGTTTCAGAAGTCTCATGTCTGGCTTGCAAAGATTCGATCCTTCCATTCCGAGAAATGAGGACTTCAGAGGGATGTTAGCCAGGAAGGGAGCATTTGTATTGATATGTGTATTCTAACAGTGAATTTTGAGGATTTTACAGATTCAGTTTTATGGTATTTTTCCAGTGCTTTGAAGTGCCTACTATAAGACATTTGTGTCTTAATTAGTTAAATCTGTGTAGTTGCTAAAATGGATAAAAGCACAATAGTTCACTGCCATTTTCTTGTCTTTCTGTATCATTTCAAAGCATTTTAGCATACGGAGGGGGGAAAGATGTTATTCCTACCCAGTTGACCATGAGTTCTGTGTCATAACTGGACATCGTGATCTTCAATAATTTCTTCATTTACTGGAACACTGAAGGCAGTGGTGAATTGTCATCATCAATATCTGCTTTTGTTGAGAACTGGTTTGTGGTCAGGCCTCATTGTCAGAGAGCTGCATTGTACAGATGGGAGATGTTGGTAGAGGACTTTGTGCAGCTGTTACGTGTAAGGCTCTTTCCCTTGTGTGCTTTGTTGAAAAAGTCAACAATGACTTGGAGTTTGCCTTCTAAACATGTGCACATGCAAGCCTTGTCAACCTATTGCAGCTCAGTTCACTCGAGCTGTAGAGACCAAATAAAATGTGTGAGTGCATTCAATTTTTAAAAATCATCTTAATGTAAAGTAAAAAAGGAAGCTCAATATGAAGTATAGAGTCAAGGAATACTGCAGCACATAAACAGGCCCTTCAGCCCATTTAGTCCATACTGAACAGTTCTGCCCAATCCCATCGACCTGCTGCTGGAACTTAGCCCTCCATACTCGTCCTAGCCATGTACTTATCCAAACTTCTCTTAAATGTTGCAATCGAACCCGCATCCACAACTTGTGCTGGTAGCTCATTCCGCACTCTCACCGCCCTCTAAATGAACAAGTTCCACTTGAACATTTCACCTTTCTTCCTTAACCTATGACCTACTCGTTCTATTCTCACCCAACCTTAGTGGAAAAAGCCTGCTTGCGTTTATGCCATGCATACTCCTCATAATTTTGCATATTTCAATTAAATCTCCCCTCACTCTCCTTCATTCCAGGAGTAAAATCGTAACCTATTCAACCTTTTCCTGTAATTCAGTTCCTCAAGTCCTGGTAACATCCTTGTAATTTTTCTCTATACTCTTTTGATCTTATTACATCTTTCCTGTAAGTAGATGAATAATTCTGCACACATTATTCCAATTTAGGCCTCATCAATGTTTTAGTAGAAGTTAGAGGATTTTTTTTTTTTAAACTTTTTTTTATTGTTTTCAAATTGTTACAGAATAAATGTGCATGAAAAAAAAAAGTGTTACCCAGCCCCCTCCCCTTAACCCCTCCCCCCTAACATCCCTATTAATAGAAGTTAGAGGATTGTAACTTTAGCACTTTGGTAGAAGAAATGAAAGGGCAGACTATTTTCTAATTGGAGAGAAAGTACAAAAAACTGAGACGCAAAGGGTCTTGGGGTCCTTGTGCAGGATTCCTTAAAGGTTAATTTGCAGGTTGAGTCAGTGGTGAGGAAGGCAAATGCAATGTTAGCATTCATTTCAAGAAGGTTAGAATATAAAAGCAAGGATGTAATGTTGAGAACTTAGAAAGCACTGGTGTGGCCTCTCTTGGAGTATTGTGAGCAGTTTTGGGCCCTTAGAAAGGATGTGGGGAAATTAGAGAGGGTTCAAAGGAGGTTCACAAAAATGATTGCAGGATTGAATGGCTTGTCATATGAAGAGTGTTTGATGACTCTGGGCCTGTATTCACTAGAATTCAGAAGAATGAGGGATGACCTAATTGAAACCTATCGAATGGTGAAAGGCCTTGATAAGAGTGGATGTGGAGAGGATGTTTCCTGTGGTGGGAGAGGCTAAGACTGGAGGACACAGCCTCAGAATAGAGGGACATCCTTTTAGAATGGAGATGGGGAGGAATTTCTTTGGGCAGAGAGTGGTGAATATGTGGAATTCTTTGCCACTGGCAGCTGTGGAGGCTAAGCCTTCATGAATATTTAAGGGAGAGGTTGGTAGATTATTGATTGATCAGGGCATAAAGGGATACAGGAAGAAGGCAGGAGAGCGGGGCTGTGAGGAAAATGGGATCAGCCATGATGAGGTGGTGAAACAGACCTGGTGGGCCAAATGGCCTAATTCTGCTCCTACATCTTATGAATCTTGTACAACTTCAACATAGCCTTCCAACTCCTGTATTTAGTACTCTGTTTTACCAAGGCCAATATGCCAAAAGTTCTCTTATAGCCTTATCTACCCCTGATGTCACTTTCAAGAAATTACAGGTCTGTATTCCCAGATCTATAGTCCTATTTGAAAAGGAGGCATAAGGTATGGATTTGAAGCGTATAAAAGTACTCTACAAAAAGTAGTGGATACAGTCCAGTCCATCACAGGTAAAGCCCTCCCCACCTTTGAGCACACCTACAGGGAGTGTTGTCACAAAAAATCAGTCAAATGAATGTTTACAATAAATTAAATGGAAAATGATCCACTGTCATTTAATAACTCCTCTTTCCTTGGGACAACTCATAAGTTAGTTAAGTTATTGTTGTATGTTGAGTGTCTTTAAGTCACCTCATCTGTATGTGAGCTTTTACAAGAGGGAATGAATTGAAAGTGTTTTGAAGCTGGTGATTATTTAGTGTGATATTAGGTGACATGGTGGTGGGTGCATAGCAGCTCCAGTGATCCAGGGTTGAACCGGCCCTCAGGTTCTGTGTGTGTGTAGAGTTTGCACATTCTCCTTGTGACTGTATGGCTTTCCACAGTGTATTCCAGTTTCCTCCCACATCCCAATGACATCCTTATAGTTTAATTTGCTCCTGTAAATTACCACTTGGAACATACACAAAGTTCTGGAGGAACTCAGTAGGCCAGGCAGCATCGATGGAAAAGAGTAAACAGTCGACGCTTTAGACTGAGACCCTTCATCAGAACAGGATTCTGATTTACCTAACCCCTTGTGTTAGGTAAGTGGTAAATAAATTAAAGGGGAGTTGATGGGCATATGAAAAAGTGTAAGTTGCTAGGTTATAGGGAATTACAGGGGGGTGAGAATTGGACAAATGGGATTGATCTGTTATGGGCCAGCATTGACCTGGTGGGCCAAATGGCACCTTCTGACATAATAAGTAGGTAAGATATTTATTAACATATTTATATTCCAAGTGTTGTCTGTGGTTTTCTCTACCTCAAATGTGGTGGTGGCAGTACTCTCATAGTGTTTAAAAATTATTTAGATGAGCACTTAAGAAGATAGAACATTACAGCACAGTGCAAGCCCTTCAGCCCACAATGTTGTATTGACCTTTTAACCTCCTCTAAGGTCAATCTAACCCTTCTTTCTTGCATAACCCTCTGTGTGTATAAAATATTTCAATATTAGAGTAATCATGTATTTGTGTGTATGTGTGTGTGTGTTTGAGTAAACATTCTTCATTTAAATGATTAATTAAAGATTATCTGTAAAAATATATTAATTGCATGTCATCACCCTACCATGTGATATGTGCATGCCTCACTTATGGTAAATATGAAGTTAGACCTGCATTTCGGACCCCCATGTCTTCCTTTAAATTAGTTTAATGTTTTGAACTTACAAAACATAATACCTCAATTTTTCTATCATCCATGTGCCTGTCTGATGCACCATCAATAACTCTTGGAGATGTGAGGCGAGATATAGGCTTTTATTGGCTGGAAGAAAGAACAAGCAGCAAGTGACCACCACACTACATCCTGGAGACTGAGGCCAGGGCTGTGTCTCCAATCGCCTTTATACCGGGGTCCGTGGGAGGAGCCACAGGAGCAGTCAGCAGTGGGGCGTGTCCAGACAGGTATATGTAGTTCACCACACTGTCTTAAGTTTCTCCTAATGCTCCTAATAAATCTGCCTCTACCACCACCCCTGGTAAGGCATTCCACATACTTGCCACTCTTTGGAGAAAAAAGAACTTGCTTCTAGCATTGCCCTATCAATGTAAAATTATGCTTGAATCACCAAGGCATGGAGGGCTATAGATAAGTTATTCATAGATCAGGGGGTTCCCAACCTGTGGTCCACAGATCTCTTGGTTAATGGCCATGACGTTGAAAGGTTGAGAACCCTTGGTATAGATGGATAATTGAAGGTTGACAGGAACAGTGCACCAAAGGGCCTATTTCTGTTTCTAGTACACTTGTATGAACAAGTTACAGTGAGATATCATTCCATTGCAACATCTCTGCTGCAATAATTTCCTTAATGCATGTTAACAAAGACCATTGGTTTGAAATGAAACTGTGTTGTGTAATTTGGCTGTAACTCCCTTCTACATGTATCAGGTTTTGCTCTTCCAAAACAGATTCTTATAAATCTACATTACATTTCAAATCCACCATGACTCAATTTAAACATTTTAACCTTGTGCTTAAATCCCTCTGTAGACTGTTCCCTGTGATTCATTCTGACTCCTCTCTCACTTACTTTGTTTTTCTGCATGATGTCCTCTTTGCTCCATTCCTCTCTTGAGAAATTTAGCTTTATTTGTCACATGTATAGATATTGAAACAATATGTGAAATCTGTCATTGGCATCAAATTAGTGAGGATTGTGCTGAGCAGCCTGCAAGTGTCCCATGCTTTCGGTGCCAACATTGTATGCCCTCAATTCACTAATTCTAACCGTACGTCTTTGGAATGTGGGAGAAAACTGGAGCATCCAGAGGAAACACATGCAGTCACGGGGAGAACATAAAACTCCTTACGGGCAGCAGCAGGAATCAAACCGTGGTTGATGATTATTACGCTACCATGCTACCCCAGTTTGTATCCAGCTGGTGGTGTTGTGGCATCAGCACTGGACTTCAAGGCAAATAGTCCCAAGTTCAAATCCAGCCCACTCCTTGCACATTTTCAATCTATTCTGGTTTGAGCATTGAGTTAGTAAAAAAAAAGTCAAATGCTACAGAAACAATGAAAATGCCACTCAAACCGCTAAAGAGCATGAAAAGGGACAACAACAACAACAATGCTACCCCTGTATTCCAGATGTGGCCCTATACAACGAAAAAGAAAGCACCTTACTTTTGGGAGTTGAAACCCAATCTTACTGCTGACACAGTAAAGCATGGCATTAACTAATACGCTACCACGCTGCCCTATATCTAAATCTTCAATTTCAATCTCTGCTGTAACGCTCAGAAATTCCATTCTAAACCTTTCTATTCCTCCAAACCCATCTGGAGCATCCTTTCTGGTTACCCCTCCTAGTCTCCTATGAATACACTCCAAATCTCAGTGAAGCACCTTAGATAGTTTGCCATGTTAAAGACAGTACAAGACTATTCTTGTGGTCCTGATCTCCCCATGTTTGTGCTTCCCTGGACTAGATTCAAAAGATCCATTGTCTGAAGCATCCCAGAAGCAGCATAAGCTGTATATGTAATATACCAAATCCAATGTGGAGACTGCCGCAAACACTACATAGTACAGAGGGAGAGAAAACTATCCAAGAGATTACTTGAACATCACCTAGCTGCAGGAAGTCAAGATTCTCTGTCATTCATCTCCATATATGAAGACCAAGAAGGAGGGTTTCGGCCCGAAACGTCGACAGTGCTTCTTCCTATAGATGCTGCCTGGCCTGCTGTGTTCCACCAGCATTTTGTGTGTGTTGCTTGAATTATCAGCATCTGCAGATATCCTCGTGAGGACACAAGTTTATCTGGGGAAACTACAAAAAACCTGGCAGAAACACAAGACAAGAAATCAAGAGAACTCTTAGAAGCTTGGTTCTCAATGGAATACTCTATTAACAAGCATATTGAACTGGACACAGTTTATCAACCTATGCATCTGCAGGATCAGGGCCGTGAGGTGGGCTACGGACACCCAAGGAACCAATGCTCACAATGACTGATACCAGGGATACGGCCAGCCAAGATCACTCAGCTGTCTGGTTGGCTGGGACTCAATGAAGACTAGCAGCCAATGCAGCAGCCAACCAATCAGAATAACGAGTCAGACCAATATACATGTGAGCACTCGGCAGAAACAACACTCAATTACGCAGTGATAATGTCACCTCGACTGATGATGAAATGTTTGCACCTTTACCTCTAGGCTCGACGAACAAACCTGCAAACAAGTCTGAGCAGTAACAGAGCCCCCAGCAATGTATGGATAAAGCCCCATATCAAAGATAGTGCAACTGCTTTGACAGTTGGTAAAGTCCAATGCCCAGCTTTCTAAGTGGAAAAGTTTGATGATATTCAGAGACATTTAAAATCTGTTAAGACTTAATAAATTAATTATCTTTAAAATTACTGAGAATATAAATAAAGTTAAAAATACTTGAAACATTCATAAATAGAAGAAAATTGATAAATGAAGGATGTTAAACCAGAGAGAAGTATTTTAAAGAGTAGCTTCCCTTCTTTGCTTCAAAACCACATAGAACATAGAATATAGAACAGTGTAGCAGAGCAGCAAGCTCTTTGATCCATGCTATTGTGACTAATTAACTAAGCTAATGATACCTTATCCCTTCAGCCAGCACAAGGTCAATATCCCTCTATTCTCTGTATATTCATGTACCTATCTAAGAGCCTCTGAAACACCTTTATCATATCTGCTTCCACCACCCCCTCTGGCAATGCATTCCAGGCACTAATGTGTAAGAATAAAAATCTGCCCCACATGTGTTCCTTTGAACTTTCCACCTCTCACCTTAAATGTATGTCCTTCAGTGTTCAGTCGGTTGAACACAGGAAAAAAATGCTGTCTTTATCCGCGCGTCTCATAATTTTATAAATTTCTATTTGGTGTCTCTTCAGCCTCTGCTACTCCAAAGAAAACAATGTCCAGCCTCTCCTTATAGAGCCTACCTTCTAATCCAGGCATTCTCTTTGTAAACCTCTTCTGTACTCTCTCCAAAGTCTCCACACCCTTCCTATAAATGGGTGACCAGAATCAAATGTAATATTCTAGATGCATTCTAACCAGAGATTTATAAAGCTGCAGCTTAACTTACTGGCTCTTTAACACAATGCCTTGACTAATTATGCAAGTGTGTCATATGCTGCCTTTACCACCCTATCGACTTGTGCAACCTTCTTGGGGATTTGGATCCCAAGATCCTTGTGTACACCAATGCTGTTAAGGGTCCTGCTATTAACAGTGTAATTGCCCTTTTCACTTGATCTCCCAGAGTGCAATGCCTCACACTTGCCTGGATAAAACTCCATGCCCATGTCAGCAACTAATCTATTTATTGCAGTATCCTTTGGCAACCTTCTATGCCTTTCCACAATGCCACTAATCCTTGTGTCATTCTCAAACTTATTAAACTACCCATCTGTGTTTTCATCCATTTATATATTACAAACAATAGAGGTGCCATTTTGGGTCCCTGCAAAACACCACTTGGCATGGACCTCCAGCCAGAATTAGACTCATCAACCACTATTAGTCTTCTATAGGAAAGCCCATGTTGAATCCAAATGGCCAAGTCACCGTGGATCCTTAGCAAGATAATCTTCTAGAAGAGCCAACCATGAGGAATCTTGTTGTCTATTTGGACTTTAGAATAGAGAACAGTATAGCACAGTATAGACCCTTCGGTCCACAGTGTTGTGCCAACACTTTAACCCAGGAAGGTCAATCTAATCCTTCCCTCCTACATAGCTCTCCATTTTCTTTTATCCTTTCTTTTATCTAAGAGTCTCTTAAATATCCATAATATATCTGCCTCTATCATTACCCCTGGTACTGTGTTCCATGCACTTACCACTCTGTAAAAGAAAAACTGTCTCTGACATCTCTCTATGCTTTCTTCCCAGCATCTTAAAGTGATGTCCCCTCCTATTAGTCATTTCTGCCCTGGGGAAAAAAATCTCTGGCTGTCACTCAATTTTTGCCTCTTATCATAATGTAAACCTCTATCAAGTCATCTCTTATCCTCCTTCTCTCCAAAGAAAAAAGCCCTAGCTCACTCAGCCTTCATTAGACATGTTCTCTAATCCGGGCATCCTCCTGGTAAATCTCCTCTGCACCTTCTCTAAAGCTTCTCCATCCTTCCTATAATGAGATGACCAGAACTGAACATGATTATCCAAGTGATCTCTAATCAGAGTTCTGTAGAGCTGCAATGTTACTTTACAGCTATTAAACTCAATCCTCTAATAGAGGGCAACACACCATATACCTTCTTAATAACCATATCAACTTGTGCTGTAAATCTGAGGGATATATGGATAGTGACCTCTGGAGCCCTGTTTTTTTTTACACTGTTAAGGATCCTGCCATTAACCCTGTATTCTGTATTTTAGAAAGGAATTCAACATCCGCTTCTCTGCATTCGTCAATTACATTTGTCACCACCTCAGAAAAACTCAATCAAGTTAGTAAGATATGACCTGCCCTGTGCAAACCATGGTGACTCCCTAACTGCTTTTCCAAATGCTCATTAGCCACTTCTCAGTCCACATATCAATCTCCATTGACTGCAATGGCTCTCCTCTGATTTCTAGACCTGATACTCGGGGTAAGTGCAGGGAATCTGAGCAAGCTGAAGCTGGTGGGTTCCAAATGCAGCAGTGGAGTGAACTGACTTGGATGAGAGTCATCAAAGGCTATTATTTGTAAGTCTCAAGCCAAGACTGCCATCACCACCCAGTTAAGAAAATGAGTGCTGATGACAATCTTGGTTTTTAAGCCTTTTAAATTGTATTTTTAAAGATTCTAGAGGTAAGCCAGTCCAAGTCACTTCATCCGATTGCAGCACTTGGAATAAGAGACTACTCAGTATGGACAAGAATATACTCGCCATTCATGTAGTGGTAGAGCTGCTTCAGAAGATTAACCTCATCCTGATTAGAACTGTCCTTTATTCAGCACAACTGCTGTTGAACCCAATATCTACCCATTGCATCATTGATGTACCATGTTTATCTGTAGGATATTGTGCAACAGTTCTATGATATTTCGGCTGTACTTTCCTCTGCTCTGCTCTTCATTACAGAAACACGGCATGAAAGGAAACAGGTCTATATAGGAGCAATCCAACTAGTCCTACTTCCTATCCTCTTCCCATTGCAAAGGATGAACAGTATTGTCATATGGACACCATCTGAATATAACACAACCACTGAATTTGGGCATATTGATGATCAAAGTAAATTTGTTATCAAAGTACGTATATGTCATCATCTACTGTATTACCCCGAGATTCATTTTCTTGCATGCATTCACAGTAGAATACAGATATATGATATAATACATGAAAAACTACACACAAATAAAAAATGTCAAACAACCAGTGTGCAAAATAAGATAAATTGTGCAAATATGAAAACAAGCAAACAAGTAATAGTGAGAACATGAGTTGCAGAGTCTTTGGAAGTTAGTCCTTAGGTTGTGGTATCAGTTAAGTGTTGAAGTTATGCTGGTTCAGGTTATCTATGGTTGAAGGGAAATAGCTATTCCTGATCCCGGTGGTGTGGGACCTGATGCTGCTGTACCTCCTTCCTGATGGCAGTAGTGAGATGAGAAAATGGTCTGGGTGTCCTTGATGATGGATGCTGCTTTCTTGTCGCAGCATTCATATTAGATGTGCACAGTAGTAGGGTGGGCTTTTCCTGGGATAGATTAAGGTGTATCCACCACACTTTGCATGTATCACAATTGCTTCATTGTTGCTAGAATTCTCAAACACAAAACTAAGTGGAAGCACTACCCTCAGATAGGCTGCAGTTATTCAACAAAATGACTGATATTGTCTCCTCAGGTCACCTGGAGTGACATGAACAAAATGCATTCCTGTTGATCCCATTTGCACCCATCTGCCCATTCAAAAGGAGTCTAGAACCAAAGTAATTTTATAAAGCACCATCTTTTCTCACTTTTTTTCCTGCCATTTAGCTCATTTTTACTGAGCTCTCTCATGGCCAAATAATCAAGATGTTAGTTATATTGTAAGTCATCGTGCAGTGAGTGAAAACAGCTTTTAAAATAAACTCTTTCAGAACATCTACACATCTGATTGTTTCTACTTTAATGCTGGGTGATGTAAAATAGAATCAAAGCAGCATATAAAATGATGCAACAAATCTTTTTATCATGTACAAACTTGTAATTTCAAAATAAAACTAAGGCAGGTGTTATCTTTAATCAGGGAAGATCTATCCTTCCCACCTCCTCACATATTTATCATCATAATTCTGCTGAAGCACTTCAAGCATCCAGTCCATTCAAAATAGAACTCCAGAATCAGATGTAATATCATTGGCATATGTCGTAAAATTGTTATGCGGCAGCAGTACATTACAATACATTAAAAAAACTGAGATTCAGTAAGAAGGATTTTTTTTGTTAAGTTAGTACAAAAAGAGGGGGAAAATAATGAGGAATTCAGTGTCCATTTAGAGGAGAAGAAAGTGTTCTGGAATCATTGGGTGTGTGCTTTCAGGCTTCTGTACCTCCTTGATGGATAGCAATGAAAACAGGGTATGTTCTGGGTGATGGGCATCCATACTGATGGATGCTGCCTTTTTGAGGCATTGCTCCTTGAAGATGTCTTGGATGCTGGGGAGGCCAGCACCCATGATGGAGCTGACGACATTCATAACTTCCTGTAGCTTATTTTGATCCTCCTAAGTCTGCAGACGCAGTGCAGTGTCTGTCAGCCACACGACGTACAGGCAACTGATGCTCGTTAGACACTGTACAGCAACAGTCTTCTGTCTCAATTAATTAGCAATAAGTCCCAACTAAACAAAGGGAATCACAGTTACTTCTCAATTAATTTTTGTTCTATAAGAGTTTTCCCAAATAAAGATACTGCCTGATTAACTTACGGCCCAATTAACTGAAATCTTCTGTATTATCCAACGACTGTGAAACATGTGCCAGGCATGATGGACTCTTCTCCCTTGAAGGTGTCATTATAGTATAAAAGACAAAATTTACCATGTAGGAATGATAAATGAGTAAAGTATTTAAAAATTGTTCAGTGATGTAGTAAAATTGTTCAGTAATATGTAACTATATATTTGGGCCTCAGCTGTTATCAAGAATTAAAGAAGTTTCACCTGAATTTTATCCCATCAGGGAAGAGGCGACACAGCATCCATGCCAGGACCACTGGACCATCTCCCAAGTAAATACAGATGCAAAAAAATTAAGAACTCCCCATCTCTTTTGGCTCCATGCATAGATTTCCATTCTGATCTTACAGAGGACCAATTTTGTCCCATGCAATCTTTTTGCTCTTAACATATCTGTAGAAGCCCTTAGAATTCTTCTTCACCTTGCCTACTAGGGCAAACTCATGCCTTCTTTTAGCTCTCCTGATTTCCTTAAGTGTTCTCTTTCATTTCTTATACTCTATAAGTACCTCATTTGTTCCTACTTGCTTATACCTGCTGTGCACCTTTTTTTTCTTAACCAGGGCTTCAATATCTCTTGAAAACCAAGGTTCCCTAATCCTGTTATCTTTACCTTTTATTTTGAAAGGCACATACAAGCTTTGTACTTTCAAAATTTAATTTTTGAAGGCCTCACGCTTACCAAGTACACGATGGCTAGAAAACAGCTTGTCCCAATCTACACACACCAAATCCTTTCTGATACCATCAAAATTGGCCTGTGTCCAATTTAGAATCCCAACCTGTGGATCAGACTTATCTTTCTCCAAATTTACTGTGAAACTAATAGCATTATCAGCACTAGATGCAAAGTGTTTCCTTTCACAGACTTCTGTCATCTTCTATCACTCCCTAATAGCTAATCAAGTATTGCACACTCTCTCATTGGGACTTCTACGTACTGATTAAGGAAACTTTCCTGAACACATTTGACAAACTCTATCCCATTTAGTCCTTTTACAGTATGGGAAATATCTTGCTGAAAATCAATACACCTGAGGGCCTTGCCATTTACTGTCTACAGACTTTTATGACAGGGTAAAGTTGCATGAATTTACTTCAAAGAGAAATCTATAGACTGCAACTCTTATACTCTTAAAATGTTTTGCTCTGTTGTGCACTCCATATGTTTTATGGCATGGAGTCCACAGTAATGTCTTGTACTGGGGGAAATTGCATTTAGTATGTGATTGAAGTAACAGCTTCAATGCTTAATCTGCTTTCTGGAATATCACCCTTATGGTACAGTATATCCAATGAAATAATTTTAGAATGATATAAAAATACTTAAATGAATAGGAATTTTACTTGCCAATGAGAATTATTAACAATGGACAATTTTAACGAAAGAATTTGGAAGATTCTAATATTTAGCAAGCTTAAAGGACCATTTTATAGGTCAAAGAGCAAATATAAATACTTGATAAATTAGTCAGTTTTGTGTTTCACACTCTCAGTATTTATGACTTTGAGTTGTATTATGAATATAAGAGTGAATTCTGCCTTATACACAGCCACAACTGAAATACATATTGAATCTGCGGAAATCCTTGTCACAGATGGCTGTGGAGGCCAAATCATTGGGGATATTTAAAGCAGAGGTTGATAGGTTTGATTAGAAAGGGCATCAAAATTTATGGAGAGAATGCAGGGGAATGGGTTTCAGAGATGTAATAAATCAGCATTGATATGAATGGTGTAGCAGACTCAATGGGCTGAATGGCATAAATCTACTCCGATGTCTTATAATATTAATGGTTAACCAATAGAAAGCAGAGAGTTGGGATACATATGTATTTCTCTAGTTGGCAATCAGTGGTGAGTGCTGTGCCACAGGGGTTGGTGCTGGGCCTGCAACTGTTCACAATATACATTAACTGCCTGGAAGAGGGAACCAAGTCTGGTGTACCTAAGTTTGCTGAAACACTAAATTGAGTAGGAAAGCAAATAGTGCCGAGGATACAGAGAGTCTGCAGGGAGAAATAGATAAGTTAAGTAAGTGGGCAAGGGTCTGGCAGATGGAGTATGATGCTGGTAAATGTGAGGACATCCACTTTGGAAGGAAAAATGGAAGATCAGATTATTATTTAAATGGTAAAAGATTGCAGCATGCTGCTGTGCAGAAGGACTTGGGAGTGATTGTGCATGAATCACAAAAGGTTGGTTTGTAGTTGCAGCAAGCTATCAAGAATGCAAGTGGAATATTGGCCTTCATTGCAAGAGGGATTGAATTTAAAAGCAGGGAGGTTATGCTGCAACTGTACAAATTACTGGTGAGGCCACACCTGGAGTACTGCGTGCAGTTCTGGTCTCCTTACTTAAGGAAGAATATACTGGCTTTGGAGGTGGTGCAGAAGAGATTCACCAAGTTGATTCAAGAGATGAGGCTGTTAGACTATGAGGAGAGTTTGAGTTACCTGGGACTGTACTCCCAGGAATTCAGAAGGATAAGAGGGGATCTTATAGAGGCATATAAAATTATGAAAGGGATAGATAAGATAGAGGCAGGAAGGTTGTTTCCACTGGTAAGTGAGACTAGAACTAGGGGACATAGTCTCTAGATTCGAGGGAGTAAATTTAGGATGGAGATGAGAAGAGTGGTACTTTTCCCAAAGAGTGGTGAATTTGTGGAACTCTCTGCTCAATGAAGCCATGGAGGCTGCCCCAGTAAATGTATTTAAGACAAGGTTGGATATATTTTGTACAGTGGGGGAATTGAGGATTATGGAGAAAAGACAGGTAGGTGGAGATAAGTCCATGGTCAGCTCAGCCATGATCTTATTGAATAGCAGAGCAGGCTCAATGGGCCAGAAGGTCTACTCCTGCTCCTGTTTCTTATGTTCTTACGTAATGTAAGTGTGTTACAATAGGTACAACACAGGCTGGAGAATGTTCATCAACTATTTGAAATAAAGAACATTTCTTGATTTTTCAGTGTGGTAGATCTTGCACAACACTGTTCTTTTTACAGGCTGGTAAGCTATCGACATTACTTGAGTAAAGTTAATATCTTGTAGATAAAGTGCTGATAATCCTTTGTGACATTATAAACATAGACCAGTGTATCCTGTAGTTCAGCGATTGTAAAGTTCCAGCATTTCTCCATTGACCATGAGCAGAAGAATCAAACAAAGATTATATATCTTGGCTGAATGATTTCTTACATGTGTGCAACATTATGGGTTAAAAACACTGTGCAGATGTGTGGCCTGTACTTCAAGGAATTCAATCTCATGGTTTGCAGAGATTTTTTAAGATACAAGAATTTAATCTCTTCCTATCTATGTTTTGTTATCTCTGTCTTGCCCACCTTTACTGTTTCCATCGTTTTTAAAGCATTAAGTTCCTGAAAAAGGATCTAGTGCTTTTCCAACATATGTGATGAATAAACTCGTCTCGGGCTTCCAGCTGGGTACAGGTATCAATTTTAAACAATGTTTTGATGACAAACTCTTCCATCTTCATCAGCAATGATGCCTGGGAATATCTAGTCTGGTGACATTTTATCCTGTCATCCTTCCTTCCTCACCCAGTCAGGTTTCCACTGTCTCATCTTGTTTACAATCTAATTCTAGTTCTTACTTAGAGCAAAACCTTCGTCTTTGTTAAAATTATTTTCCTCTAGTTGTATTTCAATGGTTTCCTTCACCAGGTGGTCCCAAAATCCATTGGCACCAACAGAGCAGTGCCGGTATTGAACTCCGGGCTCCGATACCACAAGCTGTAATAGCGTTGTACTCATTACCACGCTACTATGGCAGCATGTGGGAATTATTAACAGAATTAGTGAATTTCATTTCTAATTAAAGCAATTACAATTATATACACCTTAAACCTATATGTTTCATAACTTCAATTGTTTTTGAAACAAAATGATGACTGTCGGTTCAAGTTGCTCTGATTGACAACTGGTGGTTCTAGGAACTGCCAGGTGTCTGCTGTTTGGGTGTGAGTACATCTCCGGTTTTCAGACTTCAACTTCCGGCTGATGCCCAGACCGGTGCATCTGACCTCCCGCTTCACCATTGGACCCACCACTGTGCCCAGCAGTAGAGGACTGATGCACTGAGACTGTTTCACTGCGTTTCCCATCAGCCTTACCTCAGGGGAGGTCAGGGTACAAACCCCTTTATTTGGGAAGAGATAAATACAAGAAAGTCTTCATTAAAATAAAGTAATGGTTTTAATTACCTTTACTTCATTATCATGATTAAATTTATTTCATTTTTAAGAAAATAAGTTCATTTATTTAGAGATAAAGTAAGGAACAGGACCTTCTAGCCAAACGGGTTGCACTGCCTAGCAACCTGCATATTTAACCCTAGCCTAATTATGGGGCAATGTACAATGACCAGTTAATCTACTAACCGGTACATTTTTGGACTGTGGGTGGAAACCGGTGCACCGGTGGAAACCCACGCAGTCATGAGGAGGACATAGAAACTCCTTTCAGAGGATGCTGGAGTTGAACACAGAACTTTGATGAGCCAAGTTGTAATAGCGTCGCACTAACCACTACGCTACTGTGTCTTTATTGAAGTTTTTGACAGTAGCAAGCAATCAAATGACACAGACTTGGACTGTGATGTTCTGCTACTTGGGGCCTGCTCTGCTTAGCAGATGTCACTCGACTACAAGAGCTCATCTTGTCTGACTCTCCAGGACAGGAAAAAAATCTTGCACTCTATCGATTACCTGCACTGCAATCTTTCAGTAGCTTCTGCACTTCATTCTGCGTTGTTACTATTTTACCTTATTCTGGCTGAATGCACTATGTAATAATTTGATCTATATGAACAGTATGCAAGAAAAGTGCTTTCACTATGACAATAATAAACCAATACCAATTAAGTGCTGGTGGATGTTTACTACACATGGCAAGTAATGTAGCATGTAGGACAACGTTTTACAGCACCAGTGATCGGGGGTTCAATTCCTGCCACCATCTATAAGGAACTTTTCTGTTCTCCCTGTGACCACATGTGTTTCCTCCAAGCCCCTCAGTTTCCTCCCACTTTCCAAAAAGGTGTACAAGTTAGGGTTAACGAGTTGTAAGGCATGCTACTTCAGTGCCAGAAGCATGGTGATACTTGATGGACTGCCTCCAGCACTCCATCGGACTTTTCACCTTATGTTTTGATGTACATGTGACAAATAAAGCTGATATCCATAATTAGAATGGCTGGTTCCGGTATGATTTTTCCCCTCAAGTTTCATTGACAGCAAGGTTCTTCAAATAGCAATGAGGCAAATTATAGAGTAAACTAAATTGGATTGGCTTTTTGAGGGAAAAGTATTGATCTGCCCTTGGAAGTAACTGCCTTCCCTATGGAGCATAGATAACGTGGATGGCCACGGTCTTTTTCTTGGAATAGGGAAGTTTAAAATTAGAGGGCATGGAAAATGTAAAAGGACCTGCAAGGGGCAGGTTTTTCACAGAAGTGATGTGTAAATGGAATGAGATGCCAGAGGAGGTACAATTATGTTTAAAAGACATTTCAACTGGTACATAGGTAGGACTGATTTAGAAAAATGGGTCAAATGCGGAAGAAGATGCGCCAGCGAACAACACGTCCAAGGACGATGTCCTCCAGGCATTTCACAAAACTACTACTTCCACTATTTTTATGTCTTTTTCTTTCAAATGTGATTCTGCCATTGTTGAAGCTTGGATTCTACGTTTCAGTAGTGTGTTTTTAGGCCAATTGTCCAATCTGGTGCTTTACTGTCTCAGAGGTTGAAAGTTGAGGTTTTGGGCGAAGCGTGCGACCTCGAGGCCAAGAAGCCTGGAGAAGGGGTGCAAGTATATGATCAACTCAATTTCTCGCCAATCTCGCTAATTAAAGCATCGAGGAAGATTAAAATGATCGAGGCATGAGCGGAACACAAGCATGTGTTCAGTGCCATCTACCAGGCTCTCTGTTGACGCTGCCGGAGGATTGACTGGGGTCCTGGGTCTTGGGCAAAGTTCAATTAACGTGGTTTGTAGATTGGACTCTGTAGTTCACGTTATGATGTGTTTCTAGTTATCTGCCCGCTCCTTCCTTCTGTTGCTATTTTGGGTGATTTTGATTGGGACAGCCTGCAAATAATGAACAACACAGAGCTAGATTGAGATGAACTGATTATGTCTGAATTCTTTTCATTTTGAGCAGTACAGTGCAGTACAAAAATTCTGTTTTTTTTGTTTTTGTTTTTTGCCGTTTATGAGTTTTTTTTTGCACGTATGGAAGGGAGTTTGATGTTTATTTTTGAATGGGTTCCATGGTTTTTGTTTCATGGCTGTGTGTGGGAAGATGAATCTCAGGGTTGCATACAGCATACGTACTTTGATAATGAATGCACTTTGATTCTTTGAAATGAGACCAGCTCAAGTGGGCAACTCAGCATAGGGAAGCTGGGCTGAAGGACCTGTTTCTCTGTCATATGACTAATGCTGTGGGATTGTTTCATGGTAAATTAAATCAAATGATCAGGAAACACTTGACTTCTAATCTGAGAAACAATACATCCAGTTGAGGGCCGCTTGCTGTAGTAAGAACCACAACCAAGCTGGCACACAAGTCGGAGCAAATGAAAGACAAAATCACTTATTTTACTTTAAGTTCATTATAATTGGATTTTCATTAGCCAAATCAGCATTTCCAGATTATTTCTCCATCCCATTCACATTTTAACATATTTACCTGTGGCCTGCTGCATTGCTATTTTGAGGTCCCAAGTAAGCTTGAGGAACAGCACTGCATCTCCTATCTGAGCATGTCTAGCATTAACATGATCAGAACCAGCATCAGGTTTAATATCACCAGCATACATCATGAAATTTATTGTCTTTGCAGCAGTAGTACAATGCAATACATAATCATTTTAAAAACCTGAATTGCTTTAAGTATAGTTTTCTTAATGATGGACACCACCTTTTTTTTTTCAGGGTCTCGGCCCGAAACGTCGACTGTACTCTTTTCCATAGATCCTGCCTGGCCTGCTGAGCTCCTCCAGCATTTTGTGTGTGTTGCTTGGATTTCCAGCATCTGCAGATATTCTCTTAACTCTGCATTAGTTTACCATGTTTGTAAATAATATATAGATTTCAAAATGAAGACTGTGGGGGACACTTAAGCTCAAGATATTGGTTAATATCTCAGAAACATTTTAAAGCTAGAAAAAAAATGTACTTCCTTTTCTTAGATAATGGGCAATAAATGTTATTCCTACCAGTAATCTCTTATCCAACAAGCAAATGAAATGGACTCTAAACTACAAATTCTGTTTTAAAATATTTAGTTGAAGAAATTGCAATTTGTTTCTTTAGCCTAAAGGGGCCTCTAACTTCATATTTCATCACCTAGACCACATGCAACTAAGGGCAACATTTCAAGATATTTGGAATGAGAAAGGTTCATAAATTCTTTATGGTAGCACAGGTGAAAATTTCATAAAGGTAAAGCTGAAGAAAACTAGTGAGAGAATGAGGAATTGTCTACTGCAAATGCTGGACTGCTGTTTAACTATGCTCGGATGCAGGCAAGAAATTACTATTTGCTTCACAGTGTTATGATGGCCGTCAATTTGTCCCAGTTGATCATTTTATTTTTATTTAGAGATATAGCACAGTAACAGGCCTTTCTGTCCCATGAGTATACCGCCTAATTATACCCTTGTGACCAGTTAACCTACTAACTCATACAACTTTGGACTGTGGGAGGAAACTGGAGCAGCCAGAGGAAACCAACATGGTCACAGGGAGAACGTGCAAACTTCTTACAGACGGTGGTGGGAAATGAGCCCAGGTTACTGGCACTGTAAAAGCACTGTGCTAACCATTACTCTACCATGCCTCTCATAGACAGCCTAATGTGGAGCCCTAATTTACGAAGGATATTGTGAGGAATGCATTTCTTAAATGTGCGTCGACTATTGTTTTTGCACTGAAAGCTTAGCTAATATTTGTGTCTTAAGGTGATACCAAGGTTCATTGCCTCAACTGATGGAAGGGTCAGTCATTCTACTTCATCCATTATTTCTGGAATTAAAGCCCACCATTCACATCCAGTACTGATATGTCTGTAGTAAAGACTGCTGGGATACTGAAGCTGGGAAATATAGCAATCACTTCCTTTATTTTCATTTGAGGTGGAGAACAATTGTAACATTCCCAGCAGAGGTCAATTAACTCAGCAACAGGCCCACGTGGGTGCCATAGTAGTGCAGTGGTTAGAGCAGCGCATTTGCAGATCCGGGCATTCCGGAGTTTGGAGTTCAAATCCGGTGCCTCCTGTAAGGAGTTTGTATGTTGTCCTCATAACCGCATGGATTTCCTTTGGGTGCTTCAGTTTCCTCCCACAATCCAAAGACGTAGCAGTTAGTAGGTTAATTGGCCATTGTAAATTGTCCTGTGATTAGGATAGGGTTAAATAGGTGTGTAACTGGGCAGCGCAGCTCATTGGGCCGGAAGGGT
This sequence comes from Hemitrygon akajei, assembly GCF_048418815.1. Taxonomy (NCBI): domain Eukaryota; kingdom Metazoa; phylum Chordata; class Chondrichthyes; order Myliobatiformes; family Dasyatidae; genus Hemitrygon; species Hemitrygon akajei. The sequence continues at coordinate 11,213,335 of NC_133139.1, read as the reverse complement.
CTGTTCCCCGCCCTATTATATAAATAAAAATAAATTTCCCTGTCTCAGTTGCAGGTTGTTGTTTTTTTCAGCTCTCAAAGATATTCAGGGATGGCTACAAATATGCACAAATAGGGCAGACTTCCCCAAATATCTGTTCGGTTGCCAGGCAGGACTTTCTGTTCCTCCTGCAGATGGGAATTATCAAAACAAACTGCGTAATGAGCTGGCCTCTTGCAACATGTAATTGAAGAGATCATACTAATTCTCAGGAAAAGTGTCGTCAGCCAATGCATTTTCCTGGATGCAATCCAAAATGAGGATAGGAAGCTAGGTATTTTATAATTAATATTGGAAAGGACCACTTGCTTGTCCTATAACACAAATATGACTGCAAAAGTTCAAAGTAAATTTATTATAAAAGTACATATATGTCACATTATACAACCCTGAGATTCATTCTCTTGCGAGCATCCACAGTAAATACAAGAAACACAATAGTGACGCCCTTCATTGGTCAGGGTTTACCATGTTGTGTATCAGGTGTATACCAAGTTAAGAGCCCATGGTATTACAGGAAAGTTACTGGCATGGTTAGAGCATTGGCTGATTGGTACAAGCCAGCGAGAGGGAATAAAAGGATTCTTTTCTGGTTGGCTGCCAGTGACTAGTGATGTTCTGCAGGGGATGGTATAGGGACTGCTTTTTATGCAGTATATTATCAATGATTTAGATGATGGAATAGATGGCTTTGTTGCCAAGTTTGCAGGTGATCGAAGATTGGTGGAGGAGCCCGTTTTGTTGATGAAACAGGTAGGCTGCAGAAGGAGAATGGGCAAGAAAGAAGCAAATGAAATACAATTTTGAAAAATGCATGGTCATGCACTTCGGTAGTAGAAATAAATGTGCAGACTATTTTCTGAACAGGGAGGAAATCCAAAAATCTGAGATGCAAAGAGACTTGGGAGCCCTTGTGTAGAACACCCTAAATGTTAAACTTGCAGGTTGAATCAGTGGTGAGAAAGGCAAATGCAATGTTAGCATTTATTTCAAGAGATCTAGAATACAAGAGCAGTGATATGATGCTGAGGCTTTATAAGGCACAGTTTTCGGCTCCTCATCTAAGAAAAAATGTGCTGTAATTGGAGAGGATACAGAGGAGGTTCACAAGGATAATTCTGAGAATGATAGGGTTATCATATGAGGAACGTTTGATGGCTCTGGGTCTATACTTGCTGGAATTTAGAAGGATGAGGGGGGATTTCATTGAATCCTTTCGAATGTTGAAAGGCCTAGACAGAGTATATGTGGAAAGGATGTTTCCCTTGGTGAAGGAGTCTAGGACAAGAGGACACAGCCTCAGGATAGAGGGGCATCCATTTAGAACAGAGATGAGGAAAAATTTCTTTAGCCGGAGGGTGGTAAATTTGTGGAATTTGTTACCACAGGCATTTATGGAGGCCGGGTCGTTGGGTGGATTTAAGGCAGAGGTTGATAGGTTCTTGATTGGACACGGCATCAGTGGTTACAGGGAGACGGCCGGGGAGTGGGGCTGAGGAACGGAAAAAAAGATTCGGCCATGATTAAACGGCAGAGCACTCGATGGGCTAATTGGCCTAATTCCGTTCCTAAGTCTTATAGTTTATATGTGATATGCAAGCCAGGGCAGTTCGATATGGAGAGTAAGCTGTTATCCATTCAGCAGGCTCCCCATCTCCACGCAGCTGTTGAATCCAAAGGGATGGCAGAGACATAGTTTGGCACCAGCAGCATCCAGTCAGCACTGAACTCAACATGGGCTGAAACCTTCCCCAAGAGTGGGTAGAGCCACAAGGCAGCATTGGTTTGAGATTAGTTTTCCTTCTAGATCAGCTGTGTTTGCCCAAAGCGACTGATCTTAAGGCACCAATAACCCTCTTTGCCCCTTCTTCTGTCAGTAGAAATGGCTCCACCAGGCTTCCTAAGCCATATGTGAGAGCCAGGAACTGGACTTGGTTCTCAGATGCTGTTTGTGATGCATGCCATTGGGAGCATTTAATAGGTAGTGGGAGAACATGGAAAATAGAAAACCTACAGCACAATACAGGCTCTTCGGCTCACAAAGTTATGCCGAACATCTTCCTACCTTAGAAATTACTAGGCTTACCCATAGCCCTCTATTTTACTAACCTCCATGTACCTATCCAAAAGCCTCTTAAAAGACCCTATCGTATCCGCCTCCACCACCGTTGCTGGCAGCCCATTCCACGCACTCACCACTCTGAGTAAAAAGCTTACCCCTGACATCTCCTCTCTACCTACTCTGAAGGACCTGTATCCTCTTCTGGCAACTGTTTCAGCCCTGGGAAAAAGCCTTTGACTATCCACATGATCAATACCTCTCATCATCTTATACACCTCTATCAGGTCACCTTTCATCCTTCGTCGCTCCAAGGAGGAAAGGCAGAGTTCACTCAACTTACTCTCATAAGGCATGCTCCCCAAACCAGGCAACGTCCTTGTAAATCTCCTCTGCACCCTTTCTATGGCTTCCACATTCTTCCTGTAGTGAGGTGACCAGAACTGAGCACAGTACTCCAAATGGGGTCTGACCAGGGTCCTATATAGCTGCCACATTACCTCTCGGCTCCTAAATTGAATTACACGATTGATGAAGACCAATACACCATACGCTTTCTTAACCACAGAGTCAACCTGCACAGCTGCTTTGAGTGTCCTATGGACTCGGACCCCAAGATCCCTCTGATCCTCCACACTGCCAAGAGTCTTACAATTATCATTATATTCTGCCATCATATTTGACCTACCAAAATGTACCACTTCACACTTATCTGGGTTGAACTCCATCTGCCACTTCTCAGTCCAGCTTTGCGTCCTATCAATGTCCCACTGTAACCTCTGACAGCCCTCCACATTATCCACAACACCTCCAACCTTTGTGTCATCAGCAAACTTACTAACCCATCCCTCCACTTCCTCATCCAGGTCATTTATCAAAATCATGAAGAGTAAGGGTCCCAGAACAGATTCCTGAGGCACTCCACTGGTGACCAACCTCCGTGCAGAATATGACCCATCTACAACCACTCTTTGCCTTCTGTGGGCAAGCCAGTTCTGGATCCACAAAGCAATGACCCCTTGGATCCCATGCCTCCTTACTTTCTCAATAAGCCTTGCATGGGGTACTTTATCAAATTCCTTGCTGAAATCCATATACACTACATCTACTGCTCTTCCTTCATCAATTTTTAGTCACATCCTCAAAAAATTCAATGAGTCTTGTAATGCACAACCTTCCCTTTACAAAGCCATGCTGACTACTCCTAATCATATTGTACCTCTCCAAATGTTCATAAATCCTGCCTCTCAGGATCGTCTCCATCAGCTTACCAACCACTGAGGTAAGACTCGCTGGTCTATAATTTCCTGGGCTATCACTACTCCCTTTCTTGAATAAAGGAACAACATCTGCAACCCTCCAATCCTCCGGAACCTCTCCCATCCTCATTGATGATGCAAAGATCATCACCAGAGGCTCAGCAATCTCCTCCCTCGCCTCCCACAGTAGCCTGGGGTACATTTTATCCGGTCCCGGCGATTTATCCAATTTGATGCTTTCCAAAAGCTCCAGCACATCCTCTTTCTTAATATCTACATGCTCAAACTTAGTCTACTACAAGTCACTTACTCCAATTAAATGCTGTTCTAATTTGTCTGTTCCTATCTCTCTCCAATGCTATTGTAAAGGAGATAGAATTATGATCACTATCTCCAAAATGCTCTCCCACTGAGAGATCTGACACCTGACCAGGTCCATTTCCCAATACCAAATCAAGTACAGCCTCTGCTCTTGTGGGCTTATCTACATACTGTGTCAAGAAACCTTCCTGAACACACCTAGCAAACTTCACCCCATCTAAACCCTTCGCTGTAGGGAGATGCAAATCTATATTTGGGAAATTAAAATCTCCCATTACAACAACTATTATTATCACACCTTTCCAGCATCTGTTTCCCTATCTGCTCCTTGATATCCCTGTTACTATTAGGCGGCCAACAAAAATACACCCAGTAAAGTTATTGACCCTGTACTGTTCCTAACTTCCACTCACAGAGACTCCGTAGACAATCCCTCCATGGCATCCACCTTTTCTGCAGCTGTGACACTATCTCTGATCAACAGTGCCACACCCATACCTCTTTTGCCTCCCTCCCTGTCCTTCCTGAAACATCTAAAATCTGGCACTCAAAGTGACCAATCCTGTTCCTGAGCCATCCAAGTCTCTGTAATGGCCACCACATCATATCTCCAAGTACTGTCCACACTCTAAGCTCATCGGCTTTGTTCACAACACTCCTTGCATTAAAATAGACACATCTCAAGCCTTCGGTCTGAGCACATCCCTTCTCTATCACCTGCCTATCCTCCCTCTCACACTGTTTATAAGCTTTCTCTATTTGTGAGCTAACCTCCTCGTCCCCAGTGTCTTCAGTATGGTTCCCACACCCCAAACAATTCTAGTTTAAACTCTCCCCAGTAGCCTTAGCAAACCTCCCTGCCAGGAAGTTGGTCCCCCTCGGATTCAAGTGCAACCCGTTCTTTTTGTACAGGTCACACCTGTCTCAAAAGAGGTCCCAGTGATCCAGAAATCTGAATCCCTGCCCCCTGCTCCAATCCCTCAGCCACACATTTATCCTCCTCCTCATTCTATTCCTATTCTGTCGCGTGGCACAGGCAGTAATCCCGAAATTACTACCTTTGCAGTCCTGCTTCTCAACTTCCTTCCCAACTCCTTGTAGTCTTTTTTCAAGACCTCCTCCCTTTTCCTACCTATGTCATTGGTACCAATATGTACCACAACCTCTGGCTGTTCTCCCTTCCACTGCAGGATATCTTGGACACGATCCGAAACATCCCAGACCCTGGCACCTGAGTTTCTTCCCTGCATCCACAAAATCATTTGTTTGACCCCCTAACTATAGAGTCCCCTATCACTACTGCCTTCGTCTTCCTTTCCCTACCCTTCTGATCCACAGGGCCAGACTCTGTGCCAGAGGCACGGCCAGTGCCGCTTCCCCAGGTAGGCTGTCCTCTCCGCCCCCCCCCCCCCCCCCCACCAAACGGTACTCAAACAGGAGTACTAATTGTCAAGAGGTACAGCCACAGGGTTACTCTCTAGTACCTGACTCTAAACCCCTCTGACAGTGACCCACTTGTCTGTCTCCCGTGGCCCTAGTGTGACCACCTGCCTGTAACTCCTCTCTATCACTTCCTTGCTCTCCCTGACTAGGGGAAGGTCATTGAGCTGCATCTCCAGTTCCCTAACTCGGTCCCTCAGGAGCTGAAGCTCGACACACCTGGTGCAGATATGGCTATCCGGGAGGCTGGGAGACTCCAGGACCCCCCACATCTGACACTGAGCACAGAAAAATGGCTTCACACACATACTGACTACTTCGCCTTGTCCCGTTACCGCCTAAGCCCGCTGAGCCAAAGCCCTACCACTCTGCTGCCTTTCACTCCACTGTCCGCTCTGACGCTGCCCACTGGATATGGCTCCCTTCTTTTTAAACCTTTCGCGCTGTACTGGCTGACATCATGCTCCTGCACAGTCTCGCCTCTTTAACCCAAGTAGTTAAAAAACTCCCTTAGCTTCGAAAAATCAGCAGTTCACTCGCAGCCTTCTTGCTCCAAATATTCCTAATACTGGGAAACACAAAATAAATTGAAGACTGTATCCAAGAGGACAGACATCAACCAATGTGCAAGAGACTACAAACTACAGAAACAAAATGAAAGAAAAATAAAAATAATAATAATAAATAAACAATAAATATGGAGAATATGAGTTGAAGAGTCCTTGAAAGTGAGTCCATAGGTTATGGGAATAGATCTGTGTTGCTATAAGTGAAGTTATACCATCTGGTTCAGGAGCCTGATGGTTGAGGAGTAATAACTGTACGTGAACCTAATGGTGTGGATCCTGAGGCTCCTGTATTACCTTCCTCATAACAGCATTGAGAGGAGAGCATAGCCTGGATGGTGGGGGTCCTTGCTGATAAATGTTGCTTTCTTGAGAGGATACTCCATGTAAATATCTCACTGATGGGATAGGTTAAAATGTTTGATGAAATTTGTTGAAAAGAAAAACATCAGAATCAGAATTATTATCACTGTCATGTTACGTGAAATTTGTTTCATGTCACATTAGCAAAGGCCTTCATTGGTTTATCTTCTCACATTAAAGTATAACCTAATATGAGTAACAGTAATGTGACAAATTTGTGCTGTTTCAAGTAGACTATTAATTCCTACTGCTGAGCCACACCCACAGAATCAATTAGGAAGTCTAGTATTAGAATGCTATCACACTATATCAGTCAAGGAACATTTAATGTTTAGCACTGGAAATAGTGGCATTTTGGAATAGAAGGCATGATATGCCCTTAAGGCTGATGTACTTGATGCAGGCATGCCCTGTTCCTTGCTCCTGCTCCTCATCAGTAATCACCTGGGAAAATCGTCCCAGTCATTTGGGAATCCAAAGTAGAGCAGTTTCGATGATGGGCCATGAAGCACAACTCCCCAGGGAACGGGGGCTAAAGTGCACTCAACATTGCTCTTAACCTGATCAATACCATCGTGTGTGGCTGTATCAGTGATTCAGGGTGCATGGGCACTGACAGTTCTACTTCACCCTGGTGTTGAAGATGGGTCTGTCCCATTGCTACACAATATCACTGGATATTGCAGCACTGTCTTTTGTGGATGAGCTTTTCCAAGAAAATGCCTTTGTCTGCAAGTCCATCAGGCAGTGGTCAGTGCAAAACATCCTGCAGACGCTGAGGGGAAAGGATCCTTTGGAGTGGTGGGGGGGGGGGGTGTTCCCTGAACAAACTGTCCAACAAGCACTAAGACCTCACTTAGATGGTGTTGAGAGAGCTATCATAGATCCTTGCAGTACAGGTGACATATCCGCCCAACACACGTCACCCTAGGGACATAAGTGGGGAGCTGTGGATTTACTAAAAGGCTGTGGAGAAAGATCCAAGGGTCCTTATTGTGGTTCATTCCCAGCAACTGTATAACAGGACTCTTAACTACAAGCTGTCCCCAAGGGTTCACACTGAGACAGACATCAAGTGCTGCTCAAAGGTTATCAACTCAATGAAAAGCAGTCTTAGATCTATCCTAAACTTGGTCTTCCTTAACAGTGAGATGTTTGTAAGGGAAGGCTGCTGTCTGGCAAATTCTGGGGAAAAACACTGACCATTTGGTGCAAAGGCTCTGTGGGGGAGAACCAGTCCAGGCTCCTTCCTCTGCCCCATGTGAAGAGGGCTGAGTCAGGTAGGGAAGCCCCTCAATGAAAGGGTGTATCGCCCCAGGTTCCAAAAAAAATACTACTGAATGTAAAAGTTTTGCACTGATTCTTGATTTGTCTATATTAAGTTTTAATTTTGAAATATAAACAAATTTTATCCAACTGTTGCCAAAGTATTTTCATGTCCACTCAAATCCCACTTCCTGCTGTCAAAAATCTACATTTGTCTTCCAGAGTGAGAGAAATCATCAGGTGAAAACCATCACTAGGTAGGAATTTGGACCAGGAACCTTGGCTGTTTCTTCAGTTCAGCAGTGCATCGGAACCAACAGAATACAAGTAAGTTTTGGCTATGTTGCCTATAAGATGGAAATTATGTAATACAGTGCAGCACACATCTTTGGTTCTGCACTTAAATACATCCCAATTACACTTCCAACTTCCAGTGTGAGACCTTTCAGGCTTCACCACTCATGTTATCGATAATTATTATTTTGTTACTATGTTTTCGCATATTGGTTATTTGTCACTGTGTAGTTTTTCATTGATACTTTTGTATTACTTTGTTCAACTGTACACACCTGCAAGAAAATGAATCTTAGGGTCTGGGTCGTACATGGTGGCACATAGTATATGCTTCGACGATAAATTTACTTTAACTTTAGCCAGTTGGTGGTGTAGTGGCATCAGTACAGGGCTTAGAGGCAAGTGGTCAAAATCCAGCTGGCACCTTACATGCTTTACATCTGTGCAGGGTTGAGAGTCGAGCTAGAAACATGGCCTTGTAAAAAAAAAGTGCTAAAGAAACAGCAAGGCTGCTGCCTGGTGTGCCACAGAAGCAGGGAGTTGAATTTTTAAAGGACTAGGACTGTAATGTCAAAGTGACACTTGTTTTGTAAAAAAAAATGTACATGTTGATTATAACATCAAGCTTTAAGTGGAGGACAAATCAGCGATAGATGCTGGACAATTATTTGTCTGTAGTAGTTTCCTGGCACAAGTCACTAGTGGGAAAATACACTGATTTTAAAGACACCAGCTTATAAGGGCCCCCATTGTACAAAAGAAAGATGCACATTTTTGTTTAATTAGGACATCGTTTATTCACTCTATACAAAATTCAGTCAACCATGCAAAATGTCAAAGAGCAATCTCTCTGTAATGTTTTGTAGCTTTCTGCAATTTATCAGCACATTTACTAATATAACTGACCACCAGAATATAAAATACAATATCCATAAAATGGCTGTAAAAAAGTAAAATACAAAGCTTCCAGTAATACCAACTGCTACTTGGGTACTACACATACAGACTTAAAACACGGGGATACTGATAGTGAAAACCGGATTCCTTTTAGGCACATATACTGGTAATTCCTGAATAAGACGCTTCTTTTTGAAGCTGCATCTACTTTGAAATTTTAAAAAACATTTGTTTAAATTGCCAAACTTTGACAGACTACATACACAAAAATCCAGTTTATATTCCGCACGTGTTTGTATTTTTAAAAAGGTTAATTATTCAATGGTGCTCCCACCAACTTATTTTAAGGAAATGAATCATTGCTTCTGATTTTCTAGTAAATGCCAGATTTCCAAAGAGCCCATGTAGAAATGCTCCTTCGTTAAATAAAATCCTCCAATTTGTAAATGGGGTGCACTGAGTAATACAAACCAAGAAAATCCTAGTCTGAATTATGTAATCTCAGACAGCAATGGAGACTCAATAGTTAACAATGTAAAAGGTGGGGGCAAAAGGGGAAAAATGTGGCCAGGATTCTCCTCCTGACCTTTGGATGCAAGATGAGATTATTGCATTGACAAACTCTGCTGTCTTTTGAGTCAGGAAGTAGGCACCAAAGTACCAAAGATAAGTGTGCGTATAAATCACTGTGCACTAGCGTAAATTGTTGGCCTCACAAGAGCGATGGAGAGAAAACCGATGTGATTTCAGAAAAGATATTACACATCAAAATGTTAATGCTCATGTTGCATCTTTCAGTTGCATTAACAAAAAGGAAAATAGAAAGGTTGCTAAAACAGTACAAATTCAGGAAAACACTTAATACAATAATGATTTTTTTTAAAAATGTGCAATGTTTTGAAGACCAGAAGGGCATTCCTTACAGTAAATATGTCTACCAGTCAGATTCCTCTCAAGAGACAGTATTGTTTTCAAGGCCCTAGATTGTGCAGGAGTTGTGACTAACAGCTTCCTCTTATCTACAGTTAGTAACAGCAACAGAACAGAGTGCTACAATGTGGGAAGAGACAGTGAAATGTTTGGTCAAAAGTGACCCTCAGTTTAAAAAAAACTGGATTTCACAGGTCAGGACAGCCAAAACTGTACAACATATAGAGAAGGCAATTTGCACAACCCAAGACAGAGCTGACCCAATATATATTGGCTACTTCTTCTGGAATCCTAATGTTAGATCTATACCAATGACCCATTACTGGCTTCATAGTACTGAATACTTATGTTTATTGCAAATAAGTGAATGGCTGCCTGCAGCCTTGGTTTTTGAATTATAAATTGGAATGATACAATCCTTACATCCTTAAATACTAATATCTCAAAGAGTATGGCATTCCTCACACCTCATTAGCAACAGCTACCAATGAAATAAAAAGCACATCACAAAACAGAAACTACATGGCTGCCCTTTGTTCAGTAATATTATCAAGGATAAAATCCCAACAACTTCAGCCAGCACTTTTGATGTGAAGCAAACAGCAAGCTTCTCCAAATATTGCTTAACCAACAGCAGGCTGATCAAGCTGGACTAGAGGACCAAATTGACATCCTAATTGAAAGCTGGACCATCACAACCTATCTACTGGACAGCTTTTTCCACACAGTCAGACAACTATATGCAATCCACAAGGAGGAAGGGGATAACAATAGGCTTTATTCCACAGGGCAGTTTGATAGGATATTGGTATATGGGAACAAATCAATCCTTATGCCAAAAATATATCATATTGCTGCCTCCAACACTGGTCTACGGGGTTAAGCTTTGAAAACGTGGCTATTTTTGTGAATAAATCAACATGTGTCTGATGCTAACAGTTCCAGGGACCCATTCCATAAATGACAGTGACAAAGCCAAAGAGGTTTCACTGTGGAAGAGTTATTTTTCAAAGCAGCCATGCTAGGCTATAGAATAGGTATCTACTATTGGTCAATGATGGTTGATGGGGGGGGAGAAAATAGTACAAAGGCTTTTTTTCCTGGAAAAAAAAGGAATGTTTAAACAAAGCCTAAACATAGCATTCAAGCAAGAATTCAAGTGTCCCAACGTGGAGTTAAATGACTCAATGCTAAACTGGGAGGAGAAAACACAATATTGCTCTAAGTATGGGAAGAAGATTCTACTAAAAGTTAATTTTTTTTTAAATGTATTAAAAACACCAACTAAAAGCAAAATGAAGATTGACAATAATGTCAATAATAGCAATGTCAGGAGTTTAAGGTCACAGATGGAATTATTGTGAAGAGCTTTATTTGGGTATAGCCTCTCTCTGATTGCATGTTCTTGCAAATCAGATTACAAATCCTTCATTACCAACCTTGGCATCATTGCAATAAATGTCAGATATGCAGGAGTAAAATTTCTCTTTTACATAATGGAAATAAGTCTGATTATGAAACCGTGTTAACAAAATCTGGAATGTTTCAAGGCTAGCATTTCTATGATTTAACCTGTGGACTACTTGCTTATTTATGGTTTTAATGTAATGAGAAATTACTACCCTGGATTTTTTTTTTATGGTAATAACAACTATTACTGTTCTTAATATGTGGGATGTGTGATCAATTAAAAATCACAATACCCCCCCATATTATTTTACTTTAAAGAATCTTGATGTCTGATAGGAATATTAAATACAAACAAGTCAATTTTAAGAGAAGCTCACAAATTATGTCAAACCAGAGTTATTCATCAGCACTCAGACTCAAAGATTTATTTGAAGCTGTCCAAATAAGCTGGATAAATCACAGTCAATTTAGGACCAATATAAAAAATATATTTATATAAATGGTGGGAAGGTAAAACAAAACAGCTGTGGATGGAACATTCTATTCAGATCACTCTATTTTTAAAAAAATGCCTGGAGAAGATTGTGAGATGAGACTAAAGTAGGGGCATTTATATGATTTATGACCCGTGGTTGAATTCCTGAAACACAACTGGTTGAGAGGTGTGTGCATTAGTGCACAAGCTATTTATAGTAAAATAATCATTAGTGTAAATTTAAAATCACCTTAAAAACATGCTTTCCACAGATATTTACATTACCTTTTTAAAGTTATATTTATCATTTTTTTCCAAACACACATCTAGTAATTTTAGTAGAGTAGAACACATTTAGATAAAGAATATGAATATCTTCCCTTTTGGTAACTGATCAACAGTTTACCACAAGCAAATTGCTGGGAACAATACAGTTCCAATATCACACACTGAACAGGTAAAAACAACAGAGACACACACTCCACATTTACATAGTGAAATGCATGCATCAGCAACACAGCCCCCTGAGTAGAAATGTTACAAAAATACGTTATTAAAAGGAGCACTTTAAGAAAGGCAGTATGCACAGAACCCCGCTGCTATTATTATTTTTGCACACAGATGACTTGAGCAGGTTAAAACCGGTCAAATGCCTTTCAATAAGATTTCCGATGAAAGCTCTGAAGACACAACTCTCTTGGTGTGCACGTGTTTGCACAGTTATCACCAGTGAATAGCAGATCTCAATAATATCCCATCACGTTGAAAGGGTTGCAGATCTTACCCGGAAGCAGTTCGTAATTTTTAGTTTTATTAGCATAAAGAGCACTGTCATTTTTATTTCCAGAAAAACGGCCAACTGATCTCCGATGAGATGGGATACAAAATACCATTGTAATTTAAGTATTCTGAATGAAGGTGTTCTACTTTGGATACGTGTTACTGCTATGTCAGTTCATAGTGAAGTTAGCAAAGAAATAGTTATCATTATAGATCCTATGTTCTCTCTCCAAATGTCCAGGACATAGTTTACCTTTAAGAGATCAATCATACAAAGCAGATTGACAAAAGTATGAAGCCAGATTCTTGTTTAGATCTGAATGGTTTAGCTCTCTGCAATCTAAAATTCTCTACAGGAGAGTAAAACTGAATTGTCAATTGGGAGATCTCCAACAGGCTGGGATTAATCTCAATCTCACTGTCATGCACAGCCTAGCCTGCTCTTTGTGCATGGATTATCAATCTGCCAGCAGCATGCTTACCATACAGCAGCTGCATACAAACATGCCATCAGATGTACGGTGCAGCAGGCCACCCTCAAAAGAGAAACTCTTTTACCAAAGATATGTCCAGAATTGTAGTCCCGGGTGTCTTTCTGTGACATATTGGAAAGATCTTTTGTAGTCCTGAGAGGTACCAACTGGATAAAGCTGCAAATCATTGTCAATGTATGATGAACACTGCAAAGTTGCAGTAATTCAGTTCCTGAGAGGGAAACTGTAACAAATGACTGAGAATCAACGGACAAACTAAACCAGATTTGATTCCTCAAGGTTTTGTTTTTAATTCATTTGAACATATAAAGACTTGTTCATAAAATCTGAAAAAATGGAAAAAAGTGACTTCACTTTTACTCTCCCTGATCCAGTTAAAACTGCCCTAAAGTGTCATTTATAGTTCTTTCTCAGCAATGTGTTAGCACAGTGGAGATTTGTGTGGCTGGTTTAGTTGACTGTGAGAGCTGTTGCTCATTCGGTCTGCATGACTGTTTAATTTCAGAAAAAGCCACTAAAATAGGTCAATTTTCAACTAGGTTGATTAAACACAATGGATGTATTTTAATATACTTCAAAAGCCTGTATGGAGTTACTGCAATAAGTTAAAAATTAAAACATAAAAAATGGACATCAGATCTGACTAGGACAGATAACATAGGGGACAATTTAAACAACATCCACAACTCACACTAATTTACTATCCCAACAAAGCAAGCAATTCTGTGGCTGGCTACAGTCACTGTGTGTGCAAAAACAATGCATATGGAAAAGGCCCTTCCCCCAACACTTGTCCGCAGAGACCGAAAAGGTTCAAAAGCGAAGATCATCTACAAGCACAGTCCACACATGCTCAGAGGGTAGGAGGCTAAAACTCTCAGCTTAACAAGACTTTTGGTACAAACTGGATTCTTTTTCAGTCTAACTGAACACTGGACTAGCTGGATTGGGAGAAGGAATGACAACGGAAGCAGGAGCTAGGCTGTGGAAGGTGGGTGCCAGCATTTTGGGGGGCGACACACTCCTACTGCTGGGCTTGACGATCATAGCAGGCTTGAAATCAGGATGTCGGCGAGCGTGCTTCATCAAATGGTCGCTGCGCATGAACCTCTTCTCACACATTGGGCACTTGAACTTTTTCTCGCCTGTGTGGGTACGATAGTGTCGTGCCAGCTCGTCGGAACGGGCAAATTTCTTGAAACACTGTGGCCAGGTGCAGGGAAAAGGCCGTTCCCCTGTAAGACAAAACACAATGAACATCAGACACTGCAGGCTCAGTTTAAACAAAAACATAAAAGCTATTTTCGCCTGCAACCTGTCTACCAAACCCCAGCCTTGATACACACACCTCCCTTACAAGAAGGCAGGGTACACAAGAGGAGCTTGACTCCTCTTCCTGCCGCTACTCCCACTGCATAGAACTAACCAAGCACACACCAAATGTTGGAAGAACTCAGCAGGCCAGGCAGCATTTCTGGAAATGAATAAATGTTAAGACGTTTTGGGCCGAGACCCTTCATCAGGACTAGAAAGAAAGGGGTAAAGTGTCTGGGGGGGAGGGGTTGGAAGGAGGCTAAGCAGCAAGCTGCCAGGTGATAAGTGAGACCAAGTGAAGGGGTATTAGGGGTAAAATGGGTGGGAGGGATAAGGGAAATGGCAAAGATGCCAATAAGATTGAAAGAGGGCAGAGAAAATTTACAAGGCTGTTGCAGGGACATGCAGACCTGAGTTACAGAGGAAAGGTTAAATAGGTTAGGACTTTATTCCCTAGAGTGTAAGAGAACGGGGGGGGGGGGGGAGGAGATTTGATAGAGATACAAAATTGTGAGGGGTATAAATAAAGCAAGCAGGCTTTTTTCAGAGGTTGGGCGGGACTAAAATTAGAGGTCATGGCTTAAGGGTGAAATGTGAAATATTTTAAGGGGAACCCAAGGGAGAATTTCTTCACTAGACTGTAGATGAGAGTGGAACATGCTGCAGTGGATATGGATTTGATTTCAACACAGTTGAAATAAATTTGAAGAGTTACATGGATGATATAGATATGGAGGGCTATGGTCCAGATGCAGGTCAATGGAACTAGATAGCATAAGAGTTCGGCACAGACCAGATATACCTAAAAGCAGTAGTGCTCTGTGACTCCTTATTTTCGGCAAGATTACCTGAACAGCAAGAACACGTCTGTGTGTACTTTGTATATTCTTCATGACACAATGGGTTTTTCCAGGTGCTTTATTAACTCCCGCATCCCAGGTGCAGTAGTAAGGTTATGGGCCACCACTGCCCCTTGTGCAGGTGGTTAGTGGGAAGCAGTTTCAAATTTCTGGCTGCCAACATCTCTGAAGATTTATCCTGGACCCAACATACTGATGCAAATCATGAAGATGCCACACCAGCACTATATTTCATAATGAGTTTGAGGAGATTTGGTTATGTCCCCAAAGACTTTCAAAGTTCTATAGATGTACCATGGAGAACATTCAGGCCAAGGGATTCCCAAACTTTTTAATGCCATAAACCCCTGCTGTTAACTGAGGGGTTGGTGGATCCCACATTGGGGATCCCTATTCTGACTGGTTGCATCACCATCTTGTATGGAGGGACCACTACACAGGCTTGGAACAAGTTGCAAACTCATCTAGCTCCATTATGGGCACCAGCCTCCCCACCACCAAGGACACCTTCAAAAGACAATGCCTTAAAAAGGCGACATCCATCATTAAGGAAACCCATCACCCAAGACGTGCTTTCTTCTTATTACTACAGGAGCCTGAAGACACACACTTAGTATTTTAGAAACAGTTTCTTCCCCTCTGCCATTAGGTTTCTGAATGGTCCATGAACATTACTTCACTATTTTTCCACTACTTATTTATTTAATACACAGTACCGTGCAAACATTTTGGCCACATTTATCTCGCTAGGGTACCCAACACTTCTGCAGAGTACTGTATATTGAAAAGACCACACAATGCTGCCTCCTTACCATGCAACAGAAATTTCAGAAAGACAGCAAGCACATCACAGCACACTGGTGTGTCCAGCTACCTCATGCACCAGAAAAGGCAGGTTTAGTTACATCCATTTACGGACTGCAATATGGGTTTCACTTTAGATTCCACTCAGCACAATTTCAGGCAAACACATATCCTTAGTGCTTAAAGTGAACAATAATTATTTAAATGAATGGAATTCAGACATGACACAGCCTGGACGCAAGTCAAAATGTTCAGAGTTCAATCAAACCAAGATCTTCTGTAGCTTTTTGTTCAACCAACACGTGTTGATGTCTTTCATACTGAAAACACATCACTGAGATTGAAAAGAGTAAGAGAAATTTGACAAGCATGCTGCCAGGACTTGAGCTCCTGAGTTATAGGGAAAGGTTAGGTTACAGTGTAAGAGAATGATGGGAGATTTGATAAACATACTCAAAATTATGAGGTGTATCGATACGGTAAATGCTAACAGGCTTTTTCCACTAAGGTTGGGTGAGACTTGAGCTGTAGAGGTCATGGACTAAGGGTCAAAGATGAAATGTTTTAAAGGGAACATGAGGGGCAAGTTCTTTGCTCAGGGTAATAATAGCATGAATGAGCTGCCACTAAACATCACGACAGGTGAATGACTACAAGGAATATACATTGAACTCGCCTTGTGCAGCTGCTTGGCAAAGGGATGGTTTAAAATTATAATGTACAGCATCAGCCGTCAGCTACAAGCAATTTTAACTGTGGTTGCCAACAGTCTTTGTTGCACTGACAAGAGTAGAAAAATAAAAACAAGGCAAATGTTCTCCAGAAATAAGCCTGCTAAATATACCAATGTCATACGGCATCAGGATTCTGCTTTACAGGAAGCTGAGATTTGCTAAATGGCAAGCACTCAGCAGTGATAGCTGAATTGGACTCTGTCTTGCTCCCACCACCACATGCAGTGCTGGAGGAACTCAGCAGGAAATCCTGCTTTCTGTTGATGGAGCAAAGGTGCTCTTCCCCCCTTCTCCTCATCTGCCTTCCTCACTGTCCCTCCTTCCCTTTTTCCCCATGGTCCATGCTCCTATCAGATTCCTTCTTTAGACCTTTGCCTACTCACTTCTCACTTCATTCCCCCTACCCCAACCACCCACACTCCACCTCTCACCTTCTAGCCTGTTCTCTTCCCCTTACCCCACCCCCGCCACTTTATTCTGGCTTGTTCCCCCTTCCTTTTCAGTCTTGATGAAGGGTCCTGGCCCAAAACATCAAAAAAAATTACTTAAGAGATACAGCCCTTCTGGCCCAATGAGTCACACCACCCAGCAACCCACCCATTTAACCTTAGCCTGATCCCAGGACAACCTTCCAACCGGCAGGTCTTTCTGCCACAGTTCTCAGATGAAGCCCATGCAGTCAGAGATGAAAACATCCAGAGGACATTGGAAATAAACTTCAAACTCCAATGCACCGAGCTGTGATAGCATCGCGCTAATTATTGAATTTTGGCAGTTCCCCACAGTATGTTACCTACATGGTGCTGAAAATCTTAAGTGAAGCCAAAAAAATGCTGAAAACGGCAACACACAAAACGCTGGAGGGACATGACAGATTAGGCAACATCTATAGAGGGCAATAAAGAGTTAACATTTCAGGCCGAGGCCCCTCATCAGGACTGGAAAGGAAGGGGGAAGAAGCCAGAATAAGAGTGCGTAGGGGAAAAAAGGAGTACCAGCCAGGTTGGGGGGGGGGGGGGGGGGGGAGAGAAAGGAAGTGAAGTAAGATTCTGGAAGGTAACAGGTGAAGAGCTGAAAAAGAATCTTATAGAGGTGGAGAGCGGACCATAGGAGAAGGGAGGTGGAAGAACCACAGGGAAGGTTAAGCTATTCCCCCCCCCCCCCCCCCAACACTCTCCTGTTTTATTCCCCATTCTGGCACTCCTTACCCCTTCTCACCTCCCTCAGTCCTGATGAAGGATCTCAGCCTGAAATGTCAACTGTTTATTCATTTCCATAGATACTACCTGACCTACAATGTTCCACCAGCATTTTGCATGAGTTAAACCAAATAGTGATCTATTTTAATTAAGAATTAACAGAATTACAGTCACAATTAACAGACTATCATGAAAATTCATCTAGTTCTGCTCAAGGACATTTCTCGTCCTTGTATCTCAAATGATTGTGATGTAGGAATTGATGGCTTTGTGGCCAAGTTAGCCGATGATAGGAAGAAAGATTGGGGGCAGGTAGTTTTGAGGAAACAGAGAGGCTTCAGAAGGACATAAATGGATTAGCAGAATGGGCAAAGAAGCAGATGGAATAGTGTCAGGAAATGTACGGTCATGTACATTGGTAGAAGAAACAAAAGCAGACTATTCTCTAAATGAACAGAAAAATCTGAGGTGCAAAAGACACTTGTGCAGGATTCCCAAATTAATGTTAATTTGTAGGTTGAGTCGGTGGTGAAAGCAAATGTGATGTTACCATTCATTTTGAGATGATTAGAATACAAAAGCAAGAATATAATGTTAAGGCTTTATAAGGCACAGGTAAGGCCTCACTTGAAGTACTGTGAGCAGTTTTGGGCCCCTTATTGAAAAAAGAACATGCTGGGATTGGAGAGGTTCAAAGGAGACTCATGAAAATGATTCTGGGATTGAAAAGCTTATCATATGAAGCAGATTTGATGGCCTTGGGCCTGTACTCACTAGAATTCAGAAGAATAAGTTAAGGGAGGATCACATTGAAACCTATTGAATGTTGAAAGGCCTTAATAGGATGTTTCCCACAGTTAGGGTGCCTGAGACCAGAGGGCACTACCTCAGAATAGAGGGATGTACATTTAGAACACAGATGAGAAGGAATTCCTTTAGCTAGAGAGCGGTGAATCTGTGGGATTTGTTGCCATTGTATATGCAAGGCAGAGGTTGATAGATTCTTGATTAGTCAGGGCATGAAGGTTTATGAGAAGGCAAGAGATTGGGGCTGAGGGGGAAATGGATCAGCCATGATAAAAATGGTGGAGCAGACTCGATGGGTCAAATGGCACAATTCTGCTCCTATATCTTATGGTCTTATTTAGTCTAACCTAAAGGACAATATATTTGACATTGATCTGTCCTTTGAAATGTCCCTGTAAGTAACTCAGTTGCCCACCTCCCCCCCCCACCTCAACAAATAATTGTACTTAAGTATTTAAATACAAATGAGAAATATTGCAGATACTGGATGCCTGAAATAAAATAAAAAGGCATTGGGGTGGGGAAATTATCAATTCTTTCTACAGAAATGTTCCTGTGTCCTGGAAAGAATCAAAAAAGCCCAATCTAAACTTTAATATATCAGTGCATTAATAATATTTACATAAATAAAAAGTTCTTTATAAAGCTATTCAGTCAAAGCATACATATTAGAAATGGAAAATAAGGGGAAGGACACAGATTGAACCAAAGACTGCATTTTTAACCAAGATTTTGAATCCATGTTCCCCTAATGACAAACTGTAAAATCAGGAAGTTACGTAATCAGCATAAACTTTAAAAAAATTTCAGACTACAGGTTCTGTCAGAAACCAGAAAAAGTTTCAGTGCCTCTAGATAGCACAGATAGAAACCTCTGCAGGTGCCCCACCCTAACAATGTCTCCAAGCAGTGCTTCTATGTGGGCATCAGACATGGACTCAAATAAAATATAGACAGTTTACTCGTTTCTGAGCCAACAGACAGAGCTCAGGCTTTGTGCGCACAGCCAGGGAATATGTTCATAAAAAGGGAAAAGGGGTTGAAAGGGCCATGTTACATAAAATTGCCTTGTGCTCCCGAGTTTGTAAGGTTCAAAGTGTTCAGTGGTAAAAGGATTTCCTAAGTTAGATGAGGTCTGTGTACATCATCTGAAGCTTTCCCGCTGGATATCTATCATAAACGATAATAAAATTCTTCATGGTCAAGTACTTACTGTCTCATAGAAAACAACACCGCAGTCTTTCAGCCCACAATATTCTGCCAACTTTTAAAAACCTATTTTGAGATAAATCTAACCCTTCCCTCCTACATAGCCCTCTTTTTTTCTATCATCCTTGTGCCTAACAGGTTCTTAATGTGACTGCCTCTACCACCACCCATGGCAGTGCATTTCAGGCACCATCATGCTTTGTAAAAAAGGCTTACCTCAGACATCCCTCCTATACTTTCCTCCAATCATCTTTAAATTATGTCCCCTAGTATTAGCCATTTCTGCCCAGGGAAAAATTCTCTGGCTCTCCACTCTATCCATGCCTTTTGTCATCTTGATGGAGGTGTACAAGTCATCTCTCAGCCTCCTTTGCCCCTAGCTCACTCAACCTATCCTTGTAAAAACTTATTTTTATTTATAGTTATTTGAGATACACTGCGGAATAGGCCCTTTCAGCCACACCAGCTGGGAATCCCCCAATTTAATCCTAGCCTAATCACAGGACAATTTACAATGACCAATTAACCTACATAAACCAGCACATCATTGTGGACTGTGGGAGGTAACCACAGCAGTCTCAGGGAGAACATACAAACTCCTTACAGGCAGCAAGCAGCAGTCACTAGCACTTAAGAGTT
Source organism: Hemitrygon akajei (assembly GCF_048418815.1). Classification (NCBI taxonomy): domain Eukaryota; kingdom Metazoa; phylum Chordata; class Chondrichthyes; order Myliobatiformes; family Dasyatidae; genus Hemitrygon; species Hemitrygon akajei. The sequence goes on along the minus strand of NC_133139.1, from coordinate 11,193,176 downwards.
GTGCTAACCATTACACTACCTTGCTGCTCCATCTACAATTCATTATTATTGATCCTTTTGTTTGGGAAATAGAGTAACTTCACCCTTGCAAACATGCTGTGCCTTTGTAAATTTCTGTTTCTCCCAGAACCCTATGATCAGATTTCTACCCAAGCACTGAGCCCTTAATGACATGTGATGTTGCCATGGCAAAGGTCACTTGTTCTTTTCAGTCTGTTCCCTTTGGCCGTAGATGGTGTGGGCACTTGTATTAATAATTCTCCACAAACCTGCCTGCTCCACAAGAGCCCGAACTTGCCTTCTCTTCCCTAAATCAATATTCTAGTGCCCAACCAAGAGGAATCTGCCCGTGGTCCCATCCCTAAATATTACCCAAAAATACCAGTTTCCACTGTCTTTGGTCCCAATCACAAACTCTGCACCAGTCATTAATACTATTGCTGCCTGGTATCTCTCTGGAACAAAACAGGATGTTCAAAACCTCAATGTCATACCTGACTAAAAATTAGCTTTGGTCTTCTCAAATGAGCCACCAAGACTAGCTCCAGAATATTACCATATTTCATCCCTGATTGGCTTACTGATGTTGGAGACCTCTGACTCCTTTGAAGAATTAAGGATTAGCTTTATTTGTCAAATGTATGTCAAAACATCGAAACCTACTGTAAACGTGCCATTCAAGTCTTGAGGTACACACAAGAGGTAGGAATTTAATTGCTTGATGTCACAAAGATGGAAGCACACAATCTCTGATTCAACATGGGGTCACACAGCACCAAGTCTGCAAAGACTGGTTCAGTTCAAGCAGTTGCCCAAGAAGTGGATGAGATTAGATTTCTTCAACATTTCTTACTCCCACCCACCAGAACTTCATCCCCAGGACAGGCCCCCTATAAATCCAGGGCCAAAGAGGCAGCCTGTCCTGAGGTTGTAAGTCTTATTGTGTCTGCAGATGGGTGTTTGAGAGGAAAGAAAGGGGCTTGTTTTGCTGTTGTTCTACTGAACACCGCAGGCTACTCCCAGCACATATTGGTTGTTAACACAAATGATGCATTTCACTGTACATTTGGATAGTGTGCTTAATAAATAAATAGGGATCTGAACATTTAGTTGGAAGAAATTTCTGCTAACTGGATGTTAGACAACGAGCCTCACAATTTTTGACCCAAAGAGTGTCAAGAAAGGCAGTGGTGAAACAGGTGGGAACTGACATTGGGCCTCCAAGGGGATTTCTGTGGGTGATGAACAAATGATCAAAGGTAGTTCCTTTTATGCTATTCAGCATCTTCTCGGCCTGTATGGGGGTGAGGATCAAAATCCAACTTAAGGTGCTTCAAGTTAAGTGTTTTGGAAAAGAAAGGGGAAATCTGAAAATGTGTTGCTAGTTGAGAAGAATCAGGGCTAGACTGTGCTTGCCACACATTAATTTTTTGGGATACCAGATTTGAGAGGGTAGTGGAAAACAGTACCCAGGGAAATAGAACAGTTGTCTATGTGGGCGGCACATAAATGTAGTGGCTAGTGTAAGGTTGTTACAGTGCCTGTTGTAATACTGGGTTCATTTCCCATTCCTGCCTTTAAGGAGTTTGTATGTTCTCCCCATGACTTTGTGGCTTTCCTCCCACAAAGACATACAATTAGGGATAGTGAGTTGCAGGCTGCCCAACACAAATAAGGCTAACTTTTATATTGATTAATATGGAGGACAGCAAAGGAAATTGGGTACTCTATAGTTTTGGTGGAGTAAGAGGTATACAAAATCCTTTGGCCAAGCTTTTGACAATTTGTCCAGCATCTCCTCATGAGTCTCCATGTGGATTGTATGTTGACTTTTCTTTTAAGTGTTTACGTGTTTTTGTACCTTAAAGGCACAATGTAAATACTGATTTTTTAAAACAGGGAATCATCAAGGTGGTTCAGAATGTAAAATAAGAACTTTCTCCACTCTACTCAGACCCTCTACTGGAAAAGCTTGGTGGATGTTAGAACAACTGTTTTTGAGAGGCATAGGCATCATGGGTAGTAGGACAAGTGCTGGGAGAGTTGAAATGGAGCCACACGTCAGCCATGGAGGGGGCCAAAGACCTATTACTGTTCTCATGGCTGTCCTCTACTTCCATGACATGAACATACTGCAATAGCGTCTTAATTCAGTGAAATCCCACGGTGAATGTATTAAGAAACCCAGGTGGGATTTGATGACTTCAGTCAATTCTGCCAAAACAATTTACTGACAGGTCCATCCCCACTGAATTCACTTTAGAAAGGGAAATCATCACTGATGAACAAAAATATAAATTATTCCACCCTCTCAAGACTGAAGTGTAAAGTTAGAAACCCACACCATCAACCAGAACTATATTATGTTACAAAGTAGATTATGTAACTGTTGTCTGTTCAGCAAACATGGGTCAAATGACTATTATTTAATAGGCTGCAACAACTCCACATTTTTTCAAACGATACATTTTTAAAAATACTGATGTCCAAGGATAAATTTGTTCGATTTTACTCTCATGTTAATCCAACCTGTGGCAGATGTTATTCTGAAGTAGCTTCATTGACCCACATGTTTTGGTCTTGCCCATTTGCAAAATTATTGGAAAGATATTTTCGGTATTATTTCAACAGTTCTGAATATCAAATTGCAACTGTATCCTATTACTGCAATTTTCGGTTTACCAATGGTGGATAATATTTGTTTATCCCCCTCAGCTCGACGGTTGATTGCACTTGTTACATTAATGGCTAGAAGATCTATCCTATTGAACTGGAAAGAAATTAATCCTCCAACTATATTTCAGTGGTTCTCAAACTATCTCTTGTTTGAGCTTAGAAAATATTAGGTGTTGTCTCTGATTCTTCAGTTAAATTTAAAGAAACTTGGAGACCATTTATCCAACATTTTCATATCAGTTAAACTGACTTCTCCTAAACCCTGCTTCTATTATCATTAATTATTTGGATGGAGGTGCGGAGTTATTGACGGTACTGTGTATATTTGACATAATGCAATGACCCATGTTGGTTAGGTTTTTTTTTCTTATTTACTCCCTTTTTTCGTAATTACTATGAATTTGGGAGGTTATTATATATGGATTATCATCTATATGAATGTATACTTAACCTATTAATTATGTACTTTCAAACTCTCTGTATTCATGTTTCATTTATGTTTGTTTAAAATTAATAAAAAGATTTAAAAAGAAAAATACTGATGTGGATTTAAACTAGAACCCTGCATTCCAAATGCTTTGTGATAGCAATATTTCACTCAGGCATCTAAAACTTCAACCCTCAGGAAATTTGCCTGTGCCAATCTAGAAATCATCTTTTGTCTCACAACTAAATCTGTACTGACATTGTACTAATCTTTACTTAGTTTTTGGAAACGACAAGCAATGAGATTTACTGTTTCACAACAGGAAGACAAAAACTGGGAGTATTTTTCCCCTGGAAACCACAAAAGCAGGGCTACAATTTAGAAGTATTTATGTAAATAGCCAATGTTTCCAGCTTCAGAGCACAAAAAGAGCATTCTCCCACTCCCCCATAGACCCCTCCCATCTTCACACCACAAAGCCCCCCATCTCGCCTCTTGTGTCTCATTAAACCATCTGCCTCAGACTGATCACAAAATGCCCTGCAGCACTGTTTCATTAGAAACATGCTCGTTTCTCAAATAAAGCAGCAAAATTGTTCCATCACAATCTGGAGAACTATTTGAAGCCCCAGTACAGGATGTGTGCAGTGCAGAGCAAGATACAACTTAGCTCAGCTGCACAATACTCAATAGAAATTTGCTTGTTATTCAGGATGACTTGAGCATGCAATGGAACATAGAACATCACAGCACAGTACAGGCCTTTTGGCCCAAAATGTCATGTTGACCTTTTAACCAATCTAACCTTTCCCTCCTGCATAGGCTCACAAATGATAGAAAAATTGAGACCAATCTAAGAGTTTATGAATCTGCCTCTACCAGCATTCTGGCAGTTACGTTCCATGCACCCACCATTCTCGGTGTAAAGAACATACCTCTTCCTTGCACTTTCCTCTGAGCAGCTTTTATCAACAAGGACCCCTACCACCCAGAACATGCTCTCTTCTCAATGCTACCAGGTTCAGGAATAGTTATTACCCCTCAACCATCCAGCTCTTGAACCAAAGGGGTTAACTTCACTCGCCACATCATTGAAATGCTCCCACGCATCTATGGACTCCTTTTCAAGGACTCTACATCTCACGTTCTTGTTATTCATTTGTTATTTATTTATTACCATTTATTTTTGTATTTGCAGTTTGTTGTCCTCTGCACTCTGGCTGAATGCCCTAGCTGGGCAGTCTTACATTGATTCTGTTATGGTCATTATTCTATAGATTTATTTAGTCCCACAAGAAAATGAATCTCAGGGTTGTATAAGGTAACATATATGTACTTTGATAATAAAATTGAATTTGGACCTTAATATTATGCACCCTTGTAGTAGCCATATCCACTCTGGGACATTGTCTCTGGCTTTCCACTCGTATCTTTGTCTCTTTATCTTGTACACCTTATAGTTGGGATTTATTGATTTGCATTTCTGCTCCATTTTCATTTAATCTTTTTTTTTTACTGATTAGTACAAGTAGGTGATAAATCTTGAGGCTGTACATGATCCAAGTAATTAGCAAGCTATTGCTAAGGCTGTGTTAAGCAGTTTGTCTAGCACTGTTCACAAAACATACCCTTTTCCACCAGAGATCACTCCCTTTTCAGTCCATGGATGTACACACTCATCTTCCCTGTAGTAAACTGCTTTGTTTAGTTGAATATGTGAGCTAACTTTCAGTCAATCCACATTTATTGCTAACTTAATCAAGACTTTAGTTCAAATTCTTAACATTTTCAATTAAGCCAATTGCTCTAAAATATGAACATCCCTTCCCCTCAGCTAAGAGGGACTTGAAGAGAGAAAATATATGGCAAAGGAGGAAATACAAGGAATTGGGGATGGGAGAGGGGGGGAAAATCAAACTGTACATGCTAAATATCTCAAATAAAACAGGAAATATTGGAACACTCAGGTCAGGCACCATCTCTTGGTTATTGATTATTCCAGCAAAGAGCTTTCTTCTGGAGACACAAGAGACTGCTGGAGCTGGAATCTGTGTATCTGTTGAAGGAACTCAGTAGCATACAAGCTGCAGCAGGGAGGAATCTATGGTGTTTCAGGTCAAAACCCCAAGTTCAAACTCAAGCGTGGAGACAGACAACAGCTAGTACAAAAATGAAGGGGAGTGGTGAGACAGGGCCAAGAAGGGAAGAATGCTGATGAATAGTTCAAGCCAGGAAAGGATGGGGGGGGAGGGGGAGAGTTGGGAGCAAAGGTAGGTGATATGCTGATATGATAACTATGTTTTAAGCATCTATGGAAAAGTTACATTTTTCCTTGGTCAGGAATAGAAAATTCAGACAGAAATGTAAGCATCAACCTGTGTGCTGGGGCAAACCACTCCAAATGGAATTATTCCTAGCAAGCGGGAGAGTGGAAGTCTTGAAATACAAAAAGTCAAAGTAGGCTAGGTGTTTTCCTTGAATCAAAGGAGTTTGCGGGGGGGGGGGGGGGGTGCAGTGGCAGAGACCCAGACAGGGTTAGGGTGCGATAGCTAGTATGTAAGCTGTCTAAAACTAGAGGTTATAGGTTTAAGGTGAAAGGGAGGCAATTTAAAGGAGTAAATGTCTCACATAGAATGGTTGGTATCTGGATTGAGCTGGTGGAGGCAGGAGTAGGAACAGTTAAAGGGCTTCTGGACAGGCACCGTGGAGTTAATACAGGCAGTGGAATTAGTTTAAATAGACATGGTAGTCTGCATAAACAGGATGGGCTGAAAGGCCTGTTTCAATGTGAGACATTCATGAGACGTTGTGACAATTCTAATGCCTTACAACCAACATATTAAGCTTTAACTTTGGTATCCGAACTTGTTTTTACAAATAGAAATTTATCTCAAACAAATAATCTAAACCACTAACCCACCACTCACAATTCCATAAACCCCTTTAGACGATTCACCACCATAGCCTTCCGTGCTGTTGTAGGAAAAGGGAGTTAACTTCGTAAGGGGAGGAGACACTTTAGCTAAAGACTTGGAAACCGCCAAGGGAGAAACCCCATCTCGATCTGAATCTATGCTTAGCACCAGGGAAAACAGGATGCCTTTATATCCAGGCAGCTCTCAGAATCTCCAATCGGTTGCATCTCATTCCCAGAGAATTATACTTGTGTACAACCAGAGGCTGCAAAACAAGCGTGGTGGCGTGCGAGGCAGCAAAGAGAACAAGCACTGAATCACCAGGAAGCGATGTCAGCAATCGCAAGCTGAGGCGCGCGGCGAGAAGCACGTGGCCCACGCAGGCTGTTGTCCCGCCCCTCTCTGCCAATTGGCCCGCAGCACACTCACCACGCCCTTGATTGTCCCAGGTTGGTTGAAAACACCGCCCAAGCCCCTCCCTCTCCCGCATTGTGGGAACTGTAGTTACAATTGCCACACCATGCCTTAGCACAGAAAAAAAATCTTAGGACTTGGATTGCAAGCCCGCTTTTTTTAAAAAAAAATTAAAATTAAACTTGCTGAAATCCCAACTGCCTATTTCACATGTGCCCCCTTTTAGAACCTTAAAGCTTCCTCTTAAAATTAGCCCCAACCATCGCACTAATCGTACGGTTCGCGCATCGCAGTCCAGGTTTTCTCAAAAAGAGATTATTCTAACATAGAAGCCACACCCCAACCTACAATTTCTTGGATAAATATTACTGCGAAAGACTTCCTGCTGGCCAAAAAAAATCCACCAAGTCAGCCCACTACCGTCACTTGACTGGCAGTTCCGGTGTATCCCAAGTATGGGCTTTTTCTTTCCTCCTTAAAGAAGCAGAAACGCGCTTATTTCTCCACCCTTGGCCATTACGAGCGGAGGAGGAGAACGCAATACTGGCAAATGGCCAGTGTCATGATCTCGAGTTTAAGCCCTTCTTCGCTCGTATTTTTCGCTCTCTCTCCACGCACCACACCCACTCCTCCCCCTCCGCCAAGGGCACACGGTGGGAAATGACGCGCGCCAGAGGAGTGGGTGGGGAGGCTTTGCATTAGACGGAGAAACGCCCAGCCAGGGTTTAGAAAGCAGCCCCATCAGGAGCGCAAAGCCATTGCCCCCGCTGTGTGCCATGTGGCGCCACGCACCGTCGATTAGAACCCCAGCCAGAGCCCTCCCCCGTGGCACAGGGGATAACGGATACCCATCCCTCGTCTCGGGTTTGAGCCAAACTGCCCTATTCGTTAGGACTGGTAATAGTAGGGCCGCTGCAACTTAACCGACTCAGTAACAGGTGGTGTGGCCTACTCCGCCCCCTCGCAACATTATCTAAACCAGCTCAAAAGAACCGGCGCTCATAAGAAAGGTACATTGCAGCCAGAATTTTAACCTCACCGAGTCTTTAATCAAGTTCAGCCCAGCCACATCTCCGTCCGCCAGACTAACTCTCACACACCCCCCATCCCAACCCATCTTTCCCACACAAGTTGAAACATGTCGAACCCAAAGGAAACTTAACCCCCCACACAAAACAACTTTAAATATCAATTGCTGCTTGTCCAGCAACAAACGTCAAGAAGAATCCGCCAAATTATACAATATTTATGGCCGGCTACCAAGAGCCTCATTGTCTGTTCCACCAATGACCCCTCCCCTTCCCAGAATTGCTAAGTCTGCAAACGAGGACCTTAACCTGCGAGGGGGGAAAAAAAAGTACGGTTGAAGCAAACTTCTTTGTTCTATTACCAACATACAATATTTTTTAAATATATTTACCACGGACAACACCTTTTGCTGAGAGAACGAAAGCCATTGGAGTGGAATTAAAACAAAGAGCCCAAAATGAAACTAACAATGTTACCGACGACAGTTAATCGCCATAAATTATGCTGTGGTTTATACTACCAACGCAGCATGGTGTAACAAAAGAGTAAGGAATGCTAGTGAATAGAAAAGAACAAAGGAACCGGACAGTTTCATCAAAAACGAAATGAAACGTGGTCACAACTTTGTTTCACAGAACAAGATAATTAAACCTTAATTCCTACCTGTGTGAGTTCTCATGTGTGCTTTCAGATGGGACGATTTTCCATACACTTTATCGCATCCCACAAAGTAACATTGGTGCTTCTTCACTAGAGATTTGTCCGACCGCTTAATTTTCCTCTTTTCCGACGTGCAGTTTGCGGCGATCAATGTCGGGGGTGTGATCGGCGTGCAGGACCCTTCCGACAGCGTTGTGTAACCGCTCTCCAGACTCTCGCCCGAGGAGGAATTGCTGCTCTCCGAGTTGGAAGACATCGGCCTGGATTTCTGCAGGTCGGTGAGAATGCTGGCCACCACCAGCAGGTTACCGCCGTCCTTCAACGTGTCGCTCACCTCTTTGTCCTCCCTTGAAGTTAGCTCGCAAGTTTCCCCCTTCAACGGGGAGCGGTGCACCACGGCGCCGCTGGAAATGGACATCAAACACTCGGCAGCGAAGTAATCGCGACACGCGAAGGCGGACATGGTTGGGAAATTGCGGGAGACACCCTCTGTGTGTGTGTGTGTACTGGGATCTTCACCTCCCCTCACCCCTCCTCTCCGCTGGCCCGGTATATGGTTAAAATGCAGCCTCCAAGCGGTGGGAAGCCGGCGAAATGAGCCGCTAAGTCGCGGCCCCGATGCTTTGTCTGTGGCGGGAGGGGGGTGGTGGAAGAGGACGGGGAACGCCTCCTTTGAATGGGGTGTGACGCGCCGGGCGGGACCCAGGCACCGAGCCACTCGGTGACGCTCGCTATTGACGCTGGAAACCCCTGTCTCCAGCCGGGGGTGAAGGTTGGGGGTGGGGGGGAGTAGGAGAGAGAGAAACATACGACACAAGGAGAGGGGAAAAAAAGTTTGGAAGGTTTCCAAATTTCAGAACCAAATAAAAAAATGTGCACGATTGGAGATAGATTCTGCATTATTTCCCATACCGAACAGTGTGAGGGCGGATCGTAAAATTATCAGATGATGATGCTACGTTAGGCGGGGGTGAGGGAGGGAGGTGTTGGGAGGAGGGGTGTAGTGCCTGCCAGCGCAATTAGCCAACTTCAGAGTGAGCGGGAGAGCGCAGAGTAAACGTGCTGCGGGAGGGAGGGAATGTGCACTATATGTAATGTTGCTGATGGGCACAGCAATGGGGAATATTACGCAAGGGAAAGGGGACCCACGTGTATGTTAAACTACAGAGATCTACAATGGAAAAACTAATCTGCAGCAACATACAAACTGCTAGAGGAACTGAGGGGTCGAGGAGCAGCCATGGGGGGGGGGGGGGGTATGGAGGACACACCGGAAATGCTGGAGGAACATAGCGGGTCAGGCAGCATCTTTCGATGGAAATGGACAGATGACTGAGTCCGTAGATCTCGACCCGCTATGTTTCTCCAGCATTTCGCGTGTTCCAGATTCCAGCATTTGCGTTCTTCCGTTTCGATAGCCCCTAACCTGAAGGCACGAACATAGACTTTTATTTTCCGTTAATTTTCCCTTCCCCCTTCCCTCTTTTTCTATTCCCACTCTTCTCGCCTGCCTATCACCTCCTCCTGGTTCCTCACCTCGTTACCTTTCTCCCACAATACACTCTCGTATCAGATTCCTTCTTCTCCATCTATCACCTCCTAGCTTCTTACTTCATCCCTTCCCATCTCTCCTCCGTCTTATTCTGGCATCCTTCTCCTTCCTTTCCAGTCCTGATGAAGGGCCTCGGCCCAAAACATCGACATCCACAGATGCTGTCTCCTTACCTGATGAATTCCTCCAGATTTTTTTGTTTCTCTGGGTTTCCAACATATGCAGAATCTCGTGTTTATGATCTGCAGTCTCTTGTGCCAGCATTGCTGGAGGAGTGTAGTAAGGACTTGTCCATAAGACGTAAGAGCAAAATTAGGCCATTCAGGCCATTGAATCTTCTCTGCCATTTCATCATGGCTGATCCATTTTCTTGAACACCATCCGTCTGCCTTCTCCCCATAAAAAAAAGACAATAAGATATAGGAGCAGAATTAGGACATTTGGCCCACCAAGTCTGCTCTCTACATTAGGGCACCAAGCCTCAAAATGGAAGAAAGACAATTAACCCTACACCCCAGGAGCCCTCTGGTCATGTGGACGGTGTCTGACTCCTGCGGAGGCTGGAAGATATCAGTAGATACTGTTTTTTCAGTGGGGTTGGGGTTTGCTGTGGGTTGTGAGATGGCTGATGAGGTCACTGTGTGACAAGTGGGCAGTCTCAGATGTGTGCACACCCCTTCAAAGTTCTCAATACCATTCCAAATACTTTTTGTCTAGGTAGTCCTGGTGAATGGATACCCAAGAATTGGGAAGTTTTTCAAGAAAGAGTGGTTGATGGCTAGCACAGACTTGCTGGGCAGAAGGGCCTGTTTGCATTCTGTATCTCTCTATGACTTTTTCCATATAGGTCTTCCCTCTGTCCACCTGATAATCTTTTGCTGTAATGGATTAGAAAGTCCACCTCAGGGCTTCCAACAAGCACTCTGCTGGCAGAGCTATGGGGGAGAGGGTGGGGAGGAAGAAATTATCAACATTTTGGGTCAAAACCCTGTGGCAGGTCTTGGTGGTCAGTCCCTGTGTACCTTTGGTGGTACAGATTGGACTTGGAGTCAGCCAGAGAAAGACTGAGACTATGACCCTGACCCTCAGTGTAGAGTCTCCTCCTCTCATCAAGGCATATGGCATCAACTTACCCAACAATAGCACATTCACCTACCTGGGCAACATCATTTGGCAGTATGGTGGAACCCAGGATGACATCCAGTGCAGACTCAACAAAGCTAGAAATGTCTTCAGATCCATGGTCAACATTGTTCTGTCCACGGTCTTGTACGGGTCAGAATGCTGGCTTAAGATAAGGGATGATCTTGATGGCTGTTGTCATTCCACACCATGAGCCTCTGGAAGATCCTCCATATTTTCTGGCCAAGAAAGAATGCCAACCATGCCCTTTCTCCTTCAGTGTCACCAAGTGGACATTGCTACAATCATCATGAGGAAACATTGGAGATGGAGAAGGCATGTGATGAGAAGAGAAAACAACTCCATCAATAAGACAGCACTCATTGGAACCCTGAAGGGCAGACAAAATGCAAAAGACCAAAGACAACCTGGCACAGTACCGTAGAGGCAAAAATGAGAACCCTGAACCACACCTGGGGCATAATAGAGAAGATGGCCAAGGACAGACAGAGATGGAGAACCTTCATTGCTGCCCTAAAAGCCTGTGGCATAACAGGCTGTAACTGAGGTCTTGGTAGGGAAGTTTTTTTGTGAAACATGCAAGCGACATGAGTACATCTGCTAATATACTGAACACTTGCACTTGAGATAGAGTGGAAAATGCAGAAACTGGTTATTTGAAATAGTTTGCCTGCTCTTATGCTTCACAGACTCCCTCCCACTCAGACACAATCGGCATAAGCATCTGTATAAAATCAGAAATTCTAGAAATACCAGAAGGCCAGACCATTTTTCTCCAGTAAAACATTAACTTTGTTCCTCCCTCCTCAGAAGCTGCCTTACCTACTGAATGAGCACAAGAGACTGTGCAGACGCTGGAAATCCAGAGTACACACACTAAATGCTGGAGGAGCTTAGCAGGTACTGATGAAGGGTCTCAGCCCAAAATGTCGACTGTTTATTCATTTCCATATGTGCTGCCTGACATGCTGAGTTCCTCCAGCATTTTGTGTGTGTTATCAACTGAATATTCTGGCATTTTAATTTCAGTCCATTCCTCATGATTAGTCTATCCTTAAATAATTGATTTTAATCACTTCACTGATCCAGTAGCAGCAAACTTCACATTCTAGCTACAAGACACAAGAGATATGCAGATGAAATCTTGAGCAACATGCACAAAATGCTAGAGGTCAGCTGGTCAGACAGCATCTATGGATGGAAATGAACAGTTGATGTTTTGGGCCAAAACCCTTCATCAGGATCCGTCATAAGTTCTGATTAAGGGTTTTGGCCAGAAACATCAATGTTGCTCATGTTCTAACTATTCTCTGGGTAAATTCTCCTCTAAATTTTTGTTGGACTTATCAGTGATGATCACATCTGAGGTCTTTAGTCTTTCACCAGTTCAACAGAGTTGCCACAAGCTGAAAATGCAGCTTGGATTGTGGGCAAGAGCAGGAGTTACTGAATTTATTGAAACATACGGCAGAGAGAGATACCTGCTTACTGAACCACACCTGGGGATCCTCAATCTAGATTGAGAAGTTGAAGAACCTGGGCCTCTGTACCTCCCTCTGCAGCTAGATCCTTGACTTCCTAACCAGAAGACCACAATTTGTTTAGATTGGTAATAACATATCCTCCTCGCTGACGATCAACACTGGCGCACCTCAGGGGTGTGTGCTTAGCCCACTGCTCTACTCTCTATATATATACATGACTGTGTGGCTAGGCATAGCTCAAATACCACCATCTATAAATTTGCTGACAATACAACCATTGTTGGTAGAATCTCAGGTGGTGACGAGACAGCTTAGGAGTGAGATATGCCAACTAGTGGAGTGGTGCCACAGCAACAACCTGGCACTCAACGTTAGTAAGACAAAAGAGCTGATTGTGGATTTCAGGAAGGGTAAGATGAAGGAACACATACCAATCCTCACAGAGGGATCAGAAGTGGCAAGAGTGAGCAGCTTCAAGTTCTTCAGTGTCGGATCTCTGAGGATCTAACCTGGTCCTAACCATATCGATGTAGTCATAAAGAAGGCAAGACAGCGGCTATACTTTATTAGGAGTTTGAAGAGATTTGGCATGTCAACAAATACACTCAAAAACATCTATAGTTGTACCATGGAGAGCATTCTGACAGGCTGCATCACTGTCTGTATGGAGGGGCTACTGCACAGGACCAAAAGAAGCTGCAGAAAGTTGTAAATCTAGTCAGCTCTATCTTGGGTACTAGCCTACAAAGTAACCAGGACATCTTTAGGGAGCAGTGTCTCAGAAAGGCAGCGACCATTATTAAGGCATGTCCTTTTCTCACTGTCACCGTCAGGCAGGAGGTACAGAAGCCTGAAGGCACACACTCAGCGATTCAGGAACAGCTTCTTCCCTCTGCCATCCGATTCCTAAATGGATATTGAATCTTTGGACACTACCTCACTTTTTTTTAAATATACAGTATTTCTGTTTTTGCACGTTTTTTAATCTATTCAATATACATAATTGATTTACTTGTTTATTTATTATTATTTTTTCTCTGCTAGATTATATATTGCATTGAACTGAATTTATTGCTGCTAAGTTAACAAATTTCATTCACATCAACCTTTCATAATAAACCTGATTCTGATTCTGAAAAAATAACAAGCCCCCTGGTCCTGATGGGATGCATCCCAGGGTACTAAAAGAAGTCATTGGCTGTATTTAAAGCAGAGGCTGATATGTTTGGGTGTCAGAGATTACAGGGAGAAGGCAGGAAAATAGGGTTGAGAGGGAAAATAAATCAGCCATGATCGAATGGCAGAGCAGACTTGATGGGCTGAATGGCCTAAATCTGCTTCTATGCTTTATGGTCTTATACAGCCACAGACTCACAAAATGGAAACAGGTCCTTCTGCCTAACTTGTCCACGCTGACTATGTTGCCCTACCGAACTAGTCCCATTTGCCTGTGTTTGGCCCGTAGCTTGCTTAACCTCTCCCATCCATGTTCTTGGCTGTTAAACTTTGTTAAGGTGCCAGTCACAAACCATTGTGACTTCCTGACGGGCATTCATGGTATTGGTACTGGTTTATTATTGTCACATGTACCAAGATAGAGCAAAAAGCATACTGTGCATAGAGATCAAAATCATCATTGAGGTAGAACAAGGTAAAACAATAACAATGCAGAATAAAGTGTAACAACTACAGAGAAAGTGCAGTATGTCTGTTCATTATGTGCCATATATGACGTGGGCGATCATGATCTTTCCATGACCATGATTGTTCTTGGCAAACATTGCCTTCTTCTGGGCAGTGTCTTTACAAGATGGGTGACCCCAGCCATTACTAATACTCTTCAGAGAATGTCTGCCTGGCATCAGTGGTGGCATAACCAAGACTTGTGAAATGCACCATCTGCTCATATGACCATCCACCACCTGCTCCCATGACTTCTCATGACCCTGATCGGGTGGAGGGGGAGAGTGTTAAGCAGGTTCTACACCTTGCCCAAGGGTGATCTGCAGGCTAGCAGAGGGAAGGAGCACTTTACACCTCCTTTGGTAGAGATATATCTCCACCCTGCCACCCTAAAAAGTGCAGTACAGCAACAATGAAGTGCAAGATCATAATGAGGTATTAGTGGTTCATAATTTTATATCCTCTCCCCTCCTGTCAACATCCCCAAATGATTCCATATGTACATCATCCCTCCTTCATCTGGTTCCATTTATCATCTTCTTTACTTTTCAGATTCCATCATCTGTAGACTCTTTTTGCACTGATCACCCTCCACCCTCTCTCATTACCTCCTCTTTCCTTCCCTCCATGTTCCAACTTCCTCTCTTTTCTTTATCCTTTATCTGTCTCTACCTATGGTCCACCAGCCACTGTCTTCCAGCTCCACCCCATTCCCTTCTCCTCTCCCACCTGGCTCCACCTGCCCATTATCCCTTTACACACCTGGTTCCACCTATTGCCGGTCAGTCCCTGAATCATCCCTCTACACTCTCAGTCCTGAAGCAGGCTCTAATGTCAAAATGTCAGCTCTGCCTTTGAATCCCCAGATAGAGTAGGATGAGATGTAACTTGATAAGTGTATAAAATGATGAGTGGACAGCCAGATACGTTTTCCCAAGGTGGAAATGGCTCATACAGAGAAGCATAACTTTAAGGTATTTGAAGAAAAGTATAGGGGGATATGGGAGGTAGGTTTGTTTACACAGAGAATGGTGGATGCTTGGAATGTGCTACCAAGGGTGGTAGTAGAGGCAGATGCATTCGGGATAATTAAGAGTCTCTTCAGTAAGGAGTAAGGATGAAGGAAAAGAAGACTTGATTGTTCTTGGAGTAGGTTAAAAAGTCTCCACAACATTTTGGGCCAAAAGCCCTAATTGTTCCATATTTTATGTTCAGCCAATATAATTTTCCCAGGGTTAAAATGTCTAATACTAGAGGGTATGCATTTGAGGTAAGAGTGGGTAAGTTCAAAAGGGATGTGAGGGGTTCTATACAAGATTTTATTTACACAGAGAATGTGGTGGTGGATAGGTAGAGGCATATAAGAAGTTTTTATACAGGCACATGATTGGAAGATTAGACCATGTATAGTCAGACAGGATTAGTTTAATATGGCCTAACTAGTATAATGAGATCACACAACCTTATGGGCTGAAGGGCCTGTTCCTGTGTTGTACTGTTCTAGATGCTACTTAATCAGCTGAGTCCTCCAGCAGTTTGTTCTTTTTTTTGCCCCCGATTCCAGCGTCTGTGGTATCTACAAAAATTTATAGATATGGCCCAGTGCATTGTGGGTAAAGCTCTCTCCCACCATTGAACACAACTACATGAAACACTGTCGTAGGAAAGCAGCATGCATCATCAGGGTCCCCCACCATCTAGTACGCTGTCTGCTTGCTGCTGCCATCAGGAAAAAGGAACAGGAGCCTCAGGGCTCACACCACCAGGCTGAGAAATAGTTATTACCCCTCAACCATCAGGCTCTTGAACTAAAGTGGATAGCTACACTCAGCTTCACTTGCCCCAACATTGTAATGTAACAAACACCTATGGGCAGTTTCAAGGACTTTTCTTCTCATGTTTTTGTATTAATTGTCAATTTATTTATTATTATTATTTCTTCTTTCTTTTTGTATTTGCACTTTGGCTGGTGCAGTTCTTCATTGGTTCTGTTATGGTTATTATTCTTTGAGCTTATTGAGTATGCCTGCAAGGAAATGAATCTCAGGGTTGTATATAGTGAAATGTACAGTATGAACCTTGAAATTTGAAATTTGAACTTGTGTCCTCGTGTTTCCATGAGCAGAAGGGGAAGAGAAAAAAAAGTTAGCAAATAATTCTGGCCTCTTGTGGCCCTCAACAGAAATCCCGACAGCGTCATAACTTGGTTTAGGAAAGGAAAGGCACATCAGCTGCCCTGGGTTTAGAACTGTGCTCCAATGGTTTCAACTGAACTTAATCTGCATATCTAAAGAGCTTTGGACTTTGTCATTTGATTTAAATTTGTATGTGATTAGATTGAGACAGAGAGGAGCACCAATCAGTTGCTTAGTTTTAAATTGTTTCCCCATCTCATGATATCTCCTTTCCTTCAATATACTCACACCACCACCACTAGGTTCAAGAACAGTTATCACCATCAGGCTTCGGAACTGGCATGGAAAATTTACTCAGCACAACTCTGAACTGAGTTTAGAAACTACAGACACATTTTCAAGGAACAGACCCAAAATACTGGAGGAACTCAGCAGGCCAGGCAGCATTTATGGAAAAAAAAGTACAGTCAACATTTCGGGCCGACACCCTTCGGCAGGACTATTTCAAGGAATCTTTATAACTCATGTTCTCAGTATTATTTATTTGCACAATTTGTCTTCTTTTGCACATTGGTTGTTTGTCAGTCTTTATATTTTTTTTGGTAAATTTTATTGTATTTCTTTATTTTCCTGTAAATGCTTGCAGGAAAATGAATCTCAAGGTAGGATATGGCAATATACACTTTGATAATAAATTTTACTTTAACTTTGACTTTATTAATTCATTTCTATGTCAGATGAATTAGAGTAGCCATTAGTTGTAAATTTTGTATGTGCCCACTGGCTCAAACCTCAAGGCTTTTAGCTTCTATTTGTAAATATAATAAAGGCATTTAAGAAAGTTTTAGATAGGCACCTGAATGTGCAGAGAATGGAATGATGGACATTGCATAGACAGAAAAGGATTTATTTAGTTAGGTGTTCAATTACTAGTTTAATTAGTTTGGCACAACCAAAGGGCCTATGTTCTAATGTCAGAAAAAAATGAAAGACCATAGCTGCCCTAGGAAGGGCTGGAATCAGAGCAGGCACACATTCAGAACGTAGAACAGTTCAGTGTTCGCCGTATAGATAGAGAAATAAACAAGTGAACAAACATTTTAATAGATAGATAGTAAAAAAGGTCTTCGTGGGTTCACTTACCATTCAGAAATCTGATGGTGGAATGGAAGAAGCTATTCCTAAATCGGTAAGTGTGGGTCTTCAGTCTCCTATACCTCCTCCCTAATGATAGTAAGATGAAGAGGGCATGTTCAGGATAGTGAATGTTTTTAATGACGGTTGCACCTTCTTGAAGACCCATCTCTTAAAGATGTCCATAATAATGGTGAGTGTTGAGCTGGCTGAGTATACAAGCCTCTGCAGACTCTTGCAGCCCTGTGCATTGGAGGCTTCATAGTGGGCAGCGATGCAACCAGTTAGAATACTCTCCACTGTACATCTGTAGAAATTTGCAAAAGTCTTTAGTGACATACCAAATCTCCTCAAACTCCTAATGAAGTAGAGCTGCTGGCATGCCTTCTTTGTGATTTGGGCTCCATGATACTGGATGCTAGTCTGGAAAATTGTATTTTCATAGGATTTGGTTTAATTTCATATATTTCACATTTTTCTTTTCACTTATTTTTGTTTTTGAGAGCCATGAGTTGTTGTTTGACAGCAAGGAACACAAAATAAGAGAATTCTTAAGTGTATCAAGTGATCACTGAAGCAACCAATGCAAAATGCTGGAGCAACTCCATGGTAGTGTAGCACTATTATAGCTCGGGTTGTTGGAGCTCAGAGTTCAATTCCGCCATCCTCTGTAAGAAGTTTGTACATCCTTCTCGTGAGAGTGTGCGTTTCCTCTGGGTGCTCCGGTTTCCTCCCACAATGCAAAGACGTATTGGTTAGTAAGTTACTTGGTCATTGATTGTAATTGTCCTGTGATTAGGCTAGTGTTGAATGGGTGGATCGCTAGGCGGTTTGGCTCATTAGGCCAGTAGGGCTGATTCCACACTGTATCGCTAAATACATAATTATTAAATAACACAGCAGGTCAGGCAGTATTTATGGAAAGGAATAAACAGTCAACATTTCAGCTGAGACCCTTCATTTATTAGATCCTTCAATATGAAATTATTTTACTTGATAGATCCTCTCTTGAAACTAAAAGACCTTAAAAATTGTTGTCTTAATGTCATTTGTTTTAAAATGAAACTAATTCCAATAATTCATCTTGCCACTAAGGCAACAGACATTGTATACACACATATGAACGGGGTGTCCAGGGAGGGGTAGCACCTCTGGTGAGGGGCTTGTTGTGTTCATTCTGGGGCAGATCACTCACCTTTAGACCTCACCAGACACTCAGCTCTCCGGTACACCGCTTGGACAGGTGGGCTAAACCAGGTGAGAGTAGCTGGTAGCCTCATACGCCATGAGATAGGGACAGGCATTACTCTAACAACTATGATACTGAGCTGCCACCCCTCCCCCCCAATAGGAGATTAAGAAACAGCATTTTCATTCAGAGGTGGTCTGTCTATGGAATGAGCTGCCAGAGGAGATGGTTGAGACAGATACATTAACGATATTTAAAAGGTACTTAGACATGTATATGAGCAGGAACGGTTCGGAAGGATATTCAAAGATTCAAAGTACATTTATTGTCAAAGTATGGATGCAGTATACAACTCAGAGATTCATCTTCCCACAGACAGCCATGAAACAAAGAAACACTGTGGCACCCAATTAAAGAAAAACATCAAATTTCCAACGTGCAAAAAAAAGAACAAACTGGACAAGCAGCAAAAATGAACAAAAAACACGGGATATAAAACTTCAAACCACAAAGTCAATGAAACAGTCCAGGAGTGGTCAGTTCCAGTTCAGTTCAGTCTAGTGCTGTGTTATTCATTGACTGCAGGCCACAGAATCAGTCCACCCCAATCAAAATCATACAACACAGAAACCAGAAACACATCATAACATGAAGTACAGAGCCCAATCACAAACTGTGTTGATTAAACTTTGCCTAATATGACAAGATATGGGCCAAATGCTGGGGAATGGGACAAGCCCAGCCGGGACCTCGATCAGTATGGGCCAGTTGGACTGAAGGGCCTGTCTCTTTGATGCGTGACACCATGTCTCTATTTCCTTCTTTTCTATTGGTCTGATTTACTCAAGTGGCGATCCTCTTAACTTCATTCTAAATACAGTAACAAAAGATAATTTTAATTGTTTGTAACACTTCAAAGAAATGGTGCTAGTGTCAAATTGGTACTTAGAATTAAACAGAAACATTGAGTACAAGTGACACATTGGTACTTTGAGTAAGACCAAAACATTAATCATTTATAATGGTTCTTTGTCATTCTTGGAACCAGCACAATAGTTATTGCCATTTATTTTAGCTGCAAAGATCTGATGTAACAAGGCACAGTTTGTGCGTGAAGTAGAAGTGAGTAGGGGTCAGCTGCCAAGGGAAAAGTTACCCTGCCCACTCTCCTGCACATCGGAAGGAGTCGTAGGTTTCAACAATGCTGCAAGATTTTTCATTAGTGTTTAAAATGTCAGAGTCTAGGGAAGCATTTTTCTTTCTAGAGTAAAACAGTAATCAGAATCAGGATTATTATCAGTGAAATATGTTGTGAAACTTGTGTAGCAGCAAAAATACAGGGTAAGATATATTTAAAAATATAAGTAACAAAAATAAAGAATTCATTTGTTTGTCATGTACTGTGTCATATGATGTGGGGAATCATACAAGAATAAATATATGCTGCAAAATATGAGTAGTGAGGTAGCGTTCGTGAGTTCATAAATCTGATCACAGAGGAGAGAGAAGCTGTCCTAAATCATTGAGTGTGGGTCTGATGGTTGTAAAAAGAAGACATGTCCTGGATAGGGAGGGTCCTTTATGATGGATGTCACCTTCTTCAGGTACAGCCTCCTAAAGATGTCAAATAGTTAGAGGAGACTCTGAATGATTTTGTGGAGATACACTCATCTATGACTGTTTTTATAAAGTCCATGACAACTGTACTGTGTTCATTAAGATCCACAGATGAGTCCTTGAACATGGCCCTGTCCATCGACTCGAAGTAATCCTGCAGCTGCTCCACTGCCTCGCGCAAACTTTGTTTTCCTTATCTCTGGAGCCTTGCATTTTAGCCCCTGCCTGTATGCAGGTAGGAGAAGGACAGCTAAGTGATCAGATTTCCCAAAGTGCATCCTAGGCATGGAATAGTAGGGATTCCTAATCATTGGTACAGTAGTGGTCTGGTATGTTGGGACTTTGGTGCTGCAGGATATATGCTGATGATAATGTGGCAGAGATTTCTTCAAACAAGCCTGATTTAAGTCCCCAGCTATAACTTGAAATGCATTGTGGTGGGCTGTGTCTTGTTTGGTGATGGCAGCACTCAATATCTTGAGTGCGTGATTTATACCAGCTTTTGGTGGCATGTAAGCTGCAGTCAGGATTACAGAGAACTCTTTTGGTAAGTAGAACAGTCAGCTCTTAATTGTTAGATGTTCCAGGTCAGGGGAATAAAAGTTCGATAAGATTGCTGTGTCCAAGCACCACAAAGAGTTTATCATGAAACACAGACCCTCACCTTTTGCCTTCTTTGAATCAGCAGTCCAGTCCATCCAGTGTATCGAGAAGCCTTTGAATCTTACTGATGTAACTGGTGTGTCCAGGGTGAGCCAAATCTCCATGAAACACAGAATGCAACAATTCCTCATTTCTCTCCAAAACAGCAACAGACCCTTAGGTCCTCAGTCTTGTTCTCCACTGACTGTACATTGCTAACAAGATGCTGGTAAAGGAACTTTGGTTCCTTTGGGATTCAGCATGGCTTGGAGTCCTCCCCTCCTCCCCCTCTTCCAGCCATGGCAATGAAGCTTTGACTGCTTAAAGGTGCTGAAACTGCTTGCTTGAGAGGTAAGTCCATCAAACCCTTCAGAAGACTGTGAAATCACTCATTAATTAAAATGGTTCAAAAGTACATTGCTTAAAGGGAAATTACAGGTTGCAGATTGCAGTGAGAGTAATTCTGAAGAGGTCCATTTAGAAGTTTTGTAAGCAGCCCGTTACATTTTTTTCATGGTTCAGATACTCCAGCTTTGCTCTCTGATTTCTCTGATAACATAGTCCAGTACATGCCTTCAAAGTGGAAAAGCTTTACTCCCCGGGTGCTGGGAGTCTGTCAGTGAACTGAATAGACAATCATCGAAAAGCAAGAAAAAGCCCTGCAGGGGATGGAAATCAAGGATCAACCTTATTCACCATATACATTTACATGTATTAGGAATTCACTGTGGTGTATTGGTGTGACATGAAACAAAAATACATACAACAATTCTAAGGAATAAAAATAATTAAAGGTTAAAGTACAGGCATTGAGTAAAATGTGCATAAATACTAGCATGTATTTACAATGTAAGCATCATTTAAAAAGTGGTTTAAAGTGTTTACAGTGTAGTGCTGTGATGAAGGCAATAGATGGGGATGGCGGGGATAACATCAGAAGATGTTGGAAAGACTCAGCAGGTCAGGTAGCATCAGCAGAGAGAGAAACAGCAATGATTTTTCATTGGAACTAGAAGAAGCTACGAGCACATTTTATGTTACAGAGCAGAGAAAGGGACGGAGGGGACAAGGTGATGGAATGAAGTTCCAGTGGATGATTGACACACAAAATGGCGGTGTTGGCTGTGGGAAGGTGATGAAGTTTGCCTGTTGTTGTTAACATGAAGAAAGGTGGTGTGACCCGAGGGAGATGAATACAGGCTAAGGAGAGGGAAGCAGGGAAAACACATGCTGAAACTGCAAAACACAAACATGGATGTTGTTGGAACACTGGAATAAAACAAGAATGCAGGAAATACTTAGCAAGTCAGGCAGCATCTGTGGAGAGATAAAAAGTGGGTTAACATTACAGATATTGACCTTGCATCAGAACAGTTCAGACTTTTCACATGGAGGGAAAGCTGGTGACCTGGCATAGTTGAATTCCACGCTGAGTCCTGAAAGCTCAAATACGTTAGATTAGATTAAAATGTATGTATTTGTTAATCACATGTACATTGAAACATACTGTGAAATGTGTCAATTGGATTAACAACCAACACACCCAACCTACAAGTGTCACCACTCCATTAGACCATAAGATATAGGAGCAGAATTGGACCGAGTCTGCTCCTCCATTGGATCATGGCTGATTTATTCTCCACCTGAACCCCATTCTCCTGCCTTCTCCCCGTAACCTTTGATGCCCTGACTAATCAAGAACCTATCAGCCTCCACTTCTAATATGCCCAATGACTTGGCCTCCACAGTCGTCTGTGGCAATGAATTCCACATATTCTCCACCCTCTGACTAGAGAAATTCCTCCTCGTCTCTGTTATAAAGGGACATCTTTTTAGGAAAAATGTTAATGAAAAATTCTCACAGAATGTGGAGAAAGTGTCTTTACCAGTACACATGAGGTGACTGGATAAACCATGAAGATGGAACAGAGGAGCTATAGTCTTAATTTAGTTACAGAATTTGAATGAGGAACTGTTGACGCAGAACTCATGTGACCTCAAGAAACTATCTCCCCCAGCATTCCCTTCCCCATCTCACCACTGAACCATCTCCTGCAGTGAGCTTAATTAAAGGCTACATAGTGATGGTCCTTTTTTGCCCATTCAGATTTCATAGAAACATACTATTAGATCCAAGTGTTTAGAGCAGATGAGGTACAGATAGAGCAGCAGAGGGAACCTAGGGCAGACATTAGGATGTCTAATGTTTTTTCTTCAAATTTACTTATTGAGGTACAGTGTAGAATAGGCCCTTTCAGCCTTCGAGCTGTGCTATACTGATTTAACTCCAGCCTAATCATGGAACAATTTACAATGACCAATTAACCTACTAACTGGTACATTTTTGGACTGTGGGAGGAAACTGAGGCATCCAGAGGAACCCACGTGGTCATGGGGAGAATGTACAAACTCCTTACAAGCAGCAGCAGGAGTTGAACCTAGGTCTCTGGTACAGTAAAGCATTGCGCTAACCAGTAAATGACCGACTCACGAGTGTCAGAGGCTGAGGGGAGACCTGATAGAAGTTTACAAAATCACGAGAGACATGGATAGGGTAGACAGAGTCTTCTTCCCTGGGTAGAAATATCAAGTATGAAGGGTCATACATTTAAGTTCAGATAGGGCAAGTCTAAAACAGATGTGCGGCGCAGGTTATATTACACAGAGAGTGCTGGGAGCAGCCAGCAAGTGTTGTCACACATTCTGGTGCCAAAAGAGTATGTCCATAAGTACCTGGAATAGGGAGGTATGACCATGGGGTTTAAGAGGCTGTTAGACACATGAATATGGAGAGAAGAAAGGAATATGTATCTTGTACAGGAGGAAAAGAATTAGTTTAATTCAATATAGGTCAGTGTAGATCTTGTGGCTGTTCCTGTGTTGTACGGTTTTGTATTATATAGACCTTTATGTTGGAAATTGCCACAGTGTGATGTTGTTTCCTTCAGTTTGGTTGTTTAAATAGGATAGTAATACAGGCCAATCACAAGATGCTGCGTCACAGGGGAGTCTGTACGAGCTTGTCTAATTATAGGTGATGCAGACTGTGTGCCCACAAATTCATAATCTATTTCTGCCACAGAAATCGAACAAAAAGGCAAGTGTGTCTACTGCTATTATCATTGGCACCTGTTGATAGTGCTTATGGCAGTTGGGTGTACGAGTGTGTTGATGCCAGGTCTGAGTGGGTCATTTGTGGCTGTCACCATGCAACGCCCTAGTGATGGTCACTGCACAGGATCACGAGGCAGAACAGGCACCTGGGAGAGCAGCCAGAGGGCTAAGACTGGCCAAGAGCATGCGGCAGTGTTGCAGGAATTCACATCGACATTAAAATGGGAGATGCTACATGAAAATATTTATTTTAAGTAACCTCATCTCTTCTCACGCCCTCTTCTCATTGCTACCATTAGGAAGGAGGTACAGATGCCTGAAGCTACACACTCAATGATTCAGGAACAGTTTCTTCCCCTCTACCATCCGATTCCTCAAGGGACATTGAACCCATGAACACTACCTCATTTTTTCCTATTATTTCTTTTTTGCACTACTATTCTTAATTTAACTATTTATTATATATATACATATATAGTTACTGTTATTTATTTATTCTGTATTTATCAGGTATTGCACTGTACTGCTGCCACTAAGTCAACACATTTCACAACATATGCCGGTGATATTAAACCTGATTCTGATTTTTAATGCATTGCAAAATAATACACCGCTCTAATGTAATGTACAAAATGCTGGAGGATCTCAGCAGGCCAGGCAGCAACCATGGAGAAGAACAAACAGCTAGTGTTTCTGGCTGATACCCTTCAACTGGAAAGGAAGGGAGACAAAACCAAAATAAGAAGGTGGAGGTAGGGGAAAGAGGATAAGCTGGCAGATGATAGATAAAGCCAGGAGGGTAGGGGAGAGAGCATGAAGTAAGAAGCTGGGAGGTGATTGGTGGAAAAGGTGAGGGATGAAGAAGGAATCTGATAGGAAAGGAGAGTGGCCTGTAGAAGAAAGGGAAGGAGGACCGGCACCAGAGGGAGGTGATAGGCAGGTGGAGTGAAGTGAAGGGGTAAGAGGGGCATCAGAACAGGGAATTGATAAAGAGAGAAGGAGGAGAGGGTAAAATTACCAGAAGTTGGAGAAATCAATGTTCATGTCATCAGGTTGGAAGCTAGCCAGTCGGAATATGAACTGATTCTTCCCTCCATGAATACTGCCTGACCTGTTGAGTTCCTCCAGCTTTTTGTGTGTGTTGCTCAAGATTGCAGCATCTGCAGAATCTCTTGTGTTTATCACTCTAATGTATTATATTAGCTGCAATTATATAACATTGCATGTATAGTAGAAAGAAAGGCAGAATCAGACTAATGTAACATTTCTCTGTGGATCTGGATGTACAGTTGATTTTCAGTGACTTACCACAGTTCATGAGAAACCAAACTAGGGCCAAATAAAGAAGAAATGGTTTTTGTGCTATTGTTCTCTCAACCTCAAAACATTCCAAAATATTTTGAAGTGCTATCACTGACAGTCATTTGATGTACAGGAAGATCCCAGAAACATCAAGAACCAGATTACCAGATCAATACCAGTCAGGAGAAAACACGAATGCTGTTTTACAAATAGTTCCATGGGAATATATGTGTCCAAATGAAAAGACAGAGAAGGCCACAACCAATCACAAAGGCAACATTTCCTAAAGGAGAGTAATCTATCAGAACAACACGTGGATTACTTCATCAGAAATACACTGGGTGATCACCACAGATTTAGTGCTCAGAGAACTTGAATCGGCCTCTGTCACCTCTCGCTGGAGCCCCACCCCTTTTCCCTCCTCCGATGGTCCACTCTTCACTACTATCAAATTTCTTTTTCTTCAGCCCTTTACCTCTTCCACATATCACCTCCTAGCTTCTCATTTTATCCCACCTTCCCCCTCACCCATCACCAGCCAGCTTGTATTGTATTCTCCCCACTTTCTCATTCTGTCTTCTTCCCCTTTCCAGTCCTGATGTAGGGTCTCAGCCTGAAACGTTGACTATTTCTCGCCATAGATGCTGCCTGACCTGATGAGTTCCTCCAGCATTTTGTGTGTATCTGCATCTGCAGAATCTCTTGTGTTTACTTGAATAGGGAAGGTAGCTTTAATACCTGGAACAGAGTGGTTTCCATGTTACGGGAGATATGTGATTACATTAGAGAGCATGCAGTAGAGGTTTACAAGGCTGTTTCCAGGCCTGAAATTTATAGCTATGGGGAAAAAACTGAATAAGCTAGAGATGTATTCTTTGGAACAGATGAGGAGGCTGAAGAGAAGCTTATTTGGTACAGGAGCCTCAAGACCCACGCCACCAGGTTCAAGAACAATTGTTACCCCCCAACTATCAGGCTCCTCAACCAGTGGCAATAACTTCACTCATACCGACACTGAACTGTTCCCTCAATCTATGGACTCACTTTCAAAGACTCTTCGTCTCATGTTCTCCATATTTGTTCCTTATTTATAATTATTAATGTTATTATTATTTTCTTTTTGTATTTGCACAGCTTGTCATCTTTTGCATACTGGTTATTTGTCCGTCTTGTGTTTGGCCTTTCATTGAATCTATTCTGTTTCTTTGTGTTTACTGTGAATACCTGTAAGAAGATGAATCGCAGGGTTGTACATGGTGACATATATGTACATTGATAATAAACCTACTTTGAATTTAGATATTGGATTAGTATAATTACTTACACGGCAGGGGATCATTAGTGTTTAAGAAGGGCTGAGTTTCCAAGATGAGGCTATCCCATTGCACTTCAAGTGTTATGAAGCCTACAATATCACCAAATGCAGGTTACTTGATTGCATAACCTGTGATACTTTGGTCCCTGATAATCAATCTAAAGGCAGAATTGTTTGGCGATACCTGTGGGCTACCCTCAGTACATCCCTAGATGAGTTGGTTGTTAATACCAATGACACATTTCACTGTATGTTTTGATGTATGTCTGAAGAATAAATCTGATTCTGACAAGGAGCTAGCAATGGGGAAGAAGGATCTATTTTCTAATTCAGCAGAGGGATTAAAAACCAGGGACCAGAGATTTAAAGTGACTGTTTAAAGATGAAAGATTTTTTTTAAACTGTAGTAGGGTTCTGGAATGCTGCCCAAAAGGATTGAAAGAACAGAATGACCCCTCACGTTTAAATGTACGACAATGTACATAAAGATGCATTGCCTCCAGGGTGGACTGTGGACCCCTGTCTGAGAAGGTAGAATTGGGCTTGATGCCCTCCTTCAACTGGCAGAGACACAGTGGGCTGAAGGTACTGTTGTGACATAACTTTTTTATTAATCTATTTGAGAAGATTTGGTATGTCACCAGATCAGTGGCATTCAGGTCTGGCAATCAATAAGATACAAAGGGTCTAGGTACAATCTCCAGAAAGCCACTTCACCTGCAAAGTGACAATTCTGGACCGAACTTGAATCACTGAAGGATGTTCGAAAGCTGGGGCAGTGCTTGAATGCTATTACCTCTTATAAAGTGAAACCAGATGACGTAGGTGACGACAAAGCTTCACTCCCAAATGAGCTCAATGCCTTCTATGCTTGCTTTGACTGTCAAAACATGGAAGAACCTTCATGAACTCTCACAGCCCCCAGTGACACTGTGATTCCAGTCTCTGAGGCCAACGTGAAAGCATACTTCAGAAGGATGAACCCACAGAAAGTATCCAACTCAGATGAGGTACCTGCTAGAAGTATTAAAGATCTGTGCTGATCAACTGACTACAATGTTTACTGATATCTTTAACCTCTCGCTGAGGCACCCACGTGCTTGAAGCAGGCTTCAATTGTACCAGTGCCTTACCTTATATGGTAACCTGCCTCAAAGTCCGTTGTCCAATAGCACTTACTTTCACTGTAATGAAGTGTTTTGCGAAGTTGGTGATGAAAAATATCAACTCCTCCCTGAGAAATGACTTGCATCTGCTCCAATTTACCTTCTGTCATAGCAGGTCTACTGCAAATGCTGTGTCATTGGCTCTTCACTAAACCCTGGAACATCTGGACAGCAAAGATGCATACATCAGGATGCTTTTTGTTGTCTACAGCTCTGCATTCAATACCATCATCCCCTTAAAACTAATCAATAAGCTGCAAGACCTTGGCTTCAATATCTCCTTGTGCAATTAGATCCTTGATCTCTTCACTTTCTCACCCCATTCAGTCTGAATTAGCAAAAACATCTCTACCAGCACGTGCCCTATAAGGCTGTGTGCTTAGTTCCCCTGTTCTACTCGCTTTATCCTTATGACTGTGAGGCTAAGCACAGCTCCAATGTCATATTTAAGTCTGGTGATGACACCACTGTTGTTGGCCAAATCAAAAGTGGTGACAAGTCAGCATATAATGAGGAGACTGAAAATCTGGCTGAGTGGTGCTACGACAACAACCTCTCACTCTGTCTCTGCAAGATCAAGTAGCTGATTATTGACTTCAGAAGGAGGAAGCTGGAACTCCATGAGACCAGTTCTCATCAGGGAATCAAAGGTGGAGAAAGTTAGGAACATTAATCCCTCAATGTTATCATTTCAGAGTCCAGGGTCCAGCACACAAATGCCATTATGAAGAAAGCACAGCAGTTCCTCTACTTTCTTAGAAGTTTGCAAAGATTCAGCATGACATCTAAAACGTTATTACCCCTCAACCATCAGGCTTTTGAAACAGAGGGGAAAACTTCACTCTCCACATCACTGAACTGTTCCCACAACCTATGGACCCACTTTCAAGGACTTTTCATCTCACATTCTCAATATATATTGCTAATTTATTATTATTTTTTTCTTTTGTATTTGCACAGTTTGTTGTCTTTTGCACATTGGTTGTTTTCCATCCTGTTTGGTCTGTTCTTTCATTGATTCTATTATGTTTCTTCAATACACTGAGTATGCTCACAAGAAAATGAATCTCAGGTTTGTATATAGTGGCATACAGTATATGTACTTTGATAATCAGTTTACTTTAAACTTTGAGACCTTTTCTCGAGATTAAAAAAGAGTTATGTATTTATATTTTTCTCCACTGCATGAGGTCACGTAGATACCTTGTTGTAATGTTGGAAATACAGTGGGTGAACTTAGAGCACAAATGTCCATTGGCACCAATGTAACTATAAACAATGGCGTTGTGCCAATAACTTGGGGGGGAACTTTTGATTGACTCAAACACAAGCGTTAACTGTTCTTCCAAATCGTGCCACGGGATCCTTCACTCCCACCTGAGGAGCCTACAGGTGATACAATCCAAAAGACAAAACACAAGAGGTTGTGAAGATGCTGGAAATAGTAATAATAATGACTTATTTATAGAGTACTTTTCAGACAGACAATGTAGCTTAAAATGCTTTAGGGATAAAGAGCAAATATGAAAATAAAAAATAAAAATAAGCATCAAAATAAAAGACTAAAAGATGTCAGTTAAAAGCAAGGTTAAATAAATGAGGTGGAATTAAAAAATCTCAACTGAGCCTGCAGTCCTTATAGTTTTAGATATTGAATTCCACTGTTTAAGAGCATAATTCAAAAAAAAGTTGACCTGCCGATGATCTTTCGACAGAGATTGTTTAAATTTAAGAGACTGCCAGAAGAAGACCTGAGAACTCGAGCAAGAGTATAAAATAAAAGTGATTCTGTGATATGCTCTGGTCCCAGACTATGGAGAGCTTCAAAAACAAGAGAACTTTAAAATCAATTGTAAAAGATACAGGAAGCCAATGCAGAGAAGTTAGTACAGGAGTGATATGCTCCCTCATCCTGCTTTTAGTTAAAAGTCTAGCAGTGGCATTCTGAATGAGTTGAAGTTTGTCAATAGATTGCTTTGGAAGGCCAATAAAAAGTGCATTGCAGTAATCTAGTCCATTTGATATAAGGCTGTGAAGTCGTTTTTCAGCATCATTACATGACATAAACGGACGTACCTTTGCAATATTTAAGTGTAGAAATCCAAAATGTTGGAGGAGCTCAGCAGGTCAGGCAGCAGCTATAGAGGGGAATAAACAACCAATGTTTCAGGCTGAAATTCTTCATCGGGAAAGACAGTGGTTGCAATAATACTGAACAGTATTTGTGCAGCTGAGTCTCTGCAGTAGGAACTTGAACTCAGAACCTTCTGATTCAGGCAAGATTGCTGCCAATGAAGTCACAGCTGATGTTGGGAAGGGACTGGGGGGAGGGTTGGTAAGTGGAGCGGCAGATGTTACAAACCTGCCAGGAGACTGGTTCTTGCTTTCGCAGTGTCACACACAGGTGTGATTTAAGGGCAAGCCAAAATGTTGTAAGAACTTTGTCAGCATGTGGGTGCCGAAACTACCTTTGCATTTCTGATAGGTATTGCTTTGCATGGGTGAGATTTAACTGGGGAATTCTTGATCTGTACGTTTCAGTGGCATGCATTTACTCATCACATGGCTGGGAACATCAAGTCTTTTAAAACAAGTGTAAGCTTGCATAAACTGAACAGACGAAGAAATATTTTAAGGTGATATATACAAATGGCAGATGCTAGAACAACAATGGATAGTGGAACTAGGATCAATATTCCAGGATTTAAATAGAATACCTTGCTATAGAGTTAGATTTATAGATATTTAATCTTCAACCCAATTGTATAGCGGAGGATTAAAATGATCATTTGTCTTATTTTCATAGTGAAAGTTTCTGAGGCCTATTTCTGATATGAGACTTTACTGTTTATTTTATAGCCAATACTGACTCCTGAACCAATGTGGATAACTTCACTCACGTCAACACTGAACTGATTCCACAACCTATGGACTTGCTTTCAAGGACTCTACAATGCTTGTTCTCAGTATTTACTATTTTTATTATTATTATTAGAATATTTTTTCTCAGCTCAAGCTGGTAAAACTGAGGTACAGGCATAGCTAAGGACACTCATTTCTCAATTGCTAGCAGCTTTTGGACTATTCCAGTGGTGTTTAGGATTGTGGTATTCTGACTTACACAAATATTGCTGTGTAGACCTAATTGTTTAATGCTGTGGTGTAGTGACTTTGGAAGTATACCAGTTGTAGATATTACTATTGGGACAATGTATACCCTGTTCCATCATATTCCATAATCTTTCAATTTCCTCTTTAATTCGGCATATTTCTGGTCTTTTTCACTTATTGATGTCTGTATGTTGTGATTGGAATGGCTATTTATATTAACTAAGTTGTTTATCCTATATTATTATATTTGGACAGTTAATATGGATTGTCCAATCTGTAATAATGGTCTATCATTAGTATTATTATTTTTTGTACTCGCACAATTTGTCTTCTTTTGCACATTGGTTGTCTTGTCAGTCTTCCTGGGTAGTTTTTTATTGAATCACTGATCTACTGTGAATGCCTTCAAGAAAATGAATCTCAGATATTATATGGTGACATATACGTATGTTGATAATAAATAAATTTACTTTACTTTAATAATCCAACACTACAATTCTCCTCACTTAAGGACATAAATGCTCCACTTTCTAGATATTGATTTTTACTGTTGGGTTCATTTACATCTATCCATTGGCAATAGGCATTTTGTAAGATGGTTACACAGAATATAGAACATAGAAATTACAGTACAGTACAGGCCTTTCAGCCCACAATGTTGTGCTGACCTTTTAACCCACTCTCAGATCAATCTAACCCCTTCCTCTTACATAAACCTTCATTTTCCTATATTCAATGTGCCTATCTAAGAGTTTCTTAAATATTCCTAATGTATCTCCTGGTTGTTGTTATATGCTGGATGATTGCTAACCTTGCACTCAACTTCAGTAAGACCAAGGACTTGATGTGAATTTTCAAGTCAACATCTCAGAGGATCTATCCAGAGCCCAACACATTTGTGCAAACATGAAGGCGGCAATCCAACAGCTATAATTCATTAGGAGTTTAAGCATATTAGGTATGTCTCCAAAGACTTTTTCAAATTTCTACAGATTGCATTCTGACTGGCTGCATCACTGTCTGGTATGGAGATGCCAATACACAGGATCTTAAGAGGCCGCAGCGGGTTGTAGACTCAGCTGGCTCCACCATGGGCACAAGCCTAAGGACATCTTCACAAGGCAATGCCTCAAGAGGTGGCATCCATCATTAAGGAAACCATCTGAGACAAGCCCTCTTCTTTGTATTACCATCAGGGAGGAGGTATAGGAACATCAAGACCCACATTTAATACTTTAGGAGCAGCTTCTTCCCCTCTACTATCTGAACGGTATCTGAACAGTCCATAAGCCCATCAACCCTATCTTGCTGTTCCTCTTTTGCACTATTGATTCATTTATTTGTTATTGGAACAGTATTTTTTTAATGTCTTGCACTGTACTACTGCCACAAAACCACAAATTTCACAACGTCTTTTCTTACTGCCCATCGCACCACTTGCATTTAGGGCAGCAATGAAGGTCCTCCATCTCTGGCAGTATTCAGGGCTTCATTAATTGTGTCAGTAGCTTCCTTTCGGTTTTCATTACTTTCAGTCAGCTGTGCAAGTCCTGGGTGGAGATGCAACAATACTATCACACACAGATGTGGAAGATTTCTTCATTGCTATTTCAGTAACAGTTTTATTTTACCTGTCAGGTTTGCTGGTCCCGAACTGAACCCCTGAATCTGGAGGACCGGTAGACCGCTCTTACTCTGACCTATTTACGCTTTGACCTATTTGTGTGACCCTACCAGGAGCCTAAGCATAAAAGCCTGACTCCACCCAACATAGCTCTCAGGGTCACTGAGGCACACAAACCTCCAGACAAGTTGCGGTCCTTTTGGAGGTTCAGGACATATGTCAATGATAATAAACCTGATTCTGATTCTGAATTTCTCTAAATCAGCTGTAAAAGCCCCTGAATTCTTTTAAGGACATGGGCCTTAAATGGCCATAATCTCTTTTTATTCCATGTCAAAACATGGTTCATTGATATAAGGAACCTTTCCTCTATTGATAAAATAGCTGAATGGATCTCACTAAGAAATTAACAAAAAGGTTAAAGTTCAATGTTTTGAAGGAGGCAGTGTAGAATATTACTTTATAACTCAATTCCATTAAATTCTGAAATAGAAAATGTTGGAAACACTCAGTAGGTCAGAGAGCAACTGTAGAAGGAGAAAGGGTTAATGTGTCAGGTTAGAAATACTTAATCAGAATGACAAATTTTCACTTTTCATGTTGACTAACACCAATCTGTAAGTTATAGTTAAGAAGAATTAAGTCAGTCATTAACTGGCTCAGTAATGGAATGACTCATGTTTCTCAACAGCTTAATTCTAATTCTAGGAGATTTCTGTGAACCACTGGTCCCACAAGCTGAGATATGATTAATAAACCTTTTAAACAACTTCAGTGGAAGAGGTCTTCAATGTTTGTAGGTGTCCTGATCAAGGCTCTCAGCCCAAAATTTCCCCTTTTTATTCATCTCCACAGATACTGCCTGACCTGCTGAGTTCCTCCAGCATTTTGTGTGTGTTGCTCTGGATTTCCAGCATCTGCAGAATCTCTTGTCTTTATGATTTGCTGCTCCATTGCGAAGTCTCTTTGAGGGACACCAGGAAGAAGTTTAAATCCCTTTAATGAGAGTCAAATCTCCAGGCTTCACTTTCCACTGCCCTCCATGGACCGCTCCGACACTGGATACATGCCTTCAACACACTTTTTCTCTTTCTTTAGTCCAAATGAAGGGTCTCAGCCCAAAATATCGGCTTTTTATTCCTCTCCATAGATGCTGCCTAACCTACTGAGCTCTTCTGGCACTTTGTGTGTGTTACTTAGATGTTTAAGTTTGTCACTTCTGACTGGAAGGAATTTTCTGTGGTGTGTTGTTCAGGGTACAGCATGCAACAATAAAAAAATTCAACAATTATAAAGAATATATAATTATATTCACAACATAGAGAGCATTCTGATTGGCTGCATGACTGTCTGGTGGGTGGGGGGTGGTGCTGCTACTACACGGAATTGAAGTAAGCTGCAGAGAGTTGTAAAATTAGTCAGCTCAATCATTGTCACCAGCCTCTGAAGTATCCAGGATATCTTCAAGGAGCAGTGCCTCAGAAAAGCAACATCCATCATTAAGGACCCCACCACTCAGGACATACCTTCTTCTCATTGCTTCCATCAGGAAGGAGGTACAGAAGCCTGAAGGTACAGACTCAATGATTCAGGAACAGCTTCTTTTCCTCTGCCATCTGATTTCTGAATGGACATTGAACCCATGGACACTACCTCACTGTTTTTTTTAAATTTCCTATTTTTTTGCACTATTTATTTAGTGCCATTTTCCAGGTGGGTGATCAGTTAGTTTTGTGCAAGGGACGGTTGGGGGTTTGGGGTAAATGTGTTTTGTTTCTGTTTCTTTTCATGCAGGGTGGGAGGGGGGTCGATGTCTTTGCTTTAAATGACTTTTGTGGTTTTGCTGTACTTCAAGGCTATCTGGAGAAGGTGAATCTCAGAGTTATATTCTGCGTACATACCTTGGTAATAAAATAAGCCTTTGAACCTTTTATTTAATTATTATACAGTATATATGTATTTACAGTTTTTTTCTATTATCATGTATTGCATTGTACTGCAGCTGCAAAGTTGAAACATTTCACAACATATGCTGGTGATACGAAACCTGATTCTGATTACTGTATATATATATATATAATAAAATAAAGTTGGAGGTTAAAGTGTGGAAATGGAATAAAATGTGCATAAATACCAGCGTGTATTTACAATGCAAACAGCATTATAAAAAGTGCTTTACAGTGCAATGCAGTGATGGGGGTAATAGATAGAGGGGATGGGGGTGTGTTAAGAAGAATGGCTGATCAGATAAGCAACAGGACTCTTTATTTCCCCTTTAAACAGACCCTAATTACTGTTATTAATTTATTATCAATAATGAACTCTGCTCAAAATTAACATGGCATATGACAGAATTTTTTAGAAGATTTTCACCAATGTGGGCACACACTTTCAAAATGGTTCACTGACTGATTGGACTAAGGGACGGTTATGATATGGCTTCTGATGGCTTTAAAACCAGATTTCTGCTTAAAAGTACAATGGCTTTTTTGTCTGGTTTGCATCTTTGAAATAATAAGATTATCACTCAAATATTTACTCATGCCCAAATGCAGACAAATAGGGTTCTTACTGATGCTTACCTTCTTGTTAAGGGGACATCAAGATTCCATGTGTTGTTTTTCAGAGATGCTCTTCTGCACCCCACTGTTGTAATAAGTTACTGTCATCTTCCTGTCAGCTTGAACCAGTCTGGCCATTTTCTCTGCCCTCTAAAACTAACAAGGCATTTTCACTCACAGAATGGATGCCTACTGGATATTCTTGTTTCTTGCTCCATTCTATCTAAACTCTAGAGACTGTTGTGCATTAAAATCTCAGGAGATCAGCAATTTCTGAGATACTCAAACCACCCCATCTGACACCAACAATCATTCCATGGTCAAAGCTACTTAGATCACATTTTTCCCCAATCTGTTGTTTGGTCTGAACAACTGAAACTCTTGACCATGTCTGCATGTTTTTATGCATTGAGTTCCTGCTACATGATTGGCTGATTAGATATTTGCACTAATCATCAGGTACCTAATTACCTAATCATCAGGTACTTAATTAGATACATATGTACCTAATTAAGAGGCCACTGAGTGTGATTCTGTTAATACAAAATTAATATTGCTAATTAAACAAAATGCAACACTCAATTCCATGTGAGGTGCTAGAACTAATAGATAGATAGATAGATAGATAGATAGATACTTTATTCATCCCCATGGGGAAATTCAACTTTTTTCCAATGTCCCATACACTTGTTGTAGCAAAACTAATTACATACAATACTTAACTCAGTAAAAAAAAAATATGATATGCATCTAAATCACCATCTCAAAAAGCATTAATAATAGCTTTAAAAAGTTCTTAAGTCCTGGCGGTAGAATTGTAAAGCCTAATGGCATTGGGGAGTATTCTGGGAGTACAGTTAGACGAGAAGCTAGACTGGACTGCCAACACAGATGCCTTGTGCAGGAAGGCACAGAGTCGAATGTACTTCCTAAGAAGGTTGGCGTCATTCAATGTCTGTAGTGAGATGCTGAAGATGTTCTATAGGTCAGTTGTGGAGAGCGCCCTCTTCTTTGTGGTGGCGTGTTGGGGAGGAAGCATTAAGAAGAGGGACGCCTCACGTCTTAATAAGCTGGTAAGGAAGGCGGGCTCTGTCGTGGGCAAAGTACTGGAGAGTTTAACATCGGTAGCTGAGCGAAGGGCGCTGAGTAGGCTACGGTTATTACCAACAGAGGTATGTTTTTTACACAGTGGTGGGTATGCGGAATGCCCTACCAGGGATGGTGATAGAGGAAGATACATTAGGGGTGTTTATGAAACTCTTAGACACAAGGATGATAAAAGTAGAGAGCTACACAGGAAGAGGGAGGTAGATTGATCTTAGAGTAGGTTAAAAGGTCTGCACAACATTATGGACCGAAGGGCTTGTACTATCTTGCAATGTTTTTATGTTCTCTGTTCTATGACCAGTGAAGAAATTCCTGTGATATTAAAATTGCATTTGACTATAATTGTGATTAATAAAGTACTGATTTTGTTGTACAGTACAGGATTTTTTATCCGCTAGATATGTGTGACTCTGCCAAGGGCAACATTTATTACCTTCGTTGTCACAATGTCAAGTGTATTATCATTGGCATAAGTAGCTGTATACATACTGTAAGCATAATGAAAAACTTACTTGCAGCAGCATCACAGCACATAGCATTATAACTGTTCATAACATCAAGTAGTGGCCAAGGAGGTGTAGCATCTCCGGCAAAAGGGCTTGTCATGTTCCCCTAGGGACAGCTCATCCACCTCTGGTCGTCACCTGACAATCAGCTCTCTCCTCTGGCTCCAAGTTGCTGTTTGCATGTGACAGCAGCCACATCCCAGTACTCTGTTTCGACAGCTGGGCTAAACCAGGTGAGGGTAGATGGTTTGCCCCAAATGACAGTGAGAGGGGGATATGTCTATCCTAGATGATCCTAGGCCGGGAAGGTAGTTCTGCATCACTCCGTGGAGAGCCAAGGGCATGGCAAGCCACAGAAGATATCATGGCCATCCACTGCAACCAAGGTCTCCAGTTGTGACAATCACTCATACCACTGGAATTGGGCTTCTGAGGTTAAAAGAATGTAACTGCCCCAGTGCAATGGTTTTTCCACTTTAAAAGCTTTCTCACACCGCTTCTATTGTCATCGTTGAAATTGACGGGCAACCAACTTCCATCATGTTAAAAGATTAGCTTTATAGATAAACATTATTTATCACATGTACACCAAAGCATACAGTGAAATACATCATTTGCATCAACGACCAACACAGTTTAGGGGTGTGCTGGTGTCATCACACTTCCAGCAACAACATAATGTACCCACAATTTACTAACCCTAATTCATACGTCTTTAGGAATGTGGGAG
This sequence comes from Hemitrygon akajei, assembly GCF_048418815.1. NCBI lineage: Eukaryota > Metazoa > Chordata > Chondrichthyes > Myliobatiformes > Dasyatidae > Hemitrygon > Hemitrygon akajei. The sequence goes on along the minus strand of NC_133139.1, from coordinate 11,155,940 downwards.
GAAACTGGAGCACACAGAGGAAACCAATACAGAACATACAAACCGTTTACAAACAGCACCGGGAATTGAACCCCAGTTGCAGATCTTTGACATTGTAAAGGGTGGTGCTAACTGCTAAGACCATGATTACCCATGTCATATGACACGGCACATAATGAATGACTGATATGGAGGCATTTTTGCAAGAATTAATATGACATGATTTTTTTAAATAAACATTTGTATTTGAAGGCACATAAACTTGACAAGTCCCAGGCTACCTTCTAGTGAAGTGGCTTTCCTGCTCTGGATTACCAGTGTGCAATAACTACCAGCTAGTGTTGATAAATCAGAAGAAATTCCTGTGCTATCCATTGGAATGCCAACATCCAAATTTTTTTTAATGTTATAGTTGTAGGATTATACAACACAGAAATAGGTCTGTTTGCCCACTGAGTCATTCCTTCAAACCTCCATCTCATTAATTCTGTGCAGGACCCATTGATATTCTCACCTCACCCACTAATTAGCCTACCAACCTATGGAATGTGACTATGGACTCTGACTATGTTGACTATGGAATGTGGGGAGAAACCAGAGCACCTGGAGTAAACCCAACAGCCAGTGCTGCAGGCCAGACCCGAACCTACTGAATATCAAACAGGAAAGACTGGAAAAACTCACAGGTGTTGCAACTTCTGTGAAAAGTGAAACAGTTAAAGTTTCACACCTGCCACCCTTCTTCAGAACTAGGAAAGAAATCTCCTTCCACGGATGTTGCTTGACTTGCAAAATTTCTGGTTTTATCTCAGATTTTCAGCATCTGTAGTTTCTTTGATGGCATTTACAAGTATACCTGAATGTTGTCATAACACTGTTCAACTATTTTTTTCTAAAGTGTTGCTTCCTCAGAATTTTTTTTGTTTATGATAGACCACATAAAGCTGAACACAAATATTATTTCAGACTACTTGTATCACATAGGAATTTGGAGAAACAAGAAATGAACTTTCATTGGATATAATGTTTAATTGCATAATGGCGCTGATGCTTTGTAATCATTCAAAAATGTTTTGTTGATGATTTTTGCTTCTACTCAGTGCCTGAGGCTTTCATAATCGGCCAACACTGATGGATTCCAGTAGCCCTGATACTGTTTCTTCATGACTGCAATGTCCTGGTGAAACCTTTCACCATGCTTGTCACTGACAGCGCCAAGATTTGCAAGAAGTCTAAATGGGCATGCAGAAAATTAATCTTTTGTGACATGTTGCACTTCATGGTTTTGTATGCTTGAAGCGTGCTGTCAACCAGGTGCACGCAGTTTGGTGCTCTGTAGCTGCCAATAAATTTTTCAACAACATCCTGAATGCCTTTCATGTGATTTTCTCTGGTTTTCTAGAAGTTTTTCCGAATTGCCTGTCATTGATAACATGTTTGATATGTGGACCAACAACAATGCCTTCCTTAATCTTGACATCACTTATTCTGGGAAACACCTGTTTCAAATATGGAAATCTGGCAAAGAAATTTTTAGCCTTTCTAAAACCTGCTCTCCCATGCAGCATCCACCCTGACAAAGCATGCCTGGACAAGATAGAAAACTTTTCAGCATACTTTGTGGGCAACATTTTAATTGACTTGAATTTTGAGTTGAAATAACAAACATAGGCAGTTTTTAAAAAATAGTACATGACAGGGAAATTTCATGTTGATTTTCATCATGAGTGTATCTCCATGAGATACACCCAAAGATATTCAGGAATCAAAATCTTTGTTGTCCAGTGTAATTAAATGCTGAAGGCTGGAGAATGGGGTTGAGAAGGAAACTATATCTGCTATGATCAAATGGCAGAGCGGAGTTGATGGGCCAAATTGCCTAATTCTGCTCCTACAGCACGGTACAAAAATCTTATATCCATTAGGTGCCTATGGCTATTGTACAGTACTATATTTGTTAATGTGGAGCAGAGAGTGAGTTTGTAAATCTGGTGGGAGCAATGGATGTTGGGAATGGCAAGGGTGGAGTGCTGCAGGAGGGTGTGGGAGAGGTGGCAGAGAAGGAGGGCCAGGGGTGGAGGTAGGGTGGCGAAGTGCAGACTCACCCAGCCCTGAGACACCAGCAGAGTCATTTGATTGCAAACAATTATGTTTTTAATCATCACAGAATGTCTCTCTGGTGCTTCCCGCTCCCTCCTCTCTACCTCCCCTTTTTCCCCCAACAGTGATTCCCCTCTCCCTGCCCCCTTCCCACTCTTCAGTCTGCAATCAAGACCCATGTCAGAATCAGAGGTATCATCACTCACATCCATCATGAAATTTGGTTTTTTTTGTGGCAGCAGTAAAATGCAATTCATAAAATTACAACAGTAATTTATATATATAGCTCCTTAACTATATATATGTGCCTAAGCCTTTTGCACCATACCGTCTGTCACTGTACGTCTTATGCTGGAGGAATTGAACAAAACAATGACCATCAGTTTAATCCCTCAGTTGCTGTCTGACCTGCTGAGTTTCGCCATCATTATGTCTTTTGCATGATGTAACCAAAGAACTTTCATGTCTTTGGGATATGGTAGAGAACGAGAGCACCTAGAGGAAGCCACATGGTCCCCAGGGGAATTTGCAAACTCCACACGGTCAGCATCAGGGATCAGGATTGAACTCCAATTGCCTGCACTTCAAGGCAGCTGCTGTACCTGCCGAGCGACTGGGCTGCCCAGAATGCCAGACTGCCACAAACAGAGAAGACGGGCATCAGGGGCGATGAACCTATGGCACACATGCCAAAAACATTCTGTTACAGTGCTGCCCCTTGATCTTTTAAATCCAACCCATAAGAAAAATTGGGTGGCGGGGTGGAGGTACGTCTCTACCAAAGGAGGACTGAGGCGTTTCTTCCCTTCACTAGCCTGCAGGTCACCCTTCCCTTAAGTAAACACCTGCTTAGCCCCCCCTCCCATGGGAGCAGGTGGAAGATGGTCAGGTGACCATCTGGTGCATATCACAAGTCCTAGTTATGTGAACACTGACGCCAGACAGACAATCTCTGAAGAGTATTGATAATGGTCAGGGTCACCAATCTTGTAATGACACTGCCCAGAAGAAAGCAATGGCAAACCACTTCTGTAGAAAATTTTGCCTAGAACAATCATGGTCATAGTTAAAGACCATGATCGTCTATGTCATAGGACACGGCACATCATGATGATGATGATGATGAGAAAGGTGGGTTGCTGGGTAGCATGGCTCATTAGCCTGGAAAGGCCTTTTCCGTGTTGTATCTCTAAATAAATGAAATAAACAAATAATAATGAGAAAATCTGCAGATGCTAGAAATCTAAAACAACACACACAAAATGGTGGAGAAACTCAGCAGGGCAGGCAGCATCTGTGCAAAAGAGTAAACTGTCAATGTGTCAGGACGAGACCCTTCTTCAGGACTCAATAAATAAACGCTGCCCTCACAGCCCCACGACTTATTCTTCACCTCCTCTGGCTGAATACTTGAAGAAGAGTGAATAAAAGTACATGTTACATTCTGTTACTATGACAACAAGACCCAGAACTAATGTGACAACAAGTGAATTAAATATATATTACATTCCATGCAGAGGCAGTTGATTTAAGGGCATAAATAGCAATTCGTGTTCCAGTGAAATCTGATGATGTCACAGGGCATGCATCCCATGGATATTACTGATCAGCAATGGAAGCTGAATGCTGTAATGTGCAGCAGACTGTCTCAGAAGCAACATTTCATCTTGGTACAGTCCATTATTGGATGATGTAGCCAATTCCTGGTGCCTTTCCTGGGCTAGTAAGGTCAATACAGTTTTTTTCCATTATGAAATGCCAGTGTATGTTGTTTGCACTGACACTCATTACTCTGAACAGTTCTAACACTAGCCTAAAGCAACTTACTCAGTCTGTTTCAGATGTGCACCTTCCTTCTTGTAACTTTAAGCAGCAACAATCCAACATTTAAATCTCTAAGAGTGGGAGTGATATTCGTGTGTATTTAATATTTCAGTAATACTTGAATAATCTTGTGTATATATATATATTCATGTCAGTCCATGGCCTCCTCATGTACCAAGATGAGGACACCCTCAGGGTGGAAGAGCAACACCTTATATTCTGTCTGGATAGCCTCCAACATGATGGCATGAATATTGATTTCACCTTCTGGTAAGAACTACCCCCCTCTCCTTCCTCTATTCTCCACTCTGGCCCTTTACTTCTTCTCAACAGCCTATCACTTTCCCCTAGGTCCCCTCCTCCTATGGTCCAGACTCCTCTCCTATCAGATTCTTTTTTCTCCATCCCTTGACCTTACCCACCCACCTGGTTTCACCTATCACCATCCAGCTAGCCTCCTTCCCCTCCCTGCACCTTTCTATTCTGACATCTTCCCCCTTCATTTTCTGTCCTGAAGAAGGGTCTCGGCCTGAAACATCAACTGTTTATTCATTTCCATGCATGCTGCCTGACCTGCTGAGTTCCTCCAGCATTTTGTGCGTGTTGATTTTTAAATACATTGTTTGATTAAGCAATCTTGTTCATTTAAATAATTCATTATGGGTTATATGTATAAATATATGAATCACATACATCATTGTGATAGGTGCAAGCCTCGCTTAAAGTAAAACATGAAGTTAGACTCACATTTCCAGCACTCCTTGTTTTTCTTCCTATTAGTTTAATGTTTTAAAGTTACAAAACATAATTGGGGGAACAGTATTCATACAGACAAGAGATTCTGCAGATGTTGGAAATCCAGAGTAACACACACAAAATGCAGGAGGAACCCAGCAGGTCAGGCAGCATCTACGGAGAGGAATAAACAGTCAGTATTCTGGGTGAAACCCTTCATGAGAACTAGAAAGTAAAGGAGGAAGAAGCCAGACTAAGAAGGTGGGGGGGGGGGGGGAGGAGAAGGAGCACAAGCAGAGCAGGTTAAGGGAAAGGTGGATGGTTGGGGGAGGGGGATGAAGAAAGAAGCTGGAAGGGAGGGTGAAAGAGATAGTCTGAAGATGGAAGAATCTAATAGAAGAGGAGAGTAGAACATGAAAGACAGGGAAAGAGGAGAGGAACAAGAGGGAGTCGATGGGCAGGTGAGGATAAGAATAGGGGTAATTGTGTAACTGGGATGGAGAATGGATAAAGAGAGAAAAAGATTTTGGGGGGGGGGGGGAAGAAATTACCAGAAGTTAGAGCAATCGATGTTCATGTCATCAGGTTGAAGACTACTCAGATGGAATATGAGGTGTTGATCCATCCAGTTTGAGTTTGGCCTCATCACAGCAGTGCAGGAGGCCATGAACAGACATATCAGAATGGGAACAGGAAATGAAATTGAAATGGGCAGCCACAGGGAGATCCTGCCTTTTGTTGCATACAGCGATGAAAGTGATGTCCACCCCTCCCCCACAGTTTGTCCAGCCTTTGTTTCTAGCTCACTCAGTCTAATCCAGGTAGCATTCTGGTGAAGCTCTGCTGAGCTGTCCGCAAACCTTCACACACTTCTTGCAACGGGTGACCAGAACTGTTGTCTAACAAAAGATTAGTATAGCTGCAACAAAACTTTCTGACTTTTATACCCTGTGCCCCTCGTGATGAGGGCAAGTCTGCCATGTGCCTTCTTTACCACTTCATCTCCTCTCAGTGGGCTATAGGCTTAGACCCCCAAAGATCCTCTGCACTTTGAATTGTGTGCTCAGCACTGGCTGCCGACAAAAATCACCCAAATGAGCAAGTAGCTTGCTGTATTCTCACCTATCTTTGTGCCTGTTTACTGCAGATACAAGCATTAGTTCATCATGCAGATCCCATGTCTCTGGCAATAATCAAGGCTGGTTCCTGTTACACATGTAATCGGATTACAATTGACCATTGGCACTGGGACAACACAGTTAAACATTCTGAGTGAATTAACTGGAGCCATGTACGTCGACATTGTTTTACATTTATCCGGTCTTTCCCTTGTTTGTTGTCAAATTTAAAGAATCAAGAGTCTCCTTGTCAGAGCAGAGCTTCATCCAGTCTGTGAATCTTGTTCGATGTGACATTGACCCCAAACGTCCTCATGCATGTTGTATTAATGGGGCAGAAACGGGACAGATGAAGTTGCTGTTCTTTTCTAACATTGATCTCCAACTTCTGACAGTCAATTCTGGTTCATTGGCACACATCGGGACCAGCACATTTTGGCCCAATTCACTGAAGGTGGATTGAACTCCAGTTAAGAAGGTATAAAAAAGACAAACTGCTGTTTAACTGAGTAACAATTGATATATTTAAATGAAATACAGAACAAATTAAAACACTATCAATATCTCTACAGTACTATAAAACTGTATTAGTTCCTAATAGTTATTGACAGAGAAATGCATCTGCCATGTTCTTTTGATTGACTATAAATGAACAAAATCCGTGTAGACACTTAGTGTAGATAGTGGACCACCTTCCTACAGTGCTATCAACAACTGCATCCACTAACTCTTCATTTTCATTGTAACATTCAATATGATTGTCAATACCTTTGTAATTCTTAACTGTTGAATGAGTGGGAGTTTCACTTTCACTCCCATCCGTTTTTGGCATCTCGAAGCCTGAATGCTTGAAACTGCAATGAGAAAAACAGTTCTGCAATATCTTACTGCTCATTTCTCACCAACTATCAGTGACAATATCACTGCTTTTTGAAGACAAGCACTCACAAATGACGCTATTTAAAAACCAATCTCTCTAACCATGGTGTCGTTTCTAATGGTCATGCAAGTGCACGTGACTGACACTAGTTAGAAACTATTCAGCAACAGTCTAATGCCCTGATTAAGCATCAGTGATCCAAAATCAGTGAAAGGAATACTAGCTATATTCTCAATTTAGGTTTTGTTCTTTAAGAATTCTCCCAAATAAACAGCTGCACTGATTAACCAATGGCCAAATTAACCAGAATCCACTGTATTAACCCTTAACTTCATCCCTCCCAAGAAGAACAAGATGCAATGTGCCTGTGATGTAGCTCTAAGTTTTTCATTGAATCTGTAGGTACAAGTACCTGTTCATGACAATGAACTGGACTTTGAAGAGCGTATGAGGGCAAGAGGGGCAAACATATCACTCATGGGTTTAGAGGAGGGGTCTCCAGTTTGGGGTATAGAGAATTGGGGGGAGGATCAGAATCAGGTTTAATGTGTCATGAAATCTGTTAACTTTGCAGCAGCAGTCGAATGCAATACATAGTAATAGTAAAGAAAAATACTGTGAATTACAGTGTATATATATATACTTAAATTAATAAGTAGTACAAAAATAGAAATAAAATAAGTAGTGAGGTAGTGTTCATGGGATCAATGTCCATTCAGACACCTGATGGCAGAGGGGAAGAAGCGGTTTCTGAGTTACTGAATGTGTACCTTCAGGCTTCTGTACCTCCTTCCCGGTTGTAGCAAAGAAAAGAGGGCATGTCCTAGGTGATGGGGGTTCTTAATGATGGACGCTGCCTTTTTGAGGCATCACTCCTTGAAGATGAGGAATAGATGGAGGAGGCAGTAGGAAACATCTCACCACAACACTGAAAACAAAAGTAGATTAGGTTAGATTTATTTGTCACATGTACATCAAAACATTGATGCATATAGAGAAATGTGCTGTTTTGGGTCAACGACCAACACAGTCCAAAGATGTGCTGGCAGGTGCCCACAAATGTCACCGTGCTTCTGGAGCCAACATACTCACAACATGTTCACTATTCCCTAACCCTAACCAAACGTCTGTGGAATGTGGAAGGGAATGGGAGCACCCAGGGGAAACCCACATAGTCATGGGGAGCTTGTACAAACTCCTTAAAGACAGCAGTAAGAACTCAAACAACACACACAAAATGCTGGTGGAACACAGCAGGCCAGGCAGCATCTATAAGGAGAAGCACTGTCGACGTTTCGGGCCGAGACCCTTCGTCAGGACTAACTGAAAGGAAAGATAGTAAGAGATTTGAAAGTAGTGGGGGGGGAGAGGGAAATGCAAAATGATAGGAGAAGACCGGAGGGGGTGGGATGAAGCTAAGAGCTGGAAAGGTGATTGGCGAAAGTGATACAGAGCTCAACTCCACTTTCACAGTTAGCACTGTAAAGTGTTGCACTAACCACTACACAACTGTGCTCCCTGTAGTGTTTCATGAAGTACCCTCTTCACTTTGGTTGGGATCTGGAACATACACCATGGTTGGTGGAGACAGGTACTCTTACAGCATTTAAGAAGTGTCAAGATTAGCAGTTGAAATGTGAAGGCAGTAAAGGCTGACCAGTGGGATCAGAATAGAGAGGTACTTGGTGAATAGCATCAAGGACCTGTCTATACTGATCCCATAGTATACAACTTCAAGTTTATTGTCATTCAGCCACCAGATTTCTGAATAGACAATGGACAGTACCTCACCATTTTTTCCCGTTCCCTTTTTTGCACTACTTGGTTAATTAAATTTTATATATATATATATTTCTTTCTGTAATTTATACTGCTGCCCCAGGATAACAAAGTTCACAACATATGCCGGTGTTATTAAACCCGATTCTAATTCCAAACAAAACATTGTTCCTGTGGGGCCAAGGTGCAAAACACAGTCACAGACAGCACATCTAGTTAGTATCCAGCACATACAGTCACAAAATAACATTAGCACAAGTCTCTGAGTGTCATGGCCTGAAGACTGACAGGTTGACATTAAGTGCAAGGTGCACGTTTATGTGAGAAGTGGGCCGAAGGGCCTGTTCTGCGCTGTATCCCCTCATGTCTTGAAGTTGTTTTGCACCTGTGCATATGTGCACTTGTGCGGATGACAACCAAACCTGACCTTGGCGTTAACTTTGACTCTGCATGAGGATCTTGGCAAAATTCCCACCATGAGGAAGGAGCCTGTCAGTTCTAAAACTGCAATATTTGCAATGAAAATAGGATAGGAAGGGTAAACACAAGAGATTCTGCAGATGCTGGAAATACAGAGTGTTGTGTATTTAATATTTCAGTAATATTTGAGTAATCTTGCAAATATGTTGATGATTAAGCATTCTTTGTTTGTTTAGATAATCCATTAGGGGCTATATGTACAAATAAGTGAATTGCATACGTCATGGTCCCTGTCATGAGAGGTGGAAACTGGTCAGGCTAGCAAGCGGGGCTCTGGTGAAGCAGTGTTGGCTAATCCTCTGTATAGTCAATACAGTGGATTACACAAACATTGATGAACTCCAGTCATTACATTGACTTTGGATGATAGAGATGGGAGGTCATCAATGGTTTATGCTCCGCCGGGAGCTAAGGGCCCAAGAAGAAGATACATCATGATGCTCCCACTTGATACGTGAGCGCCTCACTTAAAGTAAAAGAACAAACTAAGATTTGCATTTCTTGGGCTCCTGTCTTTTTCCTTCTGATTTGTTTTACGTTTTGGACCAAGATCCTTCATCAGGACTCGAAAGGAAGGGGGAAGATGGTGGGGGAGGGGAAGGAGGACAAATTGGAAGGTGACGGGTGAAGCCATGTGCGTGGGGTTGGGGGTGGGTTGACATAAGAAGGACTGGAAGGCTTATGGAGGAATGGGGAAGCAACAGTAGTCACAGAATCATATTCTTGTGTAAAGCCTGAATCTTTGCTGCAGCAGAGCAGCAGGAGCAGAGGGTTGCCACAACAAACACAGGCCAATTAAAGCTCCTGCAATTAAGGCATTTCACAGAAGTACATCCAAGGCATGAGTCACACCCCTGGGATATGGAGAACCTCACACTTTTCTGTGACACTTCCTGGGATCTTCCTCCTGTGAGGGGCATCAGGATCAGAATCAGGTTTACTATCACCAACATGTCATGAAATCTGTTGTGTTGCAGCAGCAGTACAGTGCAATACATAAAATATACTAGAAATTACCATCAGGAATATACAGAAATAACATTAAATAAGGAGTACAAAAGTCCCAAGAGGACCACAACCTTTTTGGAGGTTTGTGTGCCTTAATGACTCAGAGAGCTATGCTGGCTGGAGTCAGGGCTTTATGCTTTTGCTCTTAGTAGAGTTACCTATGCCAAACAGGTCAAAGGGTAGAGTTCAAAGTTCAATATAAAAAGTTCAATGTAAATTTTATTATCAAAGTACACACATGTCACCATATACAATCTGAGATTCATTTTCTTGGCATACTCAGCAAATCTATAGAATAGTAACTATAACAGGATCAATGAAAGATCAACCAGAGCGCAGAAGGCAAGAAACTGTGGAAACACAAAAATAAATTACTAGGAATAATTAATGAGAACATGAGATAATGAGAGAAAGTCCTTAATGTGAGATCATTGGTTGTGGGAACATGTCAATGAAAGGGCAAGTGACTGTTGTTATCCCCTTTTGTTCAAGAGCCTGATGGTTGAGGGGTAGTTATTGTTCTTGAACCTGGTGGTGTGAGTCCTGAAGTTCTTGTACCTTTTACCTTGGCCTTACTTTTTGCTTGATGTAGGTAGGGGAGGAGCAGGCTTAAGAAAAAATAACCTGCAGATGCTGTATATCCGAAATAAAAGCAGAAAATACTGGAAGCATTCAGCATGTCAGGCAACAAGTTTGAAAAGAGAAACATGGTTAAAGTTTTGGGCCTGAGACCATTCCCCAGAAGGAATGCTAACTCTGCTTCTCTATCCAGGGGAGGGAACAGCCATTATCAGTATTGGCAAGGAGATGCAAACGATTGCAGATGCCGGAACCTGGGGCAACAAACAATCTGCTGGAAGAACTCCTCTATGTCCATTTATTACCAAGAGGGAGAGCTTGTGATATGTCGAACTGTCAGGTGAATGATTAGCTTTTGTTGTACTGCAGATCATGGTCTTTCTTGGGGGCTTTGCTTGGTGGGTGGAGGAAGCTGATGCTTTCTTGCAGGAGTGGGTGGGGCTGGGAGGAGTCATTGCTTTGCTTGTGCGTGGGAAGGGGGAGTAGTTGGTCCTTTGGGGGTTCTAACGTTTTTACTGTCACTCATTCTTTGGGGCACTCTTCTGTTCTTGTGGATGTCTTTGAAGAACAAGAATTTCAGGTTGAATTTTGTCAGATATTAAATGGAACTATTGAACTATTGAACTCAGTGGCATGGACAGCATCTGTGGGAGGAACGGAATTGTTGACGTTTCAGATCGAAAGTCTTCGATGGGACCTTGGTCCCAAATATCTACAATCCCTTTCCTCCCTCAAGTGTTGTTTAACCTGCTGATTTCCTCCAGCAGATTATAAACTCGCAGCGCCCATGGTGAGGACCAAGAAGGTTTGATTAAGGGAGGTGGAGGAGCGTTTATAGGACTGCTTGGAGTCAATGAACTGGACAATATTCATCAACACCTCTCTGGATGAGAACATACCAGACATACCCAAATCAAAAGCCATAGATGAACCAGGAGATTTGTAGTCTGCTGAGGGCTAGACCTGTGGCATTCAAGACCAGTAAGCCAGAAATGTACAAGTCGTCCTGGTATGGCCTACGGAAGGCTATTTTAAGAGTGAAAAAAACCTAATTCTGATTGAGATTAGAGATGGTATCAGATGCATGTCACCTCTGGCAGGGTTTGCAGGCCATTACTTCCTACAAAGTGAAACCCGACATCATGAATGGCTGTGATACTTCACTTCCAGATGAGCTCAACACCTTTTATGCACACTTTGGAAGGGGGAACCTCAGAATCAGAATCAGGTTTATTATCCCCGGCATGTGACGTGAAATTTGTTAACTTAGCAGCAGCAGTTCAATGCAATACATAATCTAGCAGAGACAGAAATAAAAATAGTAATAATAAATAAAATAAAACATAATAATAAATAAACAAGTAAATTACACATATTGAATAGATTATTAAAAAATGTGCAAAAACAGAAACACTGTATATTAAAAAAGTGAGGTAGTGTCCAAAGATTCAATGTCCATTCAGGAATCAGATGGTGGAGGAGAAGAAGCTGTTCCTGAATCGCTGAGTGTGTGCCTTCAGGCTTCTGTACCTCCTACCTGATGGTAACAGTGAGAAAAGGGCATGCCCTGGGTGCTGGAGGTCCTTAATAATGGATGCTGCCATTCTGAAACACCACTCCCTAAAGATGTCCTGGGTACTTTGTAGGCTAGAGCCCAAGATGGAACTGACTACATTTACAAACTTCTGCAGCTTCTTTCGGTCCTGTGATGCAGCCTGTCAAAATGTCCTCCACGATATAACTATAGAAGTTTTTGAGTGCATTTGTTGACATGCCAAATCACTTAAAACTCCTAATAAAGTACTGCATAGCCGCTGTCTTGCCTGCTTTATGACTACATCAATGTGTTGGGGCCAGGTTAGATCTTCAGAGATCTTGACACCCAGGAACTTGAAACTGCTCACTCTCTCCACTTCTGATCCCTCTATGAGAATTGGTATGTGTTCCTTCATCTTACCCTTCCTGAAGTCCACAATCAGCTCTTTCGTCTTACTGACGTTGAGTGCCAGGTGGTTGCTGTGGCACCATTCCACTAGTTGGCATATCTCACTCCTGTATGTCCTCTCGTCACCACCAGAGATTCTAACAATGGTTGTATCGTCAGTAAATTTGTAGATGGTATTTGAGCTCATCCCTGCACCATTCAGTGACTCTGTGATCTCTGTCTCAGAGACTGATGTCAAAACATCTATCAAGACAGTGAACCCTTGCAAGACATCGGGCATCAGGGTTAAGCACCTGGTAGGGCTCTGAAAACCTGTACCAAGCAACTGGTGGGAGTGTTCAAGGACATCTTCAATCTCTCATTACTGCAGTTGGAGGTTCCCACCTGTTTCAAAAGGGGGACAATTATACCAGAGCCCAAGAAGAGCAGGGTGAGCTGCCTCAACAACTATTGGAATAACTCTCGCAAATTTCTACAGATAGGACGATAAGACATAGGAGCAGAATTTGGCCATTTGGCCCATCGAGTCTGCTCCACCATTCAATCATGTCTGAATGGTTTTTTCCCCTCTCCTCAGCCCCACTCCCCAGCCTTCTCCCTGTAACCCTTGATGCCATGTCCAATCAAGAACCTATCAAGCTTTGCCTTAATTACACCCAGTGACCTAGCCTCCACAGTTGCCTGTGGTAATAAATCTACCCCCAGCTAAAGATATTTCTCCACATCTCTGATTTAAATGGACATCCCTCTATCCTGAAGCTGTGCCATCTTGCCCTAGACTATCCCACCATGGGAAACATCCTTTCCACATCTACCATGTCTATGCCTTACAACATTTGAAAGGTTTCAATGAGATCCCCCTCCCCATCCTTCTAAATTCCAACAAGTACAGATCCACAGTCATCAAACGTTTCTCATATGATAATCTTTTCATTCCCGGAGTCATCCTTGTGAACCTCCTCTGAATTCTCTCCAATGCCAGCACATCTTTTCTTAGATGAGGAGCTGAAAACTGTTCAAAATACTCAAGGTGAGGCCTCACCAGTGCTTTATAAAGTCTCAGCATCACATCCCTGCTTTTGTATTCTAGACCTCTTGAAATGAATGCTAACATTGCATTTGCCTTCCTCCCCACCGACTCAAACTGCAAGTTAACATTTAGGGTGTTCTACATAAGGACTCCCAAGTCTCTTTGCATCTCAGATTTTTGGATTTCCTCCCTGTTCAGAAAATAGTCTGCACATTTATTTCTACTACCAAAGTGCATGACCATGCATTTTTCAAAATTGTATTTCATTTGCTTTTTTCTTGCCCATTCTCCTTCTGCAGCCTACCTGTTTCATCAACAAAACCGGCTCCTCCACCAATCTTCGATCACCTGCAAACTTGGCAACAAAGCCATCTATTCCATCATCTAAATCATTGATATACAGCATAAAAAGCAGCCACAACAACGACCCCTGCGGAACAATACTAGTCACTGGCAACCAACCGGAAAAGGATCCTTTTATTCCCATATGCTGCCTCCTACCAATCAGCCAATGCTCTAAGCATGCCAGTAACTTTCCTGAAATACCATGGGCTCTTAACTTGTTAAGCAGTCTTGTGTCTGGCACCTTGTCAAAGGCCTTCTGAAAGTACAAATATCCACTTCATCACCTTTATCTGTCGTACTTGTAATCTCCTCAAAGAATTGCAATAGGTTCCTCAGGCAAGATTTTTCCTTAAGGAAACTATGCTGACTGTCCTATCTTGTCCCATGTCACCAAATACTCCATAACCTCATCCTTAACAATAGACTCCAACATCTTCCCATCACTGAGGTCAGGCTAACTGGTCTATAATTTTCTTTCTGCTGCCTTCCTCTTTTCTTAAAGAGTGGAGTGACATTTGCAATTTTCCAGTCCTCTGGCACCATGCCAGAGTGCAGTGATTTTTGAAAGATCATTACTAATGCCTCCACAATCTCTACCGTTACCTCTTTCAGAACCCTAGGGTGCAGTTCATCTGGCCTGATTGAATTATGTACCCTCAGGTCTTTCAGCTTTTTGAGCACCTTCTCCCTTGTAATAGTCACTGCACTTCTCTTCCCTCACACCTTTTAACATCTAGCATACTGTTAGTGGCTTCCACAGTGAAGACTGATGCAAAATACTTATTTAGTGCATCTGCCATCTCCTTGTCCCCCATTATTATTGCTCTGGCCTCATTTTCTAGTGGTCCTAAATCCACTCTCATCTCTCTTACTACTTTTTTTTTTACATACTTGAAAAAGCTTTTACTAACCACTTCGATATTGTTTGCCAGCTTGCTTTCATATTTCATCTTTTCCCTCCTAATGACTCTTAGTTGCTCTCTGTAAGTTTTTTAAAGTTTCCTAATCCTCTGTCTTGCCATTAATTTTTCTTTGTTGTATGCACTCTTTTGATTTTACATTAGCTTTGATTTCCCTTGTCAGCCATGGCTGTACTATTTTGCCATTGGGTATTTTTCTGTTTGTGGAACATATCTGTTTCTGTACCTTCCACATTTTCCCCAGAAACTCACGCCATTGCTGCTCTGATGCCATCCCTGCCAGCATCTCCTTCCTATTTGGCCAACCCCTCTCTCATACCTCTAATTTCCTTTACTCCACTGAAATACTGCTACCTCAGACATTACTTTCTCCCTATCAAATTTCAAGTTGAACTCAATCATATTGTGATCACTGCCTCCTAAGGGTTCTTTTACCTTAGTTCATTACGTAGCATCCAAGCCAATATAGCTGATCCCCTAGTAGGCTCAATGACAAACTACTCTAAAAAGCCATCTTGGAGGCATTCAACAAAAACTCACTCTTGAGATCCATTACCAACTTGATTTTCCCAATTGACATGAATGTTGAAATCTCCATGACTATCATAACATTGCCCTTTTGACATGTCTTTTCTATTTCCCATTGTAATCTATGGTCCATATCCCAGCTACTGTTGGGAGGTCTGTATATAATTGTCATCAGGGTTCTTTCTTAAAGATGTAATGTGGAGAGCATTCTAACTAGCTGCTACCCCTTCTGTTATGGAGGGGCCACAGAACAGGATCAGAAAAAGCTGCAGAAATTTGTAAACTCAACAAGCTCCATCATGGACACTAACCTCCCCAGCATTGAGAATACTTTCAAAAGGCAATGCTTCAAAAAGGAGGCATCAGTCATTAAGGCCCCACCATCACCCAAAATATGCCCTCTTCTCCTTACTACCATGGAGGAAGTGCACAAGCCTAAAGACACACACTGTCACATGCACAGAACACAGGTAGATTCAAATGCAGGACACAAACACATTTTGTAGCATTAACAAGAATAGAGTTTATTAATAATTACAAGGGAAGCTAGAAACAAAGATTGTTCAGAAGGAAATCAAGGAGTGAACAAAACAGAAGTGGGAATAAATGTGGCTGGACTCAGACTCAGGCCCTGGACTTGGACTGGGACTTGGAACTCAGAACCTGGTCTTGGAACTCAGAACCTCAGAGCCTGGACTTGGAACTCAGAACATAGAACACTGAGCTAGGGCTCCTCCTTGGGCACAGGACATAGAGCTAGGACTCTTCTTAGACACAGGGCACAGAACATGAAGAGACAGTTCCCCACTCCGCATAGTGGTAAACAGCCAGACCTACCCAGCGGAGGAGAGGACACAGAGAGACAAAACCACACAACAATAGACAGTTCTTTATCTTGACATAAAATGGCTCCAAGTAATGGCAATCCCTTGATGTGGCCCAGGAACTAGATCCCAGACAGTGGATCTTATCTCACTCCAGCAGTTTAACTTGACAGACCCACTCCAGCAAGGTAGCTTAGCGGCTGGCTCCGGCAAGGAAAGGTGACTTACTGGCACTCACATCAGGAAGAAGACTTGACTTGTTCCGGCAATGTGGCTTGGCTCGCTCCAGCAAGGTCACTTGCTCACACTTGCTTCAGTGACATAAGTTGATGTCAAGTGACAATCTAGTGCCAAGTAGCTGTAAATCCGACACTATATACTGCTGGTTCAGCTGAGAATCAAGTGCTTTTAATTACAGAGCCCAAGAAACATGGGGAAACAATAAATCAAGGAAAACAAGGAGTCAACAGTCCTGATCGTGATACAAAGGAAATTTAAAGGAACCAGGGGATCACTGATCAGGACCATGACACACACTCAACATTTCAGGAACAGCTTCTTCCCTTTGGCCATCAGATTTCTGAATGGACATTGACATTTTTAAGAGACTCCTAGATAGGTACATGGAGCTTAGAAAAATGGAGGGCTATGGGTAACCCTAGATAATTTCTAAAGTAAGTTTATGTTTGGCACAGCATTGTGGGCCCAAAGACCTGTATTGTGCTGTAGGTTTTCTATGAAACCATGAACACTTTCTCAGTATTTTTCCTTCTGTTTTTGCACTAACTACCTATTTCATTTTTTTAATATACTTACTGTAATTTATAGTTTTTATTATGATGTGTTGCAATGTACTGTTGCTGCAAAATAACAAATTTCATGACAAAGCTGATTCTGAAATGCAAGTGTTTGTGCAGATGCTGGAAATCTAGAGTAACACAAACAAAATACTGGAGGAACTCAGCAGGTCAGGCAGCATCAATAGAGAAGGGTAAACCTTCGATGTTTCGGGCAGCGATGTCTATGGAGAGGGCATCAGGGGAGCGTAGTGATTAGAGTGATTCTATTGCAGCTTGGGGCATTGGAGTTCAGAGTTCAATCCTGCTGGTGTTTGTAGGGAGTCTGTATTTCCTCCCCATAGAACGCACGGGTTTAGTCCGGATGCTCTGGTTTCATCCATTATCCCAAAGACGTACCAGTTAGTTGGTTAATTGGTCATTGTAAATTAATCCCTTAATAGCTTAGAGTTAAATGAGGAGCTTCTGGGTGTAATGGCTGGAATGGCCTATTCTGCACTGTACCACCAGTACAGAAATAAGCAAACAGTAAATGTTTCAGGCCAAAACCCTTCATCAGGACCTGATAAGGGTCTCAATGTGAAACACTGTCTGCATATTCCTCTCCATAGATACCGCAGATGCTGGATATTTTGAGCAACGCACACAAGATACTGGAGGAACTGAACAAGTTTAGGCAGCATCTAATGAGGAGACTGAACAGTTGATGTTTTGGGCTGATACCCTTCATCAGGTTGACGGTTTATCCCCAACCATAAATGCTGGCTGACTTGGTGAGCTCCTCCAGCGTTTTGTGTGTATTCCTCCAGCAGATTGTTTGTTGCTATCAAAACCAGCATATTAGGTGAGCGGGGGAGGTATATTATATTAGTATGACAGAATGGAGACGCACATGGCAAATTTTTCATCTTATCCTCTGAGATCTTGTGGTATTTTGGGTGAAGAACGTGCTCAGGATGGAAAAACACTGCAGAGAGCTGTAGGTGCCTAGAACATGCTGCCAGGGAAGGTGGTAGAAACAAAAATAATCCAGTTTATTTTCATGTGCACAAGTACAAGAAAGTACAGGTGTAATGGAATTCTTACTTTCAGCAGCATCACAGGCGCATAGCATCAAAGCGGATTAAATTAATTGGTGTTTCTAAGGAGCAGATTCAGAATCAGGTTTATTATCAATAACATACAATGCCTATAAAAAGTATTCACCACTCCCCCACCAGAAGTTTTCATATTTTATTGTTTTGCAACATTGAATCACAGTGTATTTAATTGGGCTGTTTTGACACTGATCAACAGAAAAAGACTCTCCCACATCAAAGTGAAAACAGATCTCTACAAAATGATCTAGATTAATTACAAATATAAAACACAAAATAATTGATTGCATAAGTATGCACTCCCTTCAAATCAGTATTTAGTAGATGCACCGTTGGCAGCAATTACAGTCTTGAGTCTGTGTGGATAGGTCTCTAGCAGTTTTAAACATCTGGATACTGCAATTTTTCCCCATTCTTCTTCACAAAACTGCTCAAACGCTGTCAGATTGCATGGGGATCGTGAGTGAACAGCCTTTTTCAAGTCTAGCCACAAATTCTCAAATGGGTTGAGGACTGTGCTCTGACTTGGCCACTCTAGGACATTAACTTTGTTGTTTTTAAGCAATTGTTATGTAGCTTTGGCTTTGTGCTTGCGGTCGTTGTCTTTCTGGAAGACAAATCTCCCAAATCGTACTTCTCTTGCAGACTGCATCAGATTTTCCTCAAGGATTTCCCTGCATTCATTTTACCCTCTACCTTCACAAGTCTTCCAGGGGCTGCTACAGTGAAACATCTCCGCAGCATGATACAGCCACCACCATGCTTCATGGTAGGGATGGTGTGTTTTTGGCTTACACCAAACATAGTGTTTAGTCTGATGGCAAAAAAGCTCAATTTTGGTTTTTTCAGACCACAAAACCTTCTTTCAGCTGACTTCAGAGTCTCCCACATGCCTTCTGGCAAACTGTAGCCAATATTGTATGTGAGTTTTTTCAACTGTGGCTTTCTCTTTGCCACTCTCGCTTAAAGCTGTGACTGGTGAAGCACCCGGGCAACAGTTGTTGTATGCACAGTCTCTCCCATCTCAGCCACTGAAACTTATAACTCCTCCAGAGTTGTCACAGGTTTCTTGCTGGCCTCCCTCACTCGTCCCCTTCTTGCATGGTCAGTTTTTGAAGACAGCTTGCTCTAGGCAGATTTACAGCTGTACCATATTCTTTCCATTTCTTGATGATCGATATAACTGTACTCCAGGGGATATTTTCTTGTATCCATCTCCTGACTTGTGCTTTTCAATAATCTTTTTTTGTGGAGTTGCTTGGAGTGTTCTTTATTTTCATGGTGTAATTTTTGCCAGGATACTGACTCGTCAGCAGTTGGAACTTCCAGATACAGGTGTATTTTTACTGTAATCAGTTGAAACACCTTGACTGCACACAGGTCTCCGTTTAACTAATTATGTGACTTATAAAACCAATTGGCTTGTCCTGTGATGATTTGGTGTATCATATTAAGGGGGGGATGAATACTTATGCAATCAATTATTTTGTGTTTTATATTCAAAATGAATTTAGATCACTTTGGAAAGATTTGTTTTCACTTTGACGTGAAGCAGTCTTCTTCTGTTGATCAGTGTCAAAAAAGCTGAATTAAATCCACTGTGATTCAATGTTGTAAAACAACAAAGCGTGAAAACTTCCAAGGTAGATGAATACTTTTTATAGGCCATGGATTTGTTTTTTTGCAGCAAACACATAAAAATCTATAAATTAAAAAATCAAAATAGTGCAAAAATACCAAATAACAAGGGTCATTGTCCATTGATCCCTTTTTGCACTACTTATTTATTTTTTAAATGTATTTCCTATTGTAACTTACAGTAATTTTATGTATCGCACTGTACTACTGCCACAAAACAATAAAATTCACGGCAAATATCATTGATAATAAAGGGAACACAAAAGATTCTACAGATGCTGGAAATCCAACACTCAGGAACTCAGCAGATCAGGCAACATCTATGGAAATGGATAAACATTCGACGTTTCGGGCCGAGACCCTTCTTCAGGACTGGAAAGGAAGGGGGAAGATGCCAGAATAAAGGTGGTGGAAGGAAAGGGGTATAGCTAGAAGGTGATAGGTAATCCAAGAGGGTAGGAAAGATAAAGGGCCGGAGAGGAAGAAATCTGATAGAAATACTTTCACAAAGAAAGGAAATACTTTCACCAAGGTGTTTGTTGAGGAACTGAAGTTACGCAATTTTGCACGATATTTTTGATTATTACCTGAACCATGTGTTTCCTTAACTGGTGGAACACTCTCTGCATGCGTGCCTGCTGTTAGTCACCACATTAAAAGGCAGCCTATCTGACTCTGTCTAAGGTGTGGTCACACCTCGTCTCTGAGAGATTTATTGTGAAGCAAACTGGGAAAAAAAAGCGGACTGACCTAGCAGGTTTTACAAATCACTGGTAACTCTGAATAAAATAGCACTGTGTTGTTTATTTCTGAGGAAGTATTAAAGCTGACAGGCACAAAACATGGTAATGCCAGGGCAACCAGAGCTTCAAATCCTGCATATGAAAATTAGAACTAAGCAAGTGTATTTTTAGAAGCCAATCTAATCTTTCACAAGTTGCATTAAGTTTGTGGCTTTAGGACAGAGGCTTCATCTGTTCTACGTCACAATGGACATCTGAAGTCGAGGGTGGAGTTTCTGACATATTGCCAAGAGCGTGCTACCTGTCACTGTGAATTGGCTTCTGGAAGTCACTTTAAGATGAACAACATGATTTGGGCTTTTTTGGAAATGCTGCTTATTTCTTTCGCAAGAAGGTGTCAACACTGAAACACAAGAGATTCTTGGTGGGGCGGGGTGCAGTACAGTAGCGAAACAATTAATGCAACGCTTTACAACCCAGGTTCATTTCCCGCTGCTGCCTGTAAGGAGATAGTGTGTTCTCCACGTGCTCGGGCTTCCTCCCATATTCCAAAGACGTACAGGTTAGTAGGTTAATTCTTCGCCTGAGTAGCAGGGGCTCGTTGGTCCAGAAGGACCAGTATCTTTTCAAATAAAACACACACAAAATGACAGAGGAACTTAGCAGGTCAGGGAGCATCTATGGAGGGGAATAAACAGTTAACATTTTGTGCCAAAACCCTTCATATATTATCGGAGATTGATAGATTCTTGATTAGTCAAGGCATGAAGGCAGCAGATTGGGACTGAGAGAGAAATGGATCTGGGACTGAGGAAATGGCAGTGCAGATGCAATAGGCCAACTGGCCTAATTCTGCTCCTATATGTTATGGTCTTATCAGGATTGGAAAGGAAGGGGGAAGGAGACAGCATAAGAAGGTGGGGAAGGGAAGGAGGACAAGCTGGCATCTGACAGGTGATACCAGGAGAGAAGAAGGTTGGCAACTCAGTGAGGGTGGATAAAGGAAGAATCTGGAAGGTGATAGGTGGAGAAGGTAAAGGGCTGAAGAAGGAGGAATCTAATTGGAGGGAACAGTGGACCATAGGAGAAAGGAGAGGAGGGGCACAAGAAGGAGGTGATGGGTAGGTGAAGAGAAATTTCTCAAAATTTCCAACAATTTTAGAAATCTGTCAGCTATTATCAATGGAACTTAGTATCAATGAAATCGGAGGCTGGCAATTCTGGACAATGTTTCTCACTCTCTGCATGCCACCTTGACTGAACAGAGGAGCTCTTTTAGTAATAGACTAAGCCAACTGCATTGCCCCAAGGAGTGCTAAATGGGGTCATTCTTACCTTTGGCCATTATGCTGTATAATGAGTCAACCTATAGCCAGTGAAGTGACGAGCCCCTCCTGTTAGACTGTTTGAGATAACTTATTCTTTATTCTTTCTTATTTCTCTTCTAATATTTGTATATTTATATATCTGTGCACTTGTAATGCTATTGTGACATTGTAATTTTGGGATCAATAAAGTATCTATCTACTTAAGCCCACTGTCTCTACTAGGAAATAGGCTGCCGACAGCTGCTCACTAGAGTCCTCTGTCCTGGGCCAGTCCTTCAACTTGTCCCCAGGCGTAGCCCATCTTCAAAGATCTTTCCTCTCCCAGGGATAAGGTCTTTGGAGCTTTTGTTGGCATTTCTGTAGCACTGGGATTTTACAGATGGTGTTACTAGCCATATGCCCAACCTTCCTCCTTGGGACTGTCCATGGCGGAGTTTATCAATGGAAGGAGAGTTGGACTTAATGATTCAGAATCCCTTTGTTGATTAACTCTATTTCTCTTTCCATAGATGTTGTGGTCAAAAGTTTCCAGCATTTTCAGTTATTATTTCAGATCTCCAAATACCTGTATCTTGTTTATTTCACATCATGGGTAAATCCCTCCCCAAAATTGAGCACATCTACATGGAGCACAGTTACAGAAAGCAGTATCCATCATCGGGGATCCCACCATCTAGGCCAGGCTCTCTTCTCACTGCTGCCATCAGGAAGAAGGTACAGGAGCCTCAGGACTCACACCACCAGGTTCAAGAACAGTAATTACCCCTCAACCATCAGACTCTTGAACCGGGGGAATAACTTCATTCAACTTTGCTCATCCCAACATTGAACTGTTCCAATAATCTACAGATTCACATTCAAGGACTCCTTATCTTGTGCTCTCAATATTTATTTCTTATTTCTTCTTCTTCTTTATTTTTTGTATTTGTGCAGTTTATTGTCTTTTGCACATTCATTGTTTGTCCTTCTTGTTATGTGCAATCTTTCATTGATTCTATTCTTCATTTTGTTTTTTACAGTGAATGCCTGCAAGAAAATAGATCTTGAGGTTGTATATGCTGACATATACATACTTCGGTAATAAATTTGCTTTATACTTTGAACCTGCTGCTCCCTAAAGGAACCAGACTGAAATCCATCAGAGACTTGTGTGCTCACAACTTCAACGTCCTGTCTCCCTGTAATTTTTCTGAACTCCCCCCCCCCCCCACCCCAACATTCCAATTCCCAATTTATACCAATTTTCGGGATGTCTGGGTGGATCTCTTTGACAATGGTTGTCAACCTCATTCCCATTCTGACATGTCTGTCCATGGCTTCCTCTTCTGCCATGATGAGGCCAGATTCATATTCCAACAACTCATATTCTGTCTGTTTGGGTAGCCTCCAACCTGATGCTTGAACATCAATTTCTCTAATTTCCAGAAATTGCCCTCCCGCCTCTCCTTCTCTCTTTCTTCACTCCTCACTCTGGCTATCCTCTCACCCCTTTTCTTCCTTGAGAAGTTCCTCCAGCATTTTTATGTGCGTTGCCCAGTTAACACAGACTTTGTTCACTCAGAGGGTCACAGAGATTTGGAATTCTTCACCCAGAGATCTGTAGAGTTGGAGTCAGGATTTGCATTGAACTGCTGCAACATAGTTAACAAATTTCACAATGTATGCCTGTGATATTAAACCTGATTCTGATTCTGATTGACATAGCAGTGACTGGCAGTGCAGACAAGAGATACAGGGAGGGAATGGAAACGATGTGTTGAAGCCAAGACTGAATCCCACAGTAAGCTTACAGGATGGTAGAACAGGTTGAAGGAGTGGACAACTCTCCAGTTCTCACATTCTTTGGAAATCTCCACAGCCAATGGCAGTGGAAGAACAAGTTTAAAATATCTTTAAGGCAGAGGTATTCTGTTCATGATAAGCAAAGAGGTGAAAGATTACAGTGTATAAATAAGAAAGCAGGGTTGAGGTTACAGTCAGTTACCCCTGTTCTTAATGATTGGCTGATCTGGTGAAAAGACACCCACTGAATCTCCTGCCCCTAATTTGCATGTGTGCGTGTGAGACAAAACTAGTTATGTGCTTTTAGCTAAAAGTCTGATCCACTGCAGGAAGTCTACTTCCTCATTTTTAGATCATAACCAAAACAAAGCCATTTGATAAATGTACTTAAAGCCTTGGTCTGCCTGACATTTGACAGTAAACAGGTCAATGTGGTGAATTTAACACTCCAGTGTCACTACCACCATGCTTCCTGCTGGTTACATGTGTGTGGTTTTGTCTACTGCGTCAGAGACATTTCTCTATTGCAAACAGTCACAGCCCCACTCTTGCACTTACCCAAAACTTTTGAGTGGAATGATTGCACTGAGCTAATCTAAGCTTCTGCTATGAAACCTAGAATTATTCTTAGCAACTCTCACCCCAGTCCTAAAAAGTTCAAAGTTCAAAGTAAATTTATTATCAAAGTATATATAAGTCACCTTGAAGGTGGGGTGGAGATATGGCTCTATCGAAGGAGGAGTAAGGCATTCCTCTCCATTAGCCTGCAGGTCACCTTTGGGCAATGTGTAACACCTGCTTAATCCCCCAATAAAAATCACGTGAAGCCATGGGAGCAGGTAGTGGATGGTCGTATGAGCAATTGATGCATATCACAAGTCCTAGTTATGCGACCGCTGATGCCAGGCAGACAATCTCTGAAAAGTACTGATAATGGTTGTGGTCACCTGTCTTGTAAGAACACTGACCAGAAGGAGGCAATGGCAAATGACTACTGTAGAAAAATTTGCCACCAACAATCATGGTCTTGAGGAATACACACAAAATGTTGGTGGAACGCAGCAGGCCAGGCAAAAGGGATACAGAGCTGGAGAAGGGAAAGGATCATGGGACGGGAGGCCTAGGGAGTAAGAAAGGGGGAGGGGAGCACCAGAATGAGATGGAGAACAGGCAGAGTGATGGGCAGAGAGAGAGGGAAAAAAGGGGGAGGGAGGGAAAAAATAAATGAATCAGGGATGGGGTCAGAAGGGGAGGAGGGGCATTAATGGAAGTTAGAGAAGTCAATGTTCATGCCATCAGGTTGGAGGCTACCCAGCCGGTATATAAAGTGTTGTTCCTCCAACCTGAGTGTGGCTTCATCTTGACAGTAGGGGAGGCCATGGATAGACATATCAGAATGGGAATGGGACGTGGAATTAAAATGTGTGGCCACTGGGAGATCCTGCTTTTTCTGGCGGACCAAGCGTAGGTGTTCAGCGAAACGGTCTCCCAGTCTGCGTCGGGTCTCACCAGTATATAAAAGGCCGCACTGGAAGCACCAGATGCAGTATACCACACCAGCCGACTCACAGGTGAAGTGTCGCCTCACCTGGAAGGACTGTCTGGGGCCCTGAATGGTGGTGAGGGAGGAAGTGTAAGGGCAGGTGTAGCACTTGTTTGCTTACAAGGATAAGTGCCAGGAGGGAGATCGGTGGGAAGGAATGGGGGAGATGAATGGACAAGGGAGTCGCGTAGGGAGCGATCCCTGTGGAAAGCAGAAAGAGGGGGGAGGGAAAGATGTGCTTAGTAGTGAGATCCCGTTGGAGGTGGTGGAAGTTGTGGAGAATTATACGTTGGACCTGGAGGCTGGTGGGGTGGTAGATGAGAACAAAGGGAACCCTGTCCCGAGTGGGGTGGCGGGGGGATGGGGTGAGGGCAGGTGTGCCGGAAATGGGAGAGATGCGTTTGAGAGCAGAGTTGATGGTGGAGGAAGGGAAGCCTTCCTTTTTAAAAAAGGAAGACATCTCCTTTGTCCTGGAATGAAAAGCATCATCCTGAGAGCAGATGTGGCGGAGACAGAGGAATTGCGAGAAGGGGATGGCATTTTTGCAAGAGACAGGGTGGGAAGAGGAATAGTCCAGGTAGCTGTGAGAGTCAGTAGACTTATGGTAGATATCAGTAGATAAGCCGTCTCCAGAGATGGAGACAGAAAGATCAAGAAAGGGGAGGGAGGTGTCGGAAATGGATCAGGTAAATTTGAGAGCAGGGTGAAAGTTGGAGGCAAAGTTAATGAAGTCAACGAGCTCAGCATGCGTGCAGGAGGCAGCGCCAATGCAGTCATTGATGTAGCGAAGGAAAAGAGGGAGATGGATTTATTCCCCCTTGTTCAATCCCCTCCCACCTATGTTCGTGACACTTCTCACGCTTTGAATCTTTTCACTGATTTTAAGTTCCCTGGCCCCCACCACCTTATTTTCACCATGGACGTCCAGTCCCTATACCTCTATCCCCCACCAGGAAGGTCTCAAAGCTCTCCGCTTCTTTTTGGATTCCAGACCTAACCAATTCCCCTCTACCACCACTCTCCTCTGTCTAGTGGAATTAGTTCTTACTCTCAATAATTTCTCCTTTGGCTTCTCCTACTTCCTCCAAACCAAAGGTGTAGCCATGTGCACCCGTATGGTCCCAGCTATGCCTGCCTTTTTGTTGGCTTTGTGGAACAGTCCAAGTTCCAAGCCTATAAGGGTATCTGTCCCCCTCTTTTCCTTCGCTACATTGATGACTGCATTGGTGCTAAGTTCCTCTGGCATTTTGTGTGTGTTTCTCTGCATTTCCAGCTTCTGCAGAATCTCCTCTGTTTATATGCTGCCTGGGTGGTCTTTAAACCAATAGCATAAATGCAGTTTTCCAATTTCTGTAACTGCCTCTCCTCTCTAGTGGCATGTTTTTCCTTCCCCCACCCCCCCCATCGATCCTTCTGTTCCACCTAATTTTGTCTACTTTTCCTTCAACTTCATTCCACCTCCAAACCTTCCTTCAGTCACCTTCAACCCCCCTCCCTGGTTCCATCCACTCAGCAGACATGTAATTTACTCAAAGGTTCCCCTCCTCCTCCCCACCCTACCCCCTCTCTGGTTCTAGTTCCAAATGCCATTCAGCTCCTCACTAATGGCTCCCATTGTCACCTCCTTTACTTATCAGAGGCCTGCTCTGTCTACCCTTTGTGCCTCCACATTCAGTCACATGCTAGATAAAGGACTGAATAATGAGGAAATCTTCACCATATTCTTGAGAACATATTCAAGTAACTACCCCAGACTCATTTCTTGATCTCTTGATGAGAGTTACTTTGTGAAAGATTGACTGGTTTCCTATTGGTCGGGGTGTGTCCTAGCTGTCTACGTTATACGCAAGGCAGGGCAGTACAATACTGAGAGCAGCAGGCTCCCCCTCTCCATCAACTGATGAAGGATAATTAAAAGAGGTGAGAACGGGAACCAATAGGGGAGAGGTGAATGGCTTTTGGAACCAGAACCAGATTGGGGTGGGGTGGGGAGGAACAAGAAAGGAAAGCTACTAGTATGGATGGAGCATTGGCTGATTGGCAGGAGGCAAAGAGTGGGAATAAAGGGAGCCTTTTTCTGAATGGCCGCTGGTGACAAGCGGTATTCTGCAGGGGTCGGTGTCGGGACTGATTCTTTTTATGTTGTATGTCAATGATTTGGTTGACAGAATTACCGGTAATAGCTCTGTGGCCAGTTTGCAGTCAATATGAAGATAGATGGAGGGGTGGGTGGTGTTGAGGAAGTAGGAAGGCCATATGGACTTAGGCAGATCAGGAGAAAGGGCAAAGAACTGGCAGAAGTAATACAGTGTCAGGAAGGGTATGGTCATGCACTTCGGTAGAAGGAATAGAAGTGTAGACTAGTTTCTAAATGGGAAGAAAATACAAAAAAAACTGAGATGCAAGAGGACTTAGGAGTTCTTGTGCAGGATTCACTTGCAGTTTGAGTTGGTAGTGAGGAAGGCAAATCCAATGTTAGCCTTCATTTCAAGAGGACTGGAATATAAAAGCAAGGGTGTAATATTGAGAGTTTGTAAGGCATATGCGAGGCCTTGCTTGGTGTATTGTGAGCAATTGTGCACCCCTTATCTAAGAAAGGATGTGCCAACATTGGACAGGGTTCAAAGGAGGTTCACAAAAATGATTTCAGGATTGAAAGGCTCATCATATGAAGAGCGATTGATGGCTCTGGAATTTAGAAGAATGAGGGGGAATCTCATTGAAACCTTCGAATGTTGAAAGGGCTAGATAGTGTGGACGTGGAGAGGATGTCTCCAGTGGTGGGGGAATCTGAGACCAGAAGGCACAACTTCAGAATAGAGGGACGTACTTTTAGAAAGAGGCCGAGGAGAAATTTCTTTAGCCAGAGGGTGCTGAATCAGTGGAATTCATTGCTAATGGTGGCCAAGTCAGGTCATTGAATGTACTTAAGGCAGAGCATGAAAGGTTACAGGGAGAAGGCAGCTGAATGGTCTAATTCTGTTCCAATGTTTTATGGTCTTATGGAATTCAAAAGAACGGCAGAGACCAATAAAAGTGTGGCACCAGTGGGGTTGCAGGAGTTGAACTCAACATTGGATTGCCTTAGGGACTCGAGCTCCAGATTTTTCTTGGGGTTTACTCCAAGGCAGAGGAAGTTTGAGATCAGTTTTCCTTCTTCTAGATGAGCTGCCAACCGCGGCTGACGAGCCCCATCTGCCTGAAGCCACTGGTTTTAAGGCACCAATAACGTACCTTTACCCCTTCTCCTGTCAGCAAAAGTGGTTCTGCTGGGCTTAGTAGCTATGCCACGTGTAAAGGCCAGGAGCTGGACTTAGTTGTCAGAGGCTATTTGAGATGCACGCCATTAGGAGCATTTACTAGGTAGTGGGAGCTTATCCCCACTACTTCCCCCAACTATGATAACCTTAAGGAACTTAAGTTATATAATAAGTATATAAACAAACTGTGGAAAAGAGTATTAGTAAAAATGTGTCAAGGGGTTCATGGACTATTCAGAAATCTGATGGCAAGAGGGAAGAAGATGTTCTTAAAGTGTTGAGTGTGTGTCTTCAGGCTCCTGTACCTCTTCCCTGTGGTACTGTTTGTTCACCCTGATACAAGAAAGACATTATTGGAAAGAGTGCACAGAAGATTTTTTGAGGAAGCTGTCTGGATTTAAGATCCTGAGTTATGGCCAGAAGTTGGACAGGCTAAGAGTTCATTCCTTGGAATGTTGGAGAAAGGTGAGTGTCTTTTCCCCAGGGAAGTGCACTGAAAAAGGTTTAAGGTAAGAGGGGAAACATTTAAAACAGACCAGAAGGGCACTTCCTCACTTAGAGGGTAGTGTGTGTATGGAATGAGCTGCCTGAGGAAGTGGTTGTAGCAGATACAATAACAATATTTAAAAGACATTTATTTACAGAAAGTAGATGGGTAGGACAGATTATGGGACCAAATTCAGGCAAATAGGACCTGCTTGGTGGGCACCATGGTCAACATGGGCAAGGTGGGGCAAAAGGCCTAGTTCCATGCTGTAGGAGTTTATGACTCTAACCCCTTGAGTTGTCTCCCCATATAAACTCTTATGCACTTAATAACCACAAGAGATTCTGCAGATGCTTGAAATGCAGTGTCACACGCACAAAATGCTGGAGATAGGTCAGGCAGCCTCGATGGAAAAGAATAAAAAGTCAATGTTTCGGGCTGAGACCCTTCATCGGGACTGGAAAGAAGCCAGTGGGGGTGGGGGGGGGCGGTGGAGAGGAAGGAGAACAAGCTGGAAGGTGGTAGGTGAAACTAGGAGGGTGGGGGAGTGGGGATGAAGTAAGAAGCTGGGAGGTGATAAGTGGACCAGGTAAAGGGCTGGAGAAGAAGGAATCTGTTAGGAGAGAAGAGTGGAATGTGAGGAAGTGAAGGAGGAGGGGCCCCAGAGGGAGGTGATGGGCTGGTGAGGAGAAGAGGGTACAGAAGAGATTTGCCAGCATGTTGCCTGGATTAGAGGGTATGGGAGGTTGGACAAACCTCGATTGTTTTCTCTGCAGCAGGGGAAGCTGAGGTGAGATCTGATAGAGAGATGCAGACAGACAATATCTTTTCTCAAGGGTTGAAATGCCTAATACCAGAGGGCATGCATTGAAGGTGAGGAGAGGTAATTTCAAAGGAGATGTGAGGGGCAAGTTTTTGACACAGAGAGTGGTGGGTGCCTGGAATGCACTGCCTGGGGTGGTGGCAAAGCCAGATACATTAGGTACTTTTAAAGGACTTTTAGATCGACACATGAATGTGGAGAAGATGGAAGGATATGGATAATGTGTAGGCAGAAGATATTAGTTCAGTTCGGGTATTTGATTACTAATTTAATTGATTTGGCACAACATAGAGCGCCAAAGGGCCTGTTGCTATACTGTTCTATGTTCAGAGTGAAGGGCTACGAGTTATGCACTCTGTGAACTTTTCATGAGATCTCTGGACCTCATGGTGCTGGATTTTTAACAACATAAGAGTTAGGAGCTGATCCCCCAGCTCTGTTCCCACGGTATCTGGCCTTAAGCATGCATAAGCAACAAAGGAAATTATTCATTTCCATAGATCCTGCCTGGCCTGCTGAGTTCCTCCGGCATTATGTGTGTGTTGTTCTGGATTTCCAGCATCTGCAGATTTTCTCATGTTTATGACGTGCTGCTTCACTGCGAAGTCTCTTCGAGGGATGCCTACCCTGAGGAAGTTTAAATCTTCTCTTCAGTGGGAGTTCAGTGAGACCCTTTCTCATTGCTCCCTCTCTGTGATCTGAGCTGCCCTTTGACCCTTCAACCCTGCACTCACCCAGAGTCGCTACCACAGCCACATATCCTTCCTGAGCCTTCCCCTCCAGACCTTTACCTTTCCTACCCACATGGTTTCACCTATCACCTCCTAGCTATCCTCCTTCCCCTCCCCTCCCCCCACCTTTTTACTCTGGCATCCTCCCCCTTCCTTCCCAGTCCTGAAGAAGGGTCTCAGCTCAAAGCATTGATTGTTTACTCATTTCCATAGACACTGCCTGACCTGCTGAGTTCCTCCAGCATTTTGTGTGTATTGCAAAGGAACTTAATGACATCATTTTAATCCAGTTTCAAGTCTCAGATTTGAACTGATCCTATCTCCACAGAGGGGGAAATCACTGAGATTATTAGGTGGTTCAATAGACTGGAACAAATTGCAAATTGCACAGTATCAAACTGAATGTACAAGTGAAAGAAATCATATGCACGCCCATTCACAACTGGAAATCCTTTGCCATTCTGTTAATTGTTCTCACTGTTTCAGCTTTTTATTTCTCCAGCAATTTCCTGGCTTTCTCTGTACTCGTTCCTTCTTCCCTTTGGCACATTCAGTAGATGAGAAACACAAGAGATTCCATAGATGCTGGAAATCCAGAGCAACATGCACAAAAAGCTGGAGGAACTCAGCAGGTCAAGCAGCATCTATGGAAATGAATAAACAGTCAACATTTTGGGCCAAGATCATTCATCAAGACTAGGCCTGAAATGTCAATTGTTTATTTCTCTCTGTAGATGCTGCCTGCCTTGTTGAGTTCCTCTAGCATTTTGTGTGTATTACTCAAGATTTCCAGCATCTGCAGAATCTTGTATCTATAAACTTATGTCTTCAACTACTGCCTGACTTGCTGAGTTCTTCCACCATTGTTCGTGTGTGTGTGTGTGTGTGTGTGTGTGTGTGTGTGTATGTGAGAGAGAGATGGTCCTTATATACTATCTCGACCAGACTTGACTTTCTAGTCATCTCCTGGAAAAACTGGGTCAGATTTGAAGGTGGAAGGAAACGTGGAGAGCGTACAAGCTCCACACTGCAGGACTGAGCCCAGGTTACTAGACATGTGAGGCACAGTCCCACTACCTGTTCTGTGAAGAGCATTCTGACTGGTTGCAACGCCGTCTGGTGTACGGGGGCCAGTGCACAGGATCAGGAAAAGCTGCAGACGATTGCAAACTCAGCCCTCTCCATTATGGGCATTATGTATTGAGGCAAATACAATGCCTCAAAAAAGCAGCATTCGTTATTAAGGATTCTCACCACCCAGAAACTACTTTTTGTGTGTGCCATACTCTGCCAGAGCCTTTTTCAAAGTCCTTCTCACAGCGCAGTTGTTTTTTTCTTTATGAGGCCGAGTTGCGAGCTCGACACTCAACCTGGCATGGATGGAAAGTGTGTCCAGGAGCAGCCCGACTGGATTCAAACTCGAGAACCTTCTCTCTGGTGTCCGGCGCTGATGTCACTGCACACCAGCCGGCCCAGAAACTCCCATCTTCTAATTGCTTCCATCAAGGAGGAGGTCCAGGAGCCTGAAGACTCTCACTCAATATTTTAGAAATAGCTTCTTCCCCTCCACTATTAGATTTCTGAATGGATCACAAACTCATGAACTTCATATCACCATTCCTCTTCTGCACTGTATTTTTATTGCAACTTATAGTAATTTTATGTCTTACACTGCATTGCTGCTATAAAATAACAAATTTCGCAACATATGTCAGTGATAATAAACCTGATTCTGATAGGCCTGCTGTTGTATTCAACTATTTTTTCTCTCTTTTTGCGCTGCTTATTTTATTTTTTGACATTTACAATATGGTGCAAAAGTCTTAGGCACACACACATACACACACACGATGCTTTAGACTTTTGCGCAGTACTTGAGTAATTGTGTGTATTACACTGTACTACTGCCACAAAACAATTTTCATGATGTATGTGAGTGATGATAAACCTGATTCTGTTATGGGTCTCTATTGTGGACTGAGTGTGGGAAGGGGACAGGAGAGGGGAATCATGGTTGGGAAAAGGGGAAGGAGAGGAAAGCACCAGAGAGACATTCTCTAATGATCAATAAAGCAATTATATAGAATCAAGTGATCTTGCCTGGTGTGTTGGGACTGAGAGGGTCTGCACCCGCATCACCCTACACCCTGGCACTCCTTCTCTGCCGCCTGTCCCACTCCCCTCCTACGGTGCTCTACCCTCACCATTCCCAACATCCTTTGCTGCTACCAGATTTACAGACTTACTCTCCGCTCCACATTGACAATACAGTACTGTGCCAAAGTCTTTTGCTCACTAGCTATAGATATATGTGTCTAAGACCTTTGTACTGTATTGTACATCTTATTGCAATTAATAGTATATTTTATGTTCTGCACTAGTACTGCTGCCCCAAAACAACTTTCATAACATATGTCAGTGATAATAAACCTGATTCTGACTCTGATTTGCTACTGTGCCACCAGCTCTCACTATTTACACACAGACTGTCTGAAATCATCCACTGATTCACTGTTATTTCCATTGTAACATCCATCCTTTCTCCTTCACCAGGTTCATTTCATCCACTGGCAAATGAAACAGAATTTCTGGAGTAATGCCACTCATCACATCAATCACTCACATTATTCCTGAGCTGTCACTGTCGTATCCAGCGGTTCCCAGCTTTGTGTATGAGATGTTTGTATGCTATCCCCGTCACCTCACGGATTTTCTCTGTGTGCTCCGGCTTTCAAAGATGTACGGGCTCGTGACAAATAAAAGCTAACCTTTCTTTCTAAAACAGTCGATATTTTGAGCCAAGACGCTTCATCAGGGGTCATCAAGAGACAGACTTCAAAGAAATTTAAGACCTGAAGTTCAAGACTTCAAAGTTCAAAGGAAATTTATTATCAGAGTACATATATGTCACCATATACTACACTGAGATTCAATTTTTTGTGGGCATACTCAAGAGATTCATCATCGAATAATAACCATAATTGAATCAATGAAAGACTGCACCAACTGGGTGTGCAACCAATGTGCAAAAGCCAACAAATTGTACAAATACAAAAGAAATTTTTAAAAATCATCATCATAATCATTATGTGCCATTTCATATGATATGGGTGTTCATCTGTCTTTAATCTGCTTATTTGTTTTCCTATCCATGACCAATATCGTACTTGGCATTTTTTTCTCCAGAAGTGGTTTGCCATTGCCTTCTTCTGGCAGTGTCTTTACAAGACAATATAAATAAATAAACAATAAATATCGAGAACATCAGATGAAGAGTCCTTGAAAGTGAGTACACAGTTTGTAGGAACATTTCAATGATGGGGCAAGTGAAGTTGAGTGAGAATTTTGTTCAAGAGCCTAATGGTTGAGGGGTAATGACTGTTCCTGAACCTGACAGTGTAAGTACTAAGGCTCCTGTGCCTTCTTTCTGAAGAGAGCATGATCTTCATCTTTCATGTACAAAAGGTCTATTAGAAACTATCTTCTAACAGCAGGATAGAAGCTGTCCCTGAGCTTGCCTGTGTGTTTTCAGGCTTTTGTATCTTCTGCCTGTTGGAAGACGGAAGAAGAGAGGATGTTTAGGGTAGCAGTGATCACTGATTATGTTAGTGGCTTTCCCAAGGCAACGAGAAGTGTAGACAGAGACCAAGAAGAGGAATTTGTTTCTTGTGATAGACTGAGCTATGAATCTCTGCAATTTCTCCTGTCCTGGAAAAGCAGTTGTCATACCAAGACATGATGCTTTCTATGGTGCGCCTATAAAAATTGGTAAGGCTTAAAGTAGACATGACAAATTTCTTTATCCTTGTGAGGAAGAAGGGGTGTTAGCCCTGGAGAAAAACAAAATGTACATATGTTAAAAAATAATAATAGAAATGAGCCAGAAATATTAGAAATAACCAACTAGTAGCAACAATATTGTGTGAAAAGTAATGGACTGCAAAACATTCAAATACTCAATTGTCAATGAATTTACAGAAATAACACATTCCATATCAAGACTCCAATCTGTGGTCATCCCAGGGTAATGAGTAACTATCGTTTTTACAGACGTCTGTAAGTCAGAACATATACAAAAATCAGTGCATACGGTGACCACATTATCATGGTATTCTAATGAACTGCAACAATAATACAAAAACCAGAAACCACAAGTGTCTGTGCAGGTCATTATTGGGTATATTTAAGGCAGAGGTTAATAGGTTCTTGAGTAGTCAGGGCATGAAGGGATACAGGGAGAAGACAGGGGATGGGGGTTGAGAGGGTTAATAAATCAACCATGATGAAATGGCCTAATCCTGCTCTTGTTTCTTATGGTCTAATGATCTAACAACGACTGAAAGTGGACAGAGATGGAAGACTAGTCTGCCATTCATAGAAACAAATGTATGTGCGTACATCACATTTCTGAATTTAATAATATTATGAGAGCTCACTTGTTACATAATGGTTAGTAGGTACTGTGCAAAAGTCTTAAGTACCCTATCTATCTATGTATGTATATATAATTTAATGATCAATACAGAACATCTCTCTCCCTCTCCTCTCCCTTCCCCTTTTCCCAACCACGATCCCCCTCTCCCTGCCCCCTTCCCATTCTCAGTCCACAATCGAGACCCATATCAGAATCAGGTTTATCATCGCTCACATATGTCATGAAATTTGTCTTTTTGTTCTACAGCAGCAGTACAGTGCAATACATAAAATTGCAATAGTACTGTGTGGAATACTTAGGCATCCTAGCTATGTATATGTACTTAAGACTTTTGTGCAGTATAGTACTGTGAGTTGTGGGCATGCTATGTTGGCGACAATTCCAGACTGCCCTCAGCACATCCCTAGACTGTGTCAGCCATTGATGCATAGGATGCTTTTCACTGTGTTTTTTTTTGTGTTTCAACATGCATGTGTCTCTGAAAGGCAGCATCCATTATTAAGGACCTTCAGCGCCCAGGGCATGCCCTTTTCCTACTGTTACCATCAGGTAGGAGGTACAGAAGCCTGAAGCACACACTCAGTGATTCAGGAACAGCTTCTTCCCCTCTGCCATCCGATTCCTAAATGGACATTGAACCTATGAACACTACCTCACTTTTTAAATATATATTATTTCTGTTTTTGCACGATTTTTAATCTACAGCATTCAATATATGTATACTGTAATTGATTGATTGATTTATTCTTCCATATTCTGTATTGCATCGAACAGCTGCTGCTAAGTTAACAAATTTCACAACACATGCCGGTGATAATAAGCCTGATTCTGATGTGACATACAATGGTAAGAAAGCTCACCTTTAAGTTGGGTATTTTACCCGTTGACAATCAGTACGTGGGAGTCTAGGATCCGAGAGCACAGTCTCAGAATAGAGGGATGAAGAGGAATTTTTTTCAACCAGAGGATTGTGAATCCATGGAATTCATTACCAGCACAAGGCTGTGGAGGCCAAGTCACTGGGTATATTGAAAGCAGAGATTGATGGTTCTTAATTGGTAAGGGGATCAACAGTTACAGGGAGAAGGCATTGAAAATAAAATCATCCAGCGTTTTCTGTCTTATGATCTAATATAGTCTATGAGACAAGCTGTGGGCCTGACCAAAATACCTTATGGCCTTATGTGGTCTATGGGACAAGCTATAGCCCTGACCAGACTATCTTTCCGACTGGTGCAGCTTCAACAGAGTAGAAAAAGAGAGGCTGAACATAAACACGAGAGATTTTGCAGAAGCTGGAAATCCAGAGTAACACTCACAAAATGCTGGAGGAACTCAGCAGGTCAGGCAGCATCTACGGAAAGGAATAAATAGTCAACGTTTCGGCCAGAGACCCTTCATCAGGACTGGAAAGGAAGGGGATGATGTCAGAATTGACAATAGACAATAGGTGCAGGAGTAGTCCATTCGGCCCTTCGAGCCGGCACCGCCATTCAATGTGATCATGGCTGATCATCTACAATCAGTACCCCGTTCCTGCCTTCTCCCCATATTTCTTGACTTCACTATCTTTAAGAGCTCTATCTAACTCTTTCTTGAAAGCATCCAGAGAATTGGCCTCCACTGCCTTCTGGGGCAGAGCATTCCATAGATCCACAACTCTCTGGGTGAAAAAGTTTTTCCTGAACTCTGTTCTAAATGGCCTACCCCTTATTCTTAAACTGTGGCCTCTGGTTCTGGACTCCCCCAACTTCAGGAACATGTTTCCTACCTCTAGCGTGTCCAATCCCTTAATAATCTTATATGTTTCAATCAGATCCCCTCTCATCCTTCTAAATTCCAGTGTATAAAAGCCCAGTCGCTCCAATCTTTCAACATATGACAGTCCTGCCATCCCAGGAATTAACCTCATGAACCTACACTGCACTCCCTCAACTGCAAGAATGTCCTTCCTCAAATTTGGAGACCAAAACTGAACACAGTACTCCAGGTGTGGTCTCACCAGAGCCCTGTACAGCTGCAGAAGGACCTCTTTGCTCCTATACTCAACTCCCCAGCACAATAGAAGGTGGTTGGGAAGGGAAGGTATACAAGAGTGAAAGTGATAGGTGAAACCAGGTTTGTGGGAGAGGTGGGGATGAAGTAAGAAGCTGAGAAATAGGTGGAAAAGGTAAAGTCCTAGAGAAGAAGGAATCGGAGAGGTCTGTGGAACATGGGAGAAAGGGAAGGAGGAGGGGCACCAGGGGGAGGTGTTAGGCTGCTGAAGAGAAAGGGAGAGGGAAGAGGGGACCAGAGTGGGAAATGGAAGAAGAAGGAAGGAGGAGTGGGATGCTGCAGAAGTCAATGTTCTGCAAAGACAGAAGTCCTGCATTTCCTGCACATCACTCAACACCCATTGCTAGAAAGAGTTGGTGATGATACAACACATTTTACAGACTCCATGACTTGCTTAACTCACCTGGAAGCCAATAACATGAAAAGGCAAAGTGTTCACACCTCTGGCAGTAGAACCATGCAATGTGATCAGGAGTACAAACTATATTTGATGGGCTGAATGGCATAATTTTACTCTTATGTCTGATAGATTTATGGAGTATACCATTAAATAAGAGCATTGAAAAAACTCAGGAGCATGTACTCTTCTCACAACAGAGTACAAAGAAATTCATAGACTCATAGAGCACAAAAACAGACCATTCAGCCCATCTAGCCATGCCAAACTGTTATTCTACCTTGTCCCATCAACTCGTACCTGGACAGGTATATGCCCACCATACCCCTCCCATCCATTTACTTACACAAACTTCTCTCAATTCTTTAAATTGATTAATTCACAAGACTCATTCACCATTGAGAACATCTACATGGAGCCATGTCACAGGAAAGCAGCATCCATCACCAGGGATCCTCACCACCAAGGCCATGCCCTCTTCTCATTGCTACCATCAGGAAGAAGGTACAGAAGCCTCAGGACTCTCACCACCAGCTTCAGGAGCAGTTATTACCCCTCAACCTTGAACCAGAGGGGATAAATTCACTCAACTTCACTGAACTATTCCCATAACCTATGGACTCACTTTCAAGGACTCTTCATCTCATGTTCCAATTGCTTTTTTTTTGTACTTATTTAGTCTGTTGTCTTTTGCAAGCTGGTTGTCCACACTGTTGGTGCGGTCTTTCATTAATTCTATTACAGTTATTGGATTTACTAAGTATGCACACAGGAAAATGGATCTCAGGGCTGTATATGGTGACATATATGTACTTCGATAATACATTTACTTTGAACCTTGCCTTCATTTTACTTAGACGCTTGAGCAATTTACATGTCAGACAGCAAACTCACTCTTAAGCAACGCACAAACATCTGGAGAAAGTAGGCAGTCAACATCTGAGGTTGACACCCTAATGAAGGATCTCAACCCAAGACCTTAACTGACCACTTCTCACCATTGATGCTGCCCGAACTGCTGAGTTCCTCCAGCATTTAGAGTGTGTTGCTCCAGATTTCCAGCATCTGCAGTCTCTCTTGTCTCCAAACACATGCTTTTAAGTCAGCAACAAATATTTGATGATCACTTCAGACCATCAACTGAATTCCACTGTATACAGAGCTTACTTACTTACTGTCTGTTATGCCATTGGTGTCTGGGGCAGCAGCAAAGGACCTCCATCTCTGGCGGTGTTCAGGGCTTCTTTCATCATGTCAGTAGCTCAGTTTTCACTACTGTCGGTCATGCAAGTCCCGGGTGGAGACTCAAGAATACTGTCGCACTCAGATGTAGAAGGATTCTTCATTGCTGTTTCCATAACAATTTTGTTCTACCAGTCAGGGTTGTTGCCCTGAGCTGAACCCCAGAACCTAGAGGACCAGTAGTCTGGCCTCTACCCTTTGACCTGTTTGGCATGGGTGACCCTATGAAGGGCAAAAGCATAAAGCCCTAACTCCAGCCAACATGGCTCACCAGGTCAGTGAGGCATGCAAGCCTCCAAACCCAATCACAAGGTTGTGGTCCTCTTGGAGGATACACAGAGCAGATCATTTTTTAACTTGTCCTCTTTTCCTTGTAGCCCATCTCATTTGATGACGGTACTTGACCAGAGAAGTGGTTACTTTGACAACCTGACCCTGAGAGCTCTGCACATGCATAAGGGCCATAAATTAGTCTATTTATTGAACTTTCATACATAGTTTATAATTAGCCCAATCCAAAACAGTGATTTAATTCACTTACTGAGGAGGGTCAATTTCTGGTGATTTGAACTGAATAACTTCTCTCATACAGAGGCAAGTTTATTTAGATTCGGGATATACCAAAAATAGACTGAATCCAAACCTCAGAGACTGCATGAATGAACTCAGGTGGTAAATTCTACAATAAATACTGACAACTCAAGGCAGAGTAGATGGGAAAAATCAACATATTGAATGCACACAACTTAAGGACTCTGTGTGTTTGTGTTAATGTAAGAACATTACAACAGGAATATTTGGGAATGGGGGGGAGTCAAATAATATCTCAGGATGGAGACAGGAATGATGTCATTTGCAGTGGGAATGGTAGAAATTACTCTTAATGGTTATTTAAGTTTGTTTGGAGATATAATTCCCAAAGGGATGCTGTCAAATCGCTCTCATTACTCAAAGTGTCTGGCCTGCCTGCCTTGACCACAGAAACCAACTGGGTCTCCTGACTGTATTTGCTGTTCTGGAACAACAGTGAGGTAATCAGGTGGTCTGCTGTGATGCATTGTGAAGAGGAGGGGCACAAGTATGTACTTGCAATTGTTTATAACCATATAACCATATAACAATCACAGCACGGAAACAGGCCATCTTGGCCCTCCTAGTCCGTGCCGAACTCTTAATCTCACCTAGTCCCACCTACCCGCACTCAGCCTATAACCCTCCACTCCTTTCCTGTCCATATACCTATCCAATTTTACCTTAAATGACACAACTGAACTGGCCTCTACTACTTCTACGGGAAGCTCATTCCACACAGCTATCACTCTCTGAGTAAAGAAATACCCCCTCGTGTTTCCCTTAAACTTTTGCCCCCTAACTGTTCAGGGCTTGACTTCCACCATTGAGGAAGGCAGTCAGAAACAAAACAGGCGTATTTTCAGAGAATACACAATGAGAAGAAGAGACGCTCAAGCTGTTGTTTGCATTTTCAATTTTTATTAACTCTTTGTTCAAATTTTCCAAATTTCATTATTTATTGATGCACCACAGGGAACATCCTATCCGGATGCACGATGGCTTTCGTACGGCAACTGCTCTGCCGGTGACCACAAGAAATCACACAGTCACGGAGCCCATCACAGACAACAGCCTCCCCTCCATAGACACTGTCTTGGTAAAGCAGCCAACGTAATCAAAGACCACTGTTGTGTATTTAATTTTTCAGTAATATTTGAGTAATCTTGTCTACAGTGGCATGCAAAAGTTTGGGAACCCCCGGTCAAAATTTCTGTTACTGTGAATAGCTAAGCAAGTAAAAGATGACCTGATTTCCAAAAGGCATAAAGTTAAAGATGACACATTTCTTTAATATTTTAAGCAAGGTTACTTTTTTATTTCCATCTTTTACAGTTTCAAAATAACAAAAAAAGGGCCTGAAGCAAAAGTTTGGGCACCCTGCATGGTCAGTACTTAGTAACACCCCCTTTGGCAAGTATCACAGCTTGTAAATGCTTTCTGTAGTCAGCTAAGAGTCTTTCAATTCTTGTTTGGGGGATTTTCACCCATTCTTCCTTGCAAAAGGCTTCTAGTTCTGTGAGATTCTTAGGCTGTCTTGCATGCAATGTTCTTTTGAGGTCTATCCACAGATTTTTGATGATGTTTAGGTTGGGGGACTGTGAGGGCCATGGCAAAACCTTCAGCTTGTGCCTCTTGAGGTAGTCCACTGTGGATTTTGAGGTGTGTTTAGGATCATTATCCTGTTGTAGAAGTCATCCTCTTTTCACAGACGGTGTGATATTTGCTTCCAGAATTTGCTGGTATTTAATTGAATTTATTCTTCCCTCTACCAGTGAAATGTTCCCCATGCCACTGGCTGCAACACAAGCACAAAGCATAATCGATCCACCTCCATGCTTAACAGTTGGAGACGTGTTCTTTTCATGAAATTCTGCACCTTTTTCCCAAACATACCTTTGCTCATTGTGACCAAAAAGTTCGATTTTAACTTCATCAGTCCACAGGGCTTGTTTCCAAAATGCATTAGGCTTGTTTAGATGTTCTTTTGCAAACTTCTGATGCTGAATTTTGTGGTGAGGTTGCAGAAAAGGTTTTCTTCTGATGACTCTTCCATGAAGGTCATATTTGTGCAGGTGTTGCTGTACAGTAGAACAGTGCACCACCATTCCAGAGTCTGCTAAATCTTCCTGAAGGTCTTTTGCAGTCAAATGGGGGTTTTGATTTGCCTTTCTAGCAATCCTACGAGCTGTTTTCTCGGAAAGTTTCCTTGGTCTTCCAGACCTCTACTTGACCTCCACCGTTCCTGTTAACTGCCATTTCTTCATTACATTACGAACTGAGGAAACAGCTACCTGAAAACACTTTGCTATCTTCTTATAGCCTTCTCCTGCTTTGTGGGCATCATTTATTTTAATTTTCAAAGTGCTAGGCAGCTGCTTAGAGGAGCCCATGGCTGCTGATTGTTGGGACAAGGTTTGAGGAGTCAGGGTATTTATAAAGCTTTGAAATTTGTATCACCTGGTCTTTCCTAATTATGACTGTGAACAAGCCATAGCCCTAACAAGTTAATTAAGATCTGAGACCTTGGTAAAAGTTACCTGAGAGGCTAAATCTCTTGGGGTGCCTAAACTTTTGCATGGTGCTCCTTTCCTTTTTTTCAGTCTAAAATTGTACAAAACAAAAATAATACACTAAACTTGCTTAAAACGTTGAAAAGAATGTTTCATCTTTAACTTTATGACTTTTGGAGATCAGTTCATCTTCTACTCACTTAACTATTCACAGTAACAGAAATTTTGACTGGGGTGCCCAAACTTTTGCATGCCACTGTATATATTCTGGGTGGACGGGTGGAGATACATCTCAATCAAAGGAAGTGTAAGGTGCTCCTTCCCTCCGCTAGCCTGCAGATCACCCTTGGGCAAAGTGTAGCTCCTGCACATCTCCACCCCACCCATGATCAGGGTCACATGAAGACACGACAGCGGGTGGTAGATGGTCATATGGGCAGCCGGTGCATATCAGAAGTCCTGCTGGTTATGTGACCACTGATGCCAGGCAGACAATCTCTGAAGAGTATTGATAATGGTTGGGGTCACCCATCTTGTAAAGACACTGACCAGAAGAAGGAAATGGCAAACCACTTCTTGTTAGAAAGATTTACCAGGAGCAATCATAGTCCATGGAAAGACCGTGATCACCTACGTCATATGATGATGATGATGATAACGATGTATATATAAAATCAATTGATTCAGCAATTTTGCTCATTAAAATAATTCATTACAGATTATATGTATAAATATGTGAATTTGCACAATGTAACCACATGATACATGCACACCTCACTTGAAGTGAAGAACAAACTTACAGCTTGCATCTCTCAGCTCTCTTATTTTCCTTTGACTTGGTTTCATGTTTTGAAGTTACAAAATATAACAACTCCACCCACCCCAGGCATTATCTCTCCTCTTCTGATTGGGGAGATACAAAGCCTGAAAGCACGTACTACCAGGGTCAAACTGAATGGGTTCCTTCTACAATACTGTGCAAATGCCTTGGGCACATATAAATAGCCAGGTGCCTAAGACTTTTGCCAGTACTGTAGTAATTTTATGTATTGGACTGTACTGCTGCCACAAAAAAAACAAATTTCATGACAGATGTGAGTGATGATAAACCTGATTCTGATATGAGTCTCTATTGTGGACTGAGAGTGGGAAGGGGGCAGGGAGAGGGGGATCATGGTTGGGAAAAGAGGAAGTGGGCAGGGAGGGAGTGGGAAGCACTTGCCTGATGTCTCAGGGCTGGGTGTGTCTGAATTGTCCCCCTGCCCCTGATACTTCTCTACCGTATGATAGCATAGCATAGTGGTTAGTGCAATGCTTTACAGTGCCAGCTGTGAGATTGGAGTTCAGTTCCTGCTGCTGCCTGTAAAGGAGTCCCGACGTTTCCCTGTGACTCGGTGGCTTTCCTCAAGGTGCTCCGGTTTCCTCCCACGCTACAAACATGAAAGGCTCAGGGTTAGTGAGTTGTGGGCATGCTATGTTGGTGCCAGAAGCATGGCGATATTGGTGGGCTACCCACAGCACAATCCTCACTGGCTCGATTTGATGCAAATGACACATGTCTCAGTATGTTTCAATGTACATGTGACAAATAAAGCTAATCTTTAGTCTTCAAAATGTGAAGATTCACCTCAAGATCATTATCTCACCGTGTCAAAATCGCAGACTGAGAGGATTGAACCAACACAACAATCTGCTGGAAGAGCTCAGTGGGTCGAGTAGCATCTGTGGGTGGAGAGCAAATGTTGATGTTTCAGACTGAAACCCTGCGTTAGGGTACAGTATATGAAACTGGGACCAAAGGGGAAAGAATCCCACTGGTACAGTAGCTGCGCTAATGAAAACGATGTTTCCACCGTGCCTCAGCTGAGATTAAAGATTAGCTTTACTTGTCACATGCATGGTACATTGAAACATCAAAATATGCAGTGAAATGCTTCTTCTCTAGCCCTCTACCTTTCCCACCCACTTGGCTTCACCTATCGCCTTCTAGCTAGCCTCCTTCCCCTCCCCACCATTTTATTATGACACCTTCCCCCTTCCACTTCAGTCCCAAAAAAGGGTCTTGACCCAAAACATCGACTATCCATTCGCTTCCACAGATAATGCCTGACCTGTTGAGTTCCTCCAGCATTCTGTGTGTGTAGCTTTCGATTTCCAGTGTCTGCAGACTTACTCGTGTTTGTACAGAGAAAAGCTTTGCTTGTGTCAACATCAGGATGTGCTGGGGGCAGCCCACAAGTGTTGCCACGCTTCCAGCGCCCACATAGCATGTCCACAACTCACCAACTGTGCATCTTCGGAATGTGAGAGGAACCCTGAATTCCTTGTTTGGCTCATTGGTGCTAAATTGGTTATGGTGCCCCTCCTGCTTACCCCGTTCATAGCAGATAGACTGATCAGGCACGGTAATAGAACAATTAGCATAACACTGTCACAGCACCAGCAACCTGGGGTCAATTTCAACAGGGGTTTGAGGAGGTTTGATTTGTCACCTAAAACACTTGAAAACTTCTACAGATTACCGCAGAGAGCATTTTGGCCGGCTGCCTCACTATCTGGTATGGGGGGGGGGGGGGTGCGGGGTGGGCCACTGCACAGGATTGAAGGTAAGCTGCAGATAGTTGTCAAATTAGTCA
This sequence comes from Hemitrygon akajei, assembly GCF_048418815.1. Classification (NCBI taxonomy): domain Eukaryota; kingdom Metazoa; phylum Chordata; class Chondrichthyes; order Myliobatiformes; family Dasyatidae; genus Hemitrygon; species Hemitrygon akajei. Next base: position 11,111,789 of record NC_133139.1, on the reverse strand, counting down.
CCTCCATCATTGGTACTAGCCTCTGTAGTATCCAAGACAGATTCAAGGAGTGGTGCCTCAGGAATGTGGCGTCCATGATTAAGGATCCCCATCACTCAGGATATGCCCTCTTCTCATCAAGAAAGAGGTACAGAAGCCTGAAGGCACACACTCAGCGATTCAGGAATAGCATCTTTCCCTCTGCCATCCGATTCCTAAATGGACAATGAACCCATGAACACTATTGCACTTTTCTTTTGCACTACTTATTTTAATTTAACTATTTAATATACACATATATATACTTACTGTAATTCAATTTTTTATCTATGTATTCCATTGTACTGCTGCTGCAAAGTTAACAAATTTCACGGTAATATGCCAGTGATATTAAACCTGATTCTGATTCAGTTCTGCCACTGTCTGTAAGGAGTTTGTACCTTCTCCCTGTGACCATGTGGGTTTCCTCTGGGTGCTCAGGTTTCCTCCCACAGTCCAAAGCTGTACTGGTTAGAGTAGTCAGTTATGGGTATGCTATGTTGGCAACACTACCGAGCTGCCACCAGCACATCCTCAGAAAGCATTAGTTTTTGCTGCAAACAATACATTTCATTGTATGCTTTGATGCAAATAAAGATAATCTTTAATTTATTATATCTCTGTCACATTTTCCCTCAGCCTATGGGTTCTATGCTGAGCAAAGTCTTTTGAACAATTTAGCTTCTGCTTTGACATCTGTGCTGAGTGAGCTAATTTCAGTTCAGGGAAGGGGAAGGAACTTGTATTCAGTTAATGAGGAGGACCAAATGATTCCCCTGCCCCTACCATCAAAGTTTTCTGTCCAGTCTCAGAGAATGGCACGTTGTGTGTCATCTCCAATCAGTCATTACAGTCACTCCTAATTACCTCCTATTTTTCATACCAGATTGTTTCTTTTGGTTATTTTGTGCATTAGATTGCATTAACTTGCAACTGCTATTACAGCTCAGGGAGTTACAGAATTCAGAATTTAGTTCTGGCGCCGTCTGTAAGGAGTTTGTACGTCTTCCCCGTGGACCGTGTGGGTTTCCTCCGCGTGCTCTGGTTTCTTCCCACTGTCCAAAGACGTACCGGTTAGTAGGTTAATGGATCATTGGAAACTGTCCTGTGATTAGGCTAGGGTTAAATAGGTGGGTCGCGGTCGGTGGTCAGACCAGAAGGGCCTGTTCCACTCTATAGTCCTAAATAAATAAATAATGTTGTGGGAATGCAGCGATTTTATTTCTATTCCTTTACGTGGTTGCCTGATTCCAAATTGTTTTTGGATGAAGGTGTCTTGTTTAAGAACATTTGTAAAAAATAACCCTAGGCACAAAAGATTCTGCAGATGCTGGAAATCCAGAGCGACACACAAAAAACACTGGAGGAACTCAGCAGGTCAGGCAGCCATCTACGGAGGGGAGTAAAGAGTTGACGTTTCGGCCCGAGACCCTTCATCAAGACTGGGTAAAGATAACCCAGTATGACTCAACCGGGAAGAAAAGAAGGGAAAAAGATGAAATTGAGCGGGAGAACAAAAATGGTGACATAATCATTGGTATGGTTACATCATATTTGTATCCAGCAGTAAAAAATCTTTGCTTTATCAAAACAAATCAGAGAAGGAAGAGAGAAAACAATTCATATTTCTTTGGCAAAGTCCTGTTGCACGAAACCAAACAGAACAGCGAAAACATCTTGAGGCATTCTGAGTCATCGTGAGTTGTCCTTTTGAACCAATCATTGTAAATAGAATTCTGCCCTCTGTTGGGAGAGCGCTTATGAAAGGTTGCCAAAGAAATAACCGTCTCAAATAAAAACACAACGTACAGGAAATACTTCAGTAAAATAAATCTGAGGCGTATATAATGATATACTAGAATGAGAGCATTGAAAGATCTGTGTTTGTGGCAAGGACTTAGCAGAGAGTTCTCTGGTGTAGTAAGAAATTGAGTGGGTTGAGTGGGAATTCAGTTCCTGTTATCCCTTCAAGGAGCTTCCAATCTCAGTCAGATTTACGGCTCCTGAGAATGAAAGGGAAACAGGAAGGACAAGACACCGCACATCAGTGATGGGTTACCGATGTGTTAGAAACAACACAGGTCACAATGCAAAGAGTCACTTGCCCATTATCATGACCACGTGAAATAGGAAAAAGATAAATCCGGGCAAATACAAGTAAATTTGATGTGTATTTAATATATTAGTGGTATTTGAGTAATATTGTAAATATATTGTTTCACTAAGCACTCTTGTTCTCACTTACTGCTCATTTTGCCGCTGGCGTTTAGGGCAGCAATGAAGGTCCTCCATCTCTGTCTGTATCAAAGGATTCTTCATTGCTGTTTCCGTAACAACTGTTTCTTGACCAGTCAGGGTTGTTAGCCTTGAGCTGAACCCCCAAACCTGGAGGACCGGTGGACCACTCTTAGTCTGGCCTCTACCCTTTGACCTGTTTGGCATGGGTGACCTTACTAAGAGCCAAAGCGTAAAGCCCTGACTCCAGCCAACATAGCTCCTCCAAACCACGACAAGGTTGTGGTCCTCTTGGAGGTTAAATAATTCATTATAGGTTATACGCATAAATACGTGAATTCAAAGATTCAAAGTACATTTAATATCAAAATGTGTATGCAGCATTCAACCCTGAATTTCATCCACAAAACAAAGGAACACCGTGGAACTAGGTTCAAAGAAGAACTTCAAATCCCCCCCCACCACGTGCAACAAAAAAACAGGCAAAAACACAGAATATAAAACACAAAATCAAAAGGCATATTTCAGTTCAGCTCAGTGTTCATATCACAGGCTGCCCAATTCAAAAATTGCACAAAAGTAGCAACGAAAAGAGGAGTGACCAGGGCTAGAACACACCATAAACATAAACAGAAACATTGTATAGGTCATCACTCTGCCACGTGATATGTGTGCGCCTCGCTTAAAGTAAACACAAAGTTGGTCTCACACGTTGGACTCTTGTGTCTTCCTTGAAGTAGTCAGGGTCATTTCTGTATCCGGTGGTCCGGTGCAGTCTCCTCTAGACCGGTGAGTCTAGACAGCGTAAACTGGGGATCGCTTTGACAAGCAGCTTCACGTTGTCCACCACAGTGGTGTAGTGGTCAGCATAGCACTTTACAGTACAGGTGACCCGGGTTCGATTCCCGCCACTGCCTGTAAGGAGTTTGAACGTTCTCCCCGTGACCGCGGGGGTTTCCTCCGGGTGCTCCAGCTTCCTCCCACAGTACAAAGACATACCAGTCAGTGGTTAGTTGGTCATTGTAAATTGCTTTGTGATTAGGCTAGGATTAAATTGGGAGATTGCTGGGTGGAGCGGCTCAAAGGGCCAAAAGGGCCTATTCCACGCTGTATCTCACTAAAAAATAAATTTAAAACAGAGTTATTTTCCAATGCCCACTCATTTTAACTCCCCTTCCAACATGGCCTCCCCTACTGCCACAATGAAACCACTCTCATATTCCAGCTGGGCAGCCTCCAACCTGATGGCACGGACATCAATCTCTCTAATTTCCAATAATGCAACCCCCCCCCCCCCCAACCTTCTCTCTTTTTCCATTCGACTCTCCTCTTACCCCTTCTCTTTGCCTCACCCCTGTTATCACCTCTTTGGTGCCCTTCCTCCTTCCATTTCTCCCATGGTCCACTCTCCATTCTGCTTCTCGAGCCAGTTACATCTTCCAACTAACACCTCCCTGCTTCTCACTTTATTCACCCTACCACCTCCCACCCACGTTCTCCCTCACCTGGCTTTGCTTATCACCTGCAACTTGTACTCCTTCACCCTCCTCCACCTTCCCCACCCCCCACCAACACATTTCCAATGCTGGTCAACAATCACGTTTAACTGTCTATTCATTTCCATAGATGCTGCCTGATCTGCAGAGTTCCTCCAGAATTTTGTGTGTGTTGCTCTTGATTTCCAGCATCTTCAGGACTTCTTACATTTAAAATAAAAGGAAGGTTTATTTTCAGACAGAGAAACTCTTGCTCTCTCTACCATGAACCAGTAAACTGAAATGAACTCTGAATTAGGTGAGAAACAATCCCACTCTCCAATCAATTACAAAGAAACTCCTAATCACCTCCCATTTTTCATATTAGAACATGTCTATTTTAGGCAGTTCAGATTCTGCAGATGACAGAAATCTTGAGCAAAATACTGGAGGAACTCATCAGGTCGGGCAGCATCTATGGAGGGGAATAAACAGTTGGCATTTCAGACAGCTATTGCAAGTCATATGTAATGGAGCGGCCCTTCCCTGCACTGCCCTTGGCCTCGCTCTCTGTAGTAATACATAGCATGTGCTAACAGTTCTGAAATGCACCGACCCAAACCATAACGATAAATCAGCTGTGAATGGTTCTGGTTTAACCCGTGCTCGCTCGCTGGGGAGATTACTTAACAAACCTATTCGAGTATCGGGGGCTGCTCAACCCGCAGAGTTCCTCCAGCAGATCAACACACACCAAACGCGGGAGGAACTCAGCAGGTCAGGCAGCATCTATTGGAGGGGAATAGACTGTCGACGTTTTGGGGGAGGGAAAGAGTACAAGATGGCAGGTGATAAGTGACTCCAGGTGAGGGTTAAGGTGGGTGGGAGAGGGCAGGATGAAGTAAGAGGCTGAGAGGGGATAGCTGGAAGAGGTAAAAGGGCTGAAGAAAATGGAATCAGATCAGAGAAGAACGAAAAGGAAGAAGGGAATTTTCTGTGTTAGATCATATAAGCATCAGCTATAGTACAACTACTCAAACATTTACTGAGCAATTGCATGTATATAGGTGATTATATAAAATACAAGCAAACATAGCAAACGAGCAGTTTTGGTCACCTTCTTACAGGAAAGATGTAAATAAGATTGAAAGAGTACAGAGAAAATTTACAAGGACGTTGCTGGGTCTGGGTCTGGCCCTCAGTTATATGGAGAGATTGAATAGGTTAGGACTTTATTCTTTGGAATATAAAAGATTGAGAGGAGATTTGATAGAGGTATACAAAATTATGAGGGGCAGAGATAGAGTAAATGAAGGCAGGGTTTTTCCATTGAGGTTGGGTGGGACTAAAACCAGAGGTCATGGGTTAAAAATGAAAGGTGAAATATTTAAGGGAAGCATGAGGGGAAACTTCTTCACTCAGAGGGTGGTGAGAGTGTGGAATGAGCTGCCAGCACAAGTGGTGCATGTGATCTCAATTTCAACGTTTAAGCGAAGTGTGGATAGCTACATGGACGGCAGGGGTATGGTCTCAGGTTGATGGGATTAGACAGTTTAAGTGGTTTCAGCACAGACTAGATGGGCTGAAAGGCCTGTTTCTGAGCAGTACTTTTCTATGACTCCACGACTCAATGACACAGGAACATCATTGCTATTCCCAGTCATATGTTCCCAAGAGTTCCAGGAATGAGTGTTGAAACAATGGCCAGGCTGAAGCTTTGAATATACTGATTTTCAAGATTTAATAGTTGTTTTGAGGAATAAAGATCTGTTTAACCCTTTCATCCTAACAAGCTGCATCACTGTGAGGTAGGGAAACTGCTCCGTGGCAGACAGTAAGGATCTGCAGCAGGTAGTCAAAACTGTCCAACGCATCACTGGCACCAGCCTACCCGCCATCAAGTACACACACAGTACATTCAGAAAGGTGCCAGTAAAAGGCCAACAGTATCAGGAAGGATCCTACCCACCCTGCTCATGGACTGTTTTCCCCGCTCACATCAGCGAGGAGGCCATACGCCAGGACTACCAGACTCAAAAACAGTTACTCTCCCCAAGCAGTGAGGCTGATCAACACCTCCACCCACTCACCCACCCCTCCACACCCCCAACCACCACTACTTTATCATTTCAAGTCAGTCACCTTATGTACAGACACTCCTGTGCCTAGCATCACTTTATGTGCATATAATCCAATGTATATAAACTATCTTATGTATTTATATTTATTGTGTTTTTTTGATTTTTGTGTTCTTTTTCATATCATCATACTTAGTGCTGCTTCAGATCCAGAGTAACAATTATTTAATTCTTCTTTACACTTATACACTGGAAATGATGTTAAACAATCTCAAATCTGATGGATGTGCCTGAGTACACTAAACTAACACAATTACACTCATAGAAATGACCGTTATGACTAATTTAGCAATCAAATTCTTCTTCCTTCCCCTCTCCACTGTCTTTTTCTAGCTTCTGCCCCCTTCCTTTCCAGTCCCGAAGAAGGGTCCCACCTCGAAATGTCAACTGTTTATTCATCTCCATAGATGCTGCCTGACCTGCTGAGTTCCTCCAGCATTTTGTGTGTGTTGCTCTGGATCTGCAGAATCTCTTGTGTTTATTCAAATTCTATACTATTTACATTATGATTAGAATATTTTTCCCCAGAGAAGCTTAACTATTATACCAGGTCTCTATGAATTGAATGAACACATCAGAATTGGTCTATAAAAGCCTACGAAACTTCTGATTTGAATAAGAGTCATGAGCCTTCTATTCAAGGGAACCTATTGGCATAAAAAAAACGAGTAATCATTTTAAATTGCTTCACTATGAACTATAGTGTGAACTAAAAACCCTGTAAATACTTTTTTTCTGCATTTTGTGCTCTGTATTATATGTGTGTATTGTGCAAGCTTCCAGCATAGTGAAAGACGATTACAGCACCAAGGACTCAAGTTCTATTTGTACCGCTGTCTGTACATCCTTCCTGTGACCATGTGTGTTTCCTCTGGGTGCTCCTGTTTTTTCCCACATTCCAAAGGTGTACGGATTAGTAGGTCAATTGATCACCTGGGTGTAACTGAGCAGTGTGAAGAGACTGTTACTGTGCTGTATTTCTAAAGTAAATAAAAGTTATATATTACTGCCTCACATCCTGTAAATCTTTGATTAAAAACTAAAAATGAGCTCACCTGAACTTTCAAAAGTTGGTTTCTCTGGAGTGGGAAATGATCACAATAGCTTTTGGGTTTGAAACATGCAGCTTCGTGATTCTGTCTGGGCACCTCGGGAAGGAAGGTGTACTTGCCAACTGGTGGAGTTATTCAAAGACATTTTCAGTCTCTCGTTGCTACAATCGGAAATTCCCACCTGCCTTAAAAGGGCGACAATTATACCAGTGCCCAAGAAGAGGAGTGTGAGCTGCCTTAATGACTGTGGTCCAGCAGCACTCACATCTACTGTGATGAAATGCTCAAGAGGTTGGTCATGGTCAAAATCAGCTCCTGCCTTAGCAAGGACCAGGAGCTACTACAATTTGCCTGTTGCCACAGTAGGTCTACAGCAGACACAATCTTGCTCGCTCTTCACACAGCCTTGGATCACCTTACAAATACCCACGTAAGGATGCTGTTTATTGACTATTTAACACAATCATTCCTACAATTCAGATTGAAAGGCTTCTGATTTCTGAATGGACATTGAACCCGTGAGCACTACCTCACAACTTTTTTTTAAATTTCCGGTTTTTTGCATTACTTATTTAAATAAATCTTTATGTATATATCCTGCAGTTCACAGTTTTCTTTTTCTCTCTATTATCAAGTATTGCATTGTACTGCCTTTGCAAAGTTAACAAATTTCTGATTCCGATTGTGCCAGTGACGTGGTTGCCACGTTGAACGGCGGCACACTCTGTGCGATGCTCCTATGGAGCCCGGCCAGGAGAAATTAGTCCCTGTGGTTGGAGGCCTGTGCATGCCATTGGGTATTCTGTGGGTTCTTTCTCCTGCAGCAGAGAGACTTAAAGATCAGCTTTATTTGTTACTGGTACATCAAAACATATGGTGAAATGCTTCACTTCTGCCAACAACAAACACAGTCCGAAGGTGTGCTGGGCGCAGCCTCCAGTGCCAGCGTAGCATGCCCACAGCTTAGTAACCCTAACCCGTACCTCTTTGAAACCAAAACACCTAGAGCAAACACACATGGTCAGAGTCAGAATCAGGTTTAATATCACCGGCATATGTCATGAAATTTGTTGTCATGTGGCAGCAGTACATTGCAATATATAATAATAAAAACGGTGCATTACAGCAAGTACATATATAAAAAAGTTAAATTAAATATATAGTGCAATAAGAGAAAAAAAGTAGTGAGTAGTGGTCATGGGTTCACTGTCTGTTCAGAAATCTGATGGCAGAGGGGAAGAAGTTATTCCTGAATCATTGAGTGTGTGCCTTCAGACTCCTGTACCTCGTCCCCAATGTTAGCAATGAGAAGAGGGTATCTCCTGGGTGACGGGGGTCCGTAATGATGGATGCTGACTATTTGAGGCATTGCTCCTTGAAGATATCCTGGATGCTGGGGAGGCTAGTGCCCATGATGGAGCTGACAGAGTTCACTGAGGTCACGGGGAGAACGTACAAACTTCTTATAGACAGCGTGGGAATTGATCCCGGATTGCTGGCCTTGTAAAGCATTCTGCTAACCTGCCGCCCCAATTTATCTTCATTTAGTATCATTTGGATTTCAACCAGAGAATCAGAGGAGAATAATGATGGGTGCAACTATTTGTTGTACTTCATTAGGAGTTTGAGGAGACCACCTACTCCATCAGTAAATGAGGGTCTCTCTCGTTCACTCCTTAGCTGATCCTATATCCCACAATTCTCTTAATGCTTATAGATCTCAACAACCAAGCATCTATTGATATTGGAGATGGAGACAGCAAGTGTAAAAGATCCTACCTCTTCAGGTCTTTATGGGATTACTACCATCTTGGACTTTGTAACCAACAAACCTCAGATAGTCAGGATGCACAGCTGCTCCTCCCTCCCTATCAGCCTCAACACAGATTCCCCCCTGGACTGTGTGCTGAGCCCAGTGCTGCAAACTCTACTTGCACATGACTCAATAGCCATACACCCGAGTAATTCCATTGTCAAGTTCGCCGATGACACAACTGTGGTGGAGCTCATCACCAATAACGATGAGACTGCCTACAGAGAGGAGGTGGAAGAGCTTGAGACCTGTTGCCTTAAGGTCAACAAGACAAAGGAGATAGTGATTGACTTTAGGAGAACTCACAGCACTCATACTCCCTTTATAACGGCGACACAGCAGTGGAAACTTCGAGCAGTTTCAAACGTTTGTGAGTGCACAATGGTTCCAGAACACGTCCTACATAATCCAGAAAGATCACAATGCCTCTGCTCTCTGAGGAGGCTGAAGAGAGCTGGACTTTGCACCTCAATGCTCTGCAGGTGTGCAGTGTGCAGTAGAGAGCAGCCTAACATGCTGCATCACTGCATGGTACGGAAACGGCACAGTGGCAGACAGGAAGGATCTACAACAGGTTGTTAAAACTGCCCAGTGCATCACTGACACCAGCCTACCCACCATCAAGAACATAGATACAGAAAGGTGCCCGATAAAAGGCCAGTAACGTCATGAAGTGTTACCTAGCATCATTTTAATGTACATACAATCAATCTATGCATATAACAATCTTATGTATTTATACTTGTTTATTATTGTGTTATTTATCGTATTGTGTTTGTTGTGCTGCACAAATCTGGAGTAACAATTATTTCATTCTCCTTTCCACTTCTGTCCTGGAAATTACATTAAACAATATCGATCTACCCAGCCATAATTCTGCTTGGAGCTGTGGTAAACTATGTGTATACCTGTCTGGACATGCCCCTCTGCTGACTGCTCCTGTGGCTCCTCCCACAGACCCCGGTATAAAGGTGATTAGAGGCACTGCTCCTCCCTCAGTCTCCAAGATGTTGTGCTCACTTCTGCAGCTAATAAAAGCCTATTGTTTGCCTCCCGTCTCCGAGAGTTATTGATGGTGCATCAGGATCCCAGAATGCTGTCTGGACTAGTGGTCATGTCTTATAAGGATAAACTGAATGAGCTCGGGCTTTTCTCTTTGGAACAAAGGAGGATGAGAGGTGACTTGATAGAGATGTACAAGATAGACTAAGTAGATATCCAGACATTTTCCCAGAATAGAAATGGTTAATATGAGGGGATCTAATTTTAAGGTGACTGGAGGGAAGTATTGTTGGGATGTCAGAGATAAGCTTTTTTCACAGAGAGTTGTAGGTATGTGGTATGTGTTGCCAGGCATGGTGGTAGAGACAGATATATTAGGAACTTAAGAAAAAGGAGCAGGAGTAGGCCATTGGGCCCATCAAGCCTTCTCCAACATTCAATAAGATCATGGCTGGTCTGGCCATGGACTCATCTCCACCTACCTACCTTGTCCCCATAACCCTTAAATTCCCCTACTGTGCAAAAATCTATTCAACCTTGTCTTAAATATATTTACTGAGGACATGTCCTCTTATTATACAAGATATTAAGAGGAATAGATAGAGTGGACAGCCAGCGCCTCTTCCCCAGGGCACCACTGCTCAGTACAAGAGGACATGGCTTTTAAGGTAAGGCGTAGGAAGCTCAAGGGGGATATTAAAGAAAGGTTTTTTACTCAGAGAGTGGTTGGTGTGTGGAATGCGCTGCCTGAGTCAGTGGTGGAGGCAGATACACTAGTGAAATTTAAGAGACTACTAGACAGGTATATGGAGAAATTTAAGGTCGGTGGTTATATGGGAGGCAGGGTTTAAGGATCAGCACAATATTGTGGGCCGAAGAACCTGTACAGTGCTGTACTATTCTATGTTCTATTATGATGACCATCAGAGAGGAGGTACAGGAGCCTGAAGACATACACTCAAACCACTCCACCATCAGATTTCTGAATGGACAATGAGTGCATGAACATGTTAGGAGAATTCAGGGTGACTTGGATAGGCTGGGTGAGTGGGCAGATACTTGGCAGATGGCGTTTAATGTGAATAAGTGTGAGGTTATCCACTTTGGGAGTAAGAACAGGAAGGCAGATTATTATCTGAACGGTATAAAGTTGGGTAAGGGAGTGATACAAAGAGATCTCGGAGTCCTTGTTCATCAGTCACTGAAGGTGAATGAGCAAGTGCAGCAGGCAGTGAAGAAGGTTAATGGAATGTTGGCCTTTATTACAAAGGGAATTGAGTACAAGAGCAAGGAAATCCTCTTGCATTTGTACAGAGCCCTGGTGAGACCACACCTGGAGTATTGTGTACAGTTTTGGTCTCCAGGGTTAAGGAAGGACATCCTGGCTGTAGAGGAAGTGCAGCGTAGATTCACGAGGTTAATTCCTGGGATGTCTGGACTGTCTTACGCAGAGAGGTTAGAGAGACTGGGCTTGTACACGCTGGAATTAAGGAGATTGAGAGGGGATCTGATTGAAACATATAAGATTATTAAGGGTTTGGACAAGATAGAGGCAGGAAATATGTTCCAGATGCTGGGAGAGTCCAGTACCAGAGGGCATGGTTTGTGAATAAGGGGTAGGTCATTTAGGACAGAGTTGAGGAAAAGCTTCTTCTCCCAGAGAGTTGTGGGGGTCTGGAATGCACTGCCTCAGAAGGTAGTGGAGGCCAATTCTCTGGATGCTTTCAAGAAGGAGCCAGATAGGTATCTTATGGATAGGGGAATCAAGGAATATGGGGACAAGGCAGCAACCGGGTATTGATAGTAATTGATCAGCCATGATCTCAAAATGGTGGTGCAGGCTCGAAGGGCCGAATGGTCTACTTCTGCACCTATTGTCTATTGTCTATTGTCTATTTTTGCTCTCTTTTTGTGCTACTTATATAATTTTTAAAAATATACATTTCTTACCACAATTTGTAATTTTTTATATATTGCTCTGAACTGCTGCAAAGTATATCAACAAATTTCATGACATATGTCTGATAATAAACCTGATTCTGATTCTGAAAAAAGTCGGAGGAAAGGTTGGATTGATCTTAGAGTAGGCGAAAAGGTCAGCACAGGATTGTGGGCCGAAGGGCCTGGGCTATGCTGTACTGTTCTACTGTATGTTCTGCATTGAGCGCGGCTTCAGTATTAGAAACTCTCCTGCCCAAAAAAAGCGTAAGTATTTACATTATTCCTTAACATTCTGGCTTTTTTTAGAACAAAAGGCAGCCTGTGCTTTTCCAATCTCCTTTTTGCAGCTGAAAATCAGGAAAGGAAAACGTACCTTCCTAATACCAGCTTCCCATCCATCTGTCAGAAGCAGTTAGATGACTCGTGAAATGAGGCCAGACGCCCCTTCGAACAGAAGAAGTTCCCACACCCTGAAATGATAATTATTGTCAAACACAAAGAAGTGGTGTGCCAAAACAGAGCAGCAACCCAGAAATTAATTGTGCTCCAAATTTCCTTTCTGACTTCAGAATGAGCCAATTACTCACTTTCTTATAAAAAGTTTGGAATGCGAGCAGTAAACTGTTTTAAAAATGTTGCCATCTGATTGATTAGCCAGCTGCTACACAAAGCAGAACTGTGAGTTTGCAGAATATAATGGCCACAGTGTAGAATCACTAAACCTTGCACCAAAATATATGGGTCCATAAATTAATTAAAACACTGACTTCTGGTCTATATTTCAATCATTTTTAAAACCCTACTCCCCCCTCTCCTTCCTAAACACACAGGACCTGTGCATTACACACTGGACCCTCTATTCCAAACTACAGAAAAGAAGCTCATCAGCGACTGATGTGAAACAAATGAAATGTGAGGTGACTCTCAAATGGTGACACTTCTTGGACGGCAATGTCCCCTTTTGGGAAAATTATGATTTCTAACATTCCTGGTGGAAATTTCAAGTCCTAAAATTCGAAAGATGGAAAGATCTTTAAAGTGGACTCCAGATCGCGGACTCTTTTGGGGCTTTTACTATTGCTTACATGGTGGGGGGGTGATGATTCTACTGGGGCTTATACATGGGAGGGGGAAGGGGGCTTTGGGGTTCTGATGTGCTATCATTCATTCTTTGGGGTTTCTTGTTTCATGGATGTCTGTGAAGAGTAAGAGTTTCAGGCTGCCAATTGTATACATTCCCTGATATTAACTTGAACCATATGAAGATTTGGTTTATTTGTCGCACGTACACTCATTGGCCACTTTATTAAGTACTTCCCAAACCTAATAAAGTGGCTCAGAGTATAAGTTCCTGGTCTTCTATTGCTGTAGTCCATCCACTTAAAGATTCAACGTGTTGTGCATTCAGAGATGCTCTTCTGCACACCACTGTTACTGTCAGCTTGAACCAGTCTGGCCATTCTCTTCTGACCTGTCTCATTGACAAGACGTTTTCACCCACAGAACTGCATGCAGCTCATTGGATGTATTTTTTTTGTTTCTTGCACCATTCTCTGTAAACTCTAGAGACTGTTGTGTGTGAAAATCCCAGAAGATCAGCAGTTTCTGAGATACTCAAACCACCCTGCCTGGCACCAACAATCATTCCACAGTCAAAGTCACTTAGATCACATTTCAAGATTCAAGATTCAAAAACTTTATTGTCATTCTAACCGTACATCAGCTCTGCAGGGCAGAATGAGACAGCGTTTCCCAGGAGCAGTGCAATCATAAATAACAAACACAACACTAAATAATAAACATAACAATAAATAGTAAAACACAACAGCCACATGTCAGTTGAAAACAAGTTATAAGTGTCTAGTGCAAGTTAGAAGTGTCCAAAGCAGAGTCAGGTAGAGCAGCTATTTAGCAGTCTGACTGCCTGTGGGAGGAAGCTGTTTAGTAGCCTTGTGGTTTTAGTTTTGATGTTCCTGTAACGTTATGGAGAGGGTGTGAGGGATCTTTAATGATGTACCGTGTCTTCTGGAGGCATCGTCTCTGAAAGAGGTCTTGGACAGAAGGTAGGGAGACCCCAATAACCTTCTCTGCTCCCCTAACCACCCACTGCAAGGCTTTTTTGTCGGCAGCACTGCAGCTGGAGTACCAGGTTGTGATGCAAAAGGTCAGCACACTCTCAACCACGCCTCTGTAGAATGTAGTTAAGATGTTAGTGGGGAGTGATGCTTGTTTAAGCCTCCTCAGAGAGTGTAATCTCTGCTGGGCTCGTTTCACAATCCCAGTGGTGTTCCTGGACCAGGTGAGATTGTCCGACATCTGCACCCCAAGGAACTTGATGTTTTCCACTCTCTCCACTGTGGAGCTGCTGATGCTGAGGGGTGTGTGCTCAGGCTGAGACCGTCTGAAATCGACAATCATCTCCTTGGTTTTGGTGACATTAAGCATCAAGTTGTTGTCACTGCACCAGCTCTCTCGGTGTTTGACCTCCTCCCTGTACATTGTTTCATCATTTTTGCTGATGAGCCCCACCACTGTGGTATCATCAGCAAATTTAATGATCAGGTTCTCCTTGAATCTGGCTGCACAGTCATGCGTTAGCAGTGTAAACAGCAATGGGCTGAGCACACAGCCTTGTGGGGATCCAGTGCTCAGTGTGATGGAGTCAGAGATGTTCCTGCCAACACGGACTGACTGTGGTCTCTCCGTCAAGAAATCCAGAATCCAGCGACACATGGCAGTGTTAAGGCCAAGCAGCGACAGTTTCTCCACTAGTCTCTGCAGGATGATGGTATTGAACGCTGAACTGAAATCAATGTACAGGATTCTGGCATAAGTGTCTTTGTTGTCCAAGTGAGAGAGAACTGTGTGCAGTGTGGTGGATATTGCATCCTCTGTAGAGCGATTTGGACGATAAGCAAACTGTAGAGGATCCAGCGATGAGGGGAGGCTGGCTGTGATATGAGGCTTGACAAGCCGTTCAAAACATTTCATCACTATGTGGGTCAGGGCAACGGGACGGTAATCATTCAGACAGGCTACAACTGATTTCTTTGCTACAGGGATGATTGTGGAGGTTTTGAAGCATCTGGGGACAATGGCTTGACTAAGGGAGATGTTGGGACTGGCTCTCTCCCTTGCTGTAGTGTTTGATGCTTCGAAGCGTGCAAAGAATTTGTTAAGCCTGTTAGGAAGAGAGGCGTCGCTGTCATCAGTTTTCTGCCTGATCCTGTAGTCTGTCAGAGCTTTAATTCCCTGCCTCATCCGTCTGGTGTCACCTGTGTCACAGAAGTGTCCATGTATTTTGCCCGCGTAGGCCCTTTTCGCTTTCCTGATCCCTAGTGAAAGCACAGTCCTGGCTGAGCGAAGCGTACTCCTGTTCCCCGATCTGTAGGCTGTGTCACGGGCCTTCAGTAGTGAATGCACCTCTGTTGTCATCCATGGCTTTTTATAACCACGTGCAGTGAAGGTTTTCATCACAGTGACATCCTCCGTGCATTTGGCTCTGTAGCTGATTACTGCCTCCGCATACTCCTCAATGTCTGTATGGTCATCATAGGAGGCTGCTGTCTCGAATATGTCCCAGTCTGTGTGCAAAAACCTGTCTTGTAGTGCTGAGGCTGCTCCTTTTGGCCAGACCCTTATCTGTCTTTTCTCTGCTCTCACACGTTTAAGCAGTGGTTTATATGCTGGTGTTAACATGACAGATATGTGGTCAGAGTGGCCAAGATGGGGGCGGGGGGGGGGCTGCTTTGTATGCCTGTGGGGTGTTGGTATGAACCAAGTCCAGTGTGTTGTCTCTCCTGGTTTTGAAATCCACATATTGCAGGAATTTGGGGAACACAGTCTTTAAGCTGGTGTGGTTAAAGTCCCCAGCAGTCACCACAAAGCTGTCAGGATGTGTAGTCAGTAGCTCACTGATGGCTTCATGTAGGCCTCCCAGTGCTTCATTAGTATTAGCCTCAGCATTGGCACTGGGAGCTACGTAAACAGCTGCCACAAGCACGATGGTGAATTCCCTCGGCAGATAGAACGGCCGGCATTTCACAATGAGAAATTCAGCCAGCGGTGAGCAGTGTTTAACAGCTACTGTAGCGTTCACACAACAGTCTTTATTTATATAAATACACAGGCCTCCTCATCGGCTCTTGCCGGAGCTAGCTGCCTTTCTGTCCGCACGAAATGATGTCATTCCCTCTAGCTGTATTGCCGCGTCCGGTATGTTGTCATGGAGCCATTTCTTCCCCATTCTGATGTTTGGCCTGAACAACTGGACCTCTTGACCATGTCTGCATGCGTTTATGCACCAAGTTGCTGGCATGTGATTGGTTGATTAGATATTTGCATTAACGACCTTGTGTATGGGTGTACCTAATAAAGAGGCCACTGAGTGTGCATTGAAACATCAAAACATACAGTTAAATGTTTTGTTTGCGTCAGCACTGTCTGAAGATGTGTTGGAGGCAGCCTACAAATGTCACCACATGATTCCTCTCAACTCCATTCTCCTGCCTTCTCCCATAACCTTGACTCCCATAGTAATGAAGAACATACCAACCCCTGTGACAATGAGTTCCACAGATTCACCACTCTCCTCCTTATCTCCATTCTAAATGGGCGTCCCTCTATTCTGAGGCTGGGCCATCTGGTCCTAGACTCCTCCACTATAGGAAATACCCTCTCCTATAAGTCTATCTAGGACTTCCAATATTTTATAGGTTTTAATGAGATCCCCACCCTCATTTTTTTAAACTCCAGTGAGTACAGGCCCAGGGCCATCGAATGCTCCTCATATGTTAACTATTTCATTCCCAGAATCCTTCTCATGAACCTCCTCTGGTATTTATTTCCTTATTGCCCTTAGTAAGCTAAAACAAATAGTAGCCCCCTCTCCCTCTTGCTGAGCACCGTACAGGACATAAAATAGCACAGTACAGCCCATGATGTTGTGCCGATCTTTTGACCTACTCTAAGATTAATCTAACCTTTCCCTCCTACATAGCCCTCCATTTTTCTATCATCCATGTACCTGTCTAAGAGTGTCTTAAATGCCCCTAATGCATCTGCCTCTACCCCCACCCCTGGCAGGGCATTCCACACACCATATATTTCAAGATCCTCAGTTAAATTTCCCACATTTCCCACAGTTCTAAAGAAAACAACCACACCTTTGCCATTCTTTCCTTATGGCTAAAGTTAACCAGTCCTCAAAAATCTCCTCTGTACCTTCCAAAAAGTCAGCACATTCCTCCTGTAATATGGCACCCGGAACCCTACATAGTTCTTCAACTTCAGCCAAGCTAGTGTATTGTACAGGTCTACCATTGCCTTTTTGTTCTTATGTTTTATACAAAAAAGGGAAGTATTCTGTGTGCCTTTGTAACCACTTGGTCCACTGCCTTGTGCATGCATACACTCCAAGATCACTCTGTTCCTCCACACTTCCCAGAATCCTGTTATTTATTATCTATTCCCAGCCCTGTTTGTCCCTCCAACTCTGAACCACATCCCATTGCTTCCTAACAACAGTCCATCCTCCCCAACACTGACTCCAGCTACTCTTCCTGCCGCAACAGGAATGCATCCAACATAATCAAAGACACCTCCCACCTCGGCTGCTCTCTCTTCTCCACTCTCCCGTTGGCCAGGAGTGTCATGAGCCCTGATGCTCTCTGCAGTGTGCCATCAAGCTTTGGGCTTCTAGATTTCTCGAGCGCCTGTATTTGCTAATTGTTGTTTTAGTAAGAGTTGCTAAGCTCCAGTGTTTTCTGTTTAATCTTTTCAAGTTAGTTGTGACTGGCACGAGGTTTCCGCACTCTATGATTATTTAAGGGGGACTCTAGTTCAGCGCTTTAGCGAAGTCCTGTGTTTGTGGAGAATGATTTGTTTCGCGGTGTCGCTCTGCCGTGCCTCCAATGCTCTGTTGGTATTTGGGTTTATAACTTCTTCTTTCCATCTCTTCGTGGGGAGTCTGCTCCAGGGATGAGTCGATGCCAGCACTGACCGTGATGGAGTCTGCCATTCCTCCACAACTGGCTCCAGTCCTGTCAGTGAACGCTGTGACAAGAAGTCACAAAAGCTTGAGAGAATGAGCCACAGGACTCAAGGACAGCTTCTATCCCAACGTTATCAGACACAAGAATGGACAGCCTGATTGTTGGGTGGACGAGAGGGATCATTGACAATGCTAAGGGCCCTGCGTATGCAGCATTCCTGATCAATATATTTTATCAGGATGGAGGAGAGACCCTGATGATTCTCTCAGCAGACCTCACAATCCTTTGTAGGGACACACGGTCAGATGCCTCGCAATTCCCTTTGAACCCAGTAATGCAGTGGTTTCAAAGTTCAAAGTAAATTTTATGATCAAAGTATATATATCACCAAGAGCTGGTGATCTCTTAAAAAGAACTCTTAAAAAGGCAATGGCAAACCACTGCTGTAACTTGCCTAGTACATGATTTCCCAATACGACAGAGTGGCGTGGAAGGAAATCATCCGCTACCTGAAAATAATTCCGGATGTGACCTACCTTCTATATATGTCACCGTATACAACCCCGAGTTTCATTCTCCTGTGGGCATACTCGACAAATCTATGGAATACTGACGATAACAGGATCAGTGAAAGATCAACCAGCATGCAGAAGACAACAAACTGTGCAAATACAAATATAAATACATAGCAATAAATAATGAGAACATGAGATAATGAGGGAAAGTCCTTAAAGTGAGGTCATTGGTTGAGGGAACATTTCAATGATGGGGTAAGTGACTGTAGTTATCCCCTTTTGTTCAGAGCCTTTTCTGCAGTAGTTGGTGTGCATTGCTTTTCACTGTATAGAGTCATACAGTACAGAAACAGGCCATTTGGCCCAGCTGGTCTACTCTGACCAAGATGTCATGCAAGCTAGTCTCATTTGCCAGCACGTGGGCTATAACCTAAACCTTTCCTACCAATTGTCCTTTAAATGTTGTTATCTCACCTGCTTCAGCCACTTCTTCTGACAGCTCAATCCCCTTTCCATTCGAGCTACTGTCCTCCATGTAAAAAAATTGCCTTCAAGTTCCCCTCTCACCTTTAACCTATGCCCTCTACTTCTTGATTCCCAACCCTAGAGAAAAAGACTGAGTGCACTCACCCTGTCTATGCCCCCCATGATTGTATACACCTCTACAAGATCACCTCGCAGTCTCTAAACTGTCCAACCTATCCAGTTGGTGAAACAATCTCCAGCTTGTCCTCCTTCTCCTCCCCCTATTTTCTTTCTCTGCCATCTTTTCCCTACCTTTCCAGTCATCATGAAGGGCCTCGGCCTAAAATCTTGACTGTTTATTCATTTCCATAGATGCCGCCTGACCTGCTGAGTTCCTCCAGCGTTTTGCGTGTGTTAATCTATGTGGTGAGCTTGCATTCCTGGAGCCAAGCATTTAAGAACTGGTGCTACGGCCTTTTGCTCTTATGCATCAAAAACCTGGACTCTTCTACCGACTGGGATACACCAGGTTGGTGCTATGGAATGTTTCAAAACACTTCCAAAAACCAGAGCACCCAGAGGAAACCTACACAGTAACAGGAGGACATAAAACTATAAGGTATAGGAGCAGAATTATGCTATTTGGCCCATCAACATACGAACACTTTACAAACAGTGGCAGGAATTGAATCCAGGTTGCTAGCACTGTACAGCATTACAGTGCCTATAAAAGCTATTCACCCATCCCTTGGAAGTTTTCATGCTTTATTGTTTTATAGTATTGAATCACAATGGATTTAATTTGGCTTTTTTCAACACTGATCAACAACAAAAAAAGAGACTCTTTCGTGTCAAAGTAAAAACAGATCTCTACACAGTGATCTGAATTAATTACATGACAGTGTATCTGCTATTGTTAGGAGAAGTAGGAGGAGTACCATAGCCAATTTAGCATCTATGAGTCAGGAAGTGGGACAAACAAGGAGACCCAGGCACTGTAATAGCATTAAACAAACTACCATGCCACACACCTTGTTCTGGCTGTGCTCTTTCTTGTGAAAATTTGTGTAATTATGTTCAAATTATTTTTCTTGTGAATGCTGCTTGTATGATAGAATGTGCCTGTGATCCAGTTACAAGTAAGTTTTTCATTGCATCTGTGCACACATGGACTTTTACACATGACAATAAACTCAACTTTAATTTTGACTTTCAATGGGTCACTAGTTTCAGCTTTAGGGAAGGGATACGGAGGAGGGAGTGGAATGTGTGGAAGAAGATATTTATGCGGCCAGTGGTAATGACCTGGAAAGCAGTTCCTTTAAGGGTAGTTGCATCACAGCACAGTATGGAAACACCAATGCCCATGAATGGAAATATCCATACGGGTAAAATCCTCTCACACCAACAGATTCAGGAAAAGTTATTCCTGAACTAGAATGGATAATTCACTCATCTCAACACTGAACTGGTTCCTCAACCTATCAACTCACTTTCAATGACTCTACAACTGATGTTCTCAATATTTATTACTTAGTTATTTAAGATTATTATTGGCCTCTTTTTCTTTCTCGCATCTACATGATAGCATATTGGTTCTTTTGTTTTCGTGCAGTTCTTCATTGACTCTACAGTGTGTTCCTTCGTATTTATTGTGAATACCCTCTAGGAACTGGATCTCGGGATTGTATATGGTGGCATATTTGTACTTCGTCATAAAGTTATTTTGAACTTTGAAATTCGTACTTTGAGGGAACACAGAGACAGTCAATAATTCCGAAAGGACATTGAATAGGCACTTGAGGGAAATAAATTTATGGGATTACTGGGGAATGGGACAGAGGGCTAGCATGAATTGGATGGGGTGAATGGCCACTATTATTCCTTATTCCTTTATTTTCCTGAAAATGGCTGCAAGAAAATGAAATTCAAAGTCGTATGTGTCAATATATACATATTTTAATAATAACTTTTACTTTGATTTTGATCATATCTGAACCCAAGACTAATGTAACCAACGTTCAGTACTGTGCACAGTCTTAGGAACTGTAGATTTTTTATATAGTTTCAGGTGGTATGGCCTCCAAGGAGCCCTGATTGCAAAATCAGATTTGATACAGTTTTTTACAGTTTACTGCTCTTTATAGTAAATTTAGAAACTTTTCATTTCATTATTTTGGAAAGCATCTTTACAGATATTTTTTACATGTGCCTAAAACTTTTGCACAGTACTGTACATTGATCAATAAGAAGGATGTAATGGGTATAGGAGCCCATTTCTGTACTGTCCCAGACTAAGGCTGCATCCACACTAGATTGGGTAATTTTGAAAACGCCGGTTTTGCATAAAAACGATAGGCGTCCACACTATGCGTTTTTGAAAATATCTCTGTCCACACTGAAACGGAGATTTCGTTGAATCTCCTCCTACTGCGCATGCGCAGGACACATCTACCGAAAACAAGCGACATGTTTGGTGTCGAATCTCGCCGTAAAAGTGCGCATTTGTGTAGTTATAGACCAGAAAAAACTTATAACAACGGACAGCTGTTGGCTCTCGTGCAGGAGAATTTAAAACTAAAAAAAAACAAATACTGGAGTGTACGGCGGCAACCGACAGGGAGTTCACGGACAGATTGACCCGGCTGACGACGAACATTGAAAAACTGACTAACTCTGTTGCATTAATAAAGCCCCTTGTTAAATGTATAAAACATGTCTGCATCAGTGTTATCTTGTATTTCCATACAATGTTACATTAGGCTGTTACACATCTATTGTCAGAGAAGTACTTGCATAAATAGGTAAACCACCTTCATACGAGCAAGGACAGAAAACAGCAAAGTGAGTTCAGTATACCTATTTATTCAGTAAATTATGGGTCAAAGTATTTGGTGAGTACATTTCTAACTCTTCTGGCTTCAGTCTCATTGCTGTCTGTTCTGAAATTGTTAGGTTGCGTTCAAGAAAACAATGAAATAGCGCGCTCCCGTCTGATAGCGTTTTCAAAAGTCTCTGGTTACGCCATCCACACTGACCTGCCCGAGCACCGTTTTCAAAAATATTCACCTTGGAAAGCGTTTTTGAAAAGCTCCAGTTTCGGGGTACGAAAATGCCATTTTAGTGTGGACGGAGGGTAAAAACGAAGAGAAAAAGCTTCGGTTACGGATTTATCCGGCGTAGTGTGGATGTAGCCTAACACATATCTTTGTTGTCACCAACACTGACCATTTCCACCTCTTCAACAGTTTACAGCTTTCCTCACTTAACACCTGGGCTGATAAAATTCACATTCAAACCTCTCATGGCTCCAAACTCGCAATACAACCTCATAAATTCTGAAACTCTACAGATGCTGGAAATCCAAAGTGACACATGCAAAATGCTGGAGGAACTCAGCAGGTCAGACAGCATCTATAGAAGTGAATAAACATTCAACGTTTCAGGCCAAGACCTTTCATCAGGACTGCAATCTCCATTCTCCTCCCATTCTCTGCTGATCCTGTTCCCTACCACACACACACACACACACACACGCACGCACACGCACACTCACTCACTCACACCCACACACGCACACACATGCACGCACGCACACACACACACTCACTCACGCACACACACGCACGCACGCATACACGCACACACACTCACACACACACACACACACACACTCACACACACACACACACACACACCTCATTAGAACTCAGTTTACTCCCCTACAATGGGCCCAATTTACACAATGCAACAATTATAAAATCTTCACCTCCCCCTCCAAACTGCAATCTCACCCAGCCTGATAGTCTCCAACAAGAACAACAGTCTGCTGGAGGTACATTTCCACACATTGGATGTATGACGGTCTTGGGATTTTTCCTGGATTCTATTGTTTCTCTTTGCTCTTGTGGCTGCCTGCAAAAAGATGAATCTCAAGAACAGAAGAAATTCCGCGGATGCTGGAAACCCAGTGAGCCACACAAACAATGCCGGAGGAATTCAGCAGGTCAGGCAGCATCTATGGAATTGAATAAACAATCTCAAAGTGCTAAATGGTAAACAGGCTTTGATAATAACTGTACTTTGGACAGATTGAACAGATTCTCAGAATCGCAGACAAGTATTCTGTTGTTTTACTCTTCTCCATATTCAATTCCCAAGCCAATGGCAAGCCAGCTCTGAAGGAAATAGAAAATCTCTCCTTTAATCTATATAGAAACATGTATAATATATAAAATCAAGATGGCCATAGGGTGAATGCAAACGTGCACAATCTTTATCCCAGGGTGAAGAGAAACAATGTTTGGTGTGAATGGAATTGAATTGACTTTATTTCTTACATCCTTCACATACGTGAGTAAAAATCTTCACATTATGTCTCCATCTAAATGTGCAATGTGCAATCTATAGTAATTTATTATAAATAGTATGTACAACGGGACAGTCAATATAACATAGAAATACAATTGTGTCAGCGTGAATTAATCAGTCTGATGGCCTGGTGGAAGAAGCTGTCCTGGAGTCCGTTGGTCCTGCTTCCGTTTCCCGGATGGTAGCAGCTGGAACAGTTTGTGGTTGGGGAGACTCAGGTCCCCAGTGATCCTTCAGGTCCTTTTTACACACCTGTCTCTGTAAATGTCCTGAATAGTGGGAAGTTCACATCCACAGATGCGCTGGGCTGTCCGCACCACTCTCTACAGGGTCCTGCGATTAAGGGAAGTACAGTTCCCATACCAGGCAGTGATGCAGCCAGTCAGGATGCTCTCAATTGTGCCCCTGTAGAAAGTCCGTAGAATTTGGAGACTCATACCAAAGCTCTACAACTGTCTGAGGTGAAAGAGGTGCAGTTGTGCTTCTTTCATAAAAGAGGCGAGAGATTGAATTGGAAATGGAGGGATCTGGAGAACTTCATTCACCACAACTCTGAACTGATTCTACAATCTCCAGACGCTTCACAATGTTGCCAGTACTATTTTTATTTGCACACTGTTGCTCGACAGTGATTATTATGAAATTCTCTTTCATTAAATTCTATCGTATTTCTTTTTCTCTGTAAATGCCTGCAAGGGAATGAATCTCATGGTAACATGGGGTGCGATGGCAGCGTAGCAGTTAGCACGACGCTGTTGCAGCTCAGAGCGTTGGAGTTCAGAGCTCACTCCCACCGTCCTCGGTAAGAAAGTTTGTACATTGTTTACATGAAGCACATGGATTTCCTCCGGGCGGTCTGGTTCCTTCCCACAGTCCAAAGACATACTGGTTTGTAGGTTAATTGGTCACTGTAAATTGTCCTGTGATTAGGCAAGGACAACAAAACTGTCAAGTCTGATTGTGTTTGTCAGATACAATAGACAACCAACTATTATCTCCCCTTTTTTTTCTCTCTCTGCCCCTCTTACAATCACTCCTTGCTTGTTCTCCATCTCCCTCTGGTGCTCCCCTCCCCCTTTCTTTCTCCCTAGGCCTCCCGCCCCATGATCCTTTCCCTTCTCCAGCTCTGTATCCCTTTTGACAATCACCTTTCCAGCTCTTAGCTTCATCCCACCCCCTCCGGCACTTCTCCTATCATTTCGGATTTCCCCCTCCCCCTCCCACTTTCAAATTTCTTACTATCTTTTCTTTTAGTTAGTCCTGACGAAGGGTCTCAGCCCAAAACGTCAACTGTACTTCTTCCTATAGATGCTGCCTGGCCTGCTGTGTTCCACCGGCATTTTGTGTGTGTTGCAACCATTCATGTGTAGGGTTGAATGACAATTAAACTTAAACTTGAAATTAAGGGGATATTAAAATGGAAATTCTTGGAAAAAGTTCAGGCAGCATCTGTGAATGAGAAACAGTGGACATTTCAGCCGAGATACTCTTAATCTGAACTGGAAAAGAGGGTATAGACAGGCCAACTACTGTAATTGTACAAGATGACGTGACCTGCTTCCAGGTTCAACCACACTCACTCTGCTATAACATCAACACTTAACTTCCTGGAGGAACTCAGCAGGTCAGACGGTATCTATGGGGGAAATTTATTTAGAGATACAGAACAGTAACAGGCCCTTACAGCCCAACGCACTGCCCAATTACAGCCGTGTGTCTGATTAACCCATGAGCCCATAATCTTTCAAATGGGGAGAACATACAAACTCCTTACCGACAGCAACGGAAGTGAACAGGGCCACTGGTACCTTCATAGCAGTGCACTAACTGTGCCAGCCAGTCGATAGTTTGGCTCAGGACCGCTGGAACTGCCGATTTCCCTCCACAGATGCTACCTGACCGGCTAAGTTCCTCCAGAATTTTGTGCAGAATTTTCTGCATCTGCAGAATCTCTTGTGTCTGCGTCTACGGTACTGTGCAAAGGTCTTAGGCACCCTAGCTATAGATATATGTGCCAAAGTCTTTTGCACAGTACTGTACTCCGTGTGAGCCGCCTGAAAAACATTGTCAATTATTGTCAGCGCCATTGATTCAACCGTCAGGCTCCTGAAGCAGCGTGGACAACTTTACTCACCGCACCTCTAAACTGGTTCCATAACCTAGAAATCCAGTTCCAGGGAGGATCGACAATCTATGTTCTCAGTATTACTTACTTTCACTATTTGCATAATTTGCAGCCAGTCGTTGCTGCCATACCTGCCCTTCGTAGAGAAGTTCTTTCAGGTCATCGCCTTTGAGCACAGGGCCATCAGGCAGTGGTCAGCACGTAAGGTCCTGCAGGCACTGCAGGAGAAGGACGTGATGGACACGGTGGGGTGGCTCCCTGAGCAGACCGTCCAGTTCATCTGGCAAAATGCCTCATCGCCAGACCTCACCAACAGGCACCAAGACCTCGCCTGGCTGGCGGTGAGAGGGGCCCTCCCAGTCCGATCTCTTCTGTACACCCGGAACGTCGTCTCCACACCCCGCTGCCCACGGGAGGACTGCAGAGAGGAGGAGTCGGTGGCCCACCTCTTTGCAGACTGTGGGTTCGTGGAGAAGGTGTGGAGGAGGATGGAAGGGACAGTGTCGAGGTTCATCCCCAGCAGCTGCGTAACAGAGGACTCTCCGATCTACGGGCTGTTCCCGGGGACGCACACCGAGACCAACATCCGGTGCGGCTGGCAGATCATCAACTCAGTCAAAGACGCTCCTTGGTCGGCCCGAAACTTGATGGTCTACCAGCACACGGAGATGTCTGTGGGGGGAATGCTGCCGACTGGCACATTCTCGGCTGCAGGAGTACGTGCTGAGGGACGCACTCAAACTCAGTGCAGCCACCGCAAGGGCCCGTTGGGGAAGGACCACAGTCTAGGGTTCTTCTCCTGAGGGAGTTGAGGGGTAGGGGGGGTGGGGTGTATACCCCTCAACAAGGGTATGTAAATATGGAATAACAGAGTGCCATGTGGGTGGTGAAAAGTGTGAAAATGTAAAGACTGTAATGGAAACAGTTGTAAAGGATTGAAAGTCATTGAATGGTTTATTGTATATAATTTTATTTTTGAATAAAGTATATTTTGTTTAATAAGAAAAATAATTTGCCTTCTTTTGCACATTGGCTGTTTGTCAGTCCTTGTTTAAGTATAGCTTTCTTAAATTCTGTTGTAAGCGGAGGTTGATAGGTTCTGGATTAGTATGGGCATCCAAGGTTACGGAGAGAAAGCAGGAGAATGGGGTTGAGAGGGTTAATAAATCAGCCATGATAGAATGGTGGAGCTGAATCGCCAATATTGACACCTATGTTTTATGGTCTTAAATGCCTGCAAGAAAATGAATCTTACAGTAGCATATGGTAGCATAAACATACTTTGATAATGTACATTACTTTGATTTTCTCTTTCCGTTTGACCTAGCTGAGGGTTTTTATCATTCTTAATTTCACCAAGCCGAGCAGAGTTATTACCAGTGAAAGGTTCTAATTCCATTTCTACATCACAGAATACTACAGAGAATTATTGTCATAGAAAATTACACCAAAGAAATAAGTTCTTCAGCCCATCTAGTCTGCACCAAACCATTTAAACTGCCTATTCTTATCGATCTGTACCAGAACCATACCCCTCCCATCTACATACTGTACCTATCCAAACTGAAATGTTGAGCTGAGCTTGATGCACCACTTGCTCTGACAGTTCGTTCCACACTCTCATGATTCTCTGAGTGAAGAAGTTTCCCCTCACGTTCTCCTTAAACTTGCACCTTTCACCCTTAACCTCCAGTTCTGGTCTCGCCCAACCTCGGTGTAAAAACCCTGCTTGCATTTACCCTATCTATACCCCTCATAATTCCGCACACCATCCAGAACAAACTGGAAGAACTCAGGTGGTTGAGAGCAATATCTGTGGAGGCAAAAGAGGTGAATCGATAGTGACACTAGAGACTGTAGACACTGGTATCTGGAGCAGCAAGCAATCTGTTGGAGGGACTCAGCAAGTCAGGCAGCATCCATGGGGGGGAAACGGACAGTCAGTGTTTGAGGTCAAGACCCTTCACCTGGGTCATTTCCCTCCACAGATGCTGCCTGAACTGCTGAGTTCTTCCAGTGCTTTATATGTTGCTCCAGGATCCAGCATTTTCAGTGTCGTGTATCTTGTATCTGCTGGAGGAACCCTGCAGGTGATGCAGCATCTGTTGGAGGGAAGAGACAGTCAACGTTTCAGCTTAAAACCTGGATGTCTGATCCTCTGACTTCTTCCAGCAGTTTCTTTGTGGCATCTGCAGTCTTGTATTCTCTCTCTCCAGAATACTGCTCAACTCTTCTTCTTTTCTCATGTCTTTCTTTTCTTCTCAAGGTGGCCAGGGTCCTGTCGGAGTCCGTGATCTACAGCTGCAGCTCAAACTACGGATCTCCATGGGTGGTGGATTCTCATTCTCAGACTCAACGTTTACCTTCGGGGTGCGGACCCGTGGGCGACCCCATTCCTCACCAATTAAACTGTCGCGGGAGACTGAAACACTGAGACAGCAGCCGGTGTCTACTGATGTCAGAAGGCCCCTGCACGTGAGCAAGCTCTCGCTCTCTCTCTCTGTCTCTGTCTCTCTCTCTCTCTCTCGATGGTCTGTTGGTTCTCAAGTCAGTGAACTCGGACAAGCAGCGTGGCAGATTGTAACATTGAAACAACGAGCTTCTGGCTTCCCCTCTTCTTGTTGCAGGAGCGATCTCTTTCTCTCACTTGCTGGTGAGAGGGAGAGCCTGTCTGAAATGTCGAAGTGTTAGATGGGCAGCAGTTTTTGAAGGAAGCTTTGAGGAACTTTGAGGGCTTTGCTGTTGCTTACATGGTGGGGCGTTAATGAGTTTGCTGGAGAAAGTGGGGGGGTTGATGTTTTCCCTTTTGTTTGTGCTTGGGAGGGGGCAGGGGGCTTTGTGTTTCTAAAATTTTCTGTCATTCATTCTTTAGAGTCTTTTTCCTGTTTTGTGGATGTCTGTGAAGAGCAAGAATTTCAGGCTGTATACTGTATACATTCACTGATATTAAACTGAACCATTTGAACTCCAATGTATCTCTTTTTGCACTAATAATTTAATTTTTTTAATACAAGAGATTCTGCAGATGCTGAAAATCCAGAGTAATGCACATAAATGCTGGAGGAACTCAGCAGGTTAGGCAGCAGCTATAGAAAGGAATAAATTTCAACATTTCAAAGTTCAAAGTAAATTTATTATCAAAATACATATAAATCACCATATACAACCCTGTGATTTATTTTCTTGTGGGCATACTCAATAAATCCATAATAGAATAATAGACATAATTGAATCAGTGAAAGACCACTGGATGTTCAACCAGTGTGCAAAAGAGAGCAAACTTGAACTACAAAAAGAAAGAAATAATTTAAAAAAACATTAAATATCAAGAACATGAGATGAAGAGTCCCTGAAAGTGAATCCATGGGTTATGGGTACATTTCAATAATGGGGCAAGTGAAGTGGAGGGAAGTTATCCTCATTGGTTCAAGAGCCTGATGGTTGAGGGGCAATAGCTGTTCCTGAACCTGGTGGGTTGAGTCTGGGGGCTCAATGGTTGCAGCATGACCTGTGTGGTGGGAGTCCCTGATGATGGATGCTGCTTTTCTGCGTCAACGCTTCATCTAGACGTGGTCAATGGAGGGCTTTATCCATGATGGCCTTACGCGTTAACATTCCATTAGAATTAATTTTGTATATTTCTTATTGTAACTTTAGTATTTTTAAAAGGTATAGCACTGTACTGCTGCTGCAAAACAACACATTTCAAGATATAAGTTAGTGATAATAAACTTGCTTCTGATTGTGAGTATATTGTTTAATTGCCTGGAGTTGGAAGCCCATCCCTTCGATGAAAGAAAAGAGGAAAATACAGTTCTACAGAGATTCACACCTCATTGCAAATGCACAATGGAGCAAGTTACACTCTGAGCAAACCATTATTCACAATGACAACAGAGAGGCATTTTAACATAAATGCTTTGGCTGCACATTAAACAGTAGACAAGATTAGCAGTTGCTTGATGCAAACATCTCATTTAAGTGGCTGCAAATGTGTGAAAGTTGAAATTCTGCAAACAACTCTACATTTTTTATCTTTTGGGGAGGTGATATAGTGTTGTAGTTTTGATTTGTCATATCTTCAGACTTTCAGAAACTTCTTAAAACAGAGAATATCTCATTTGTAACATCACAATGAAGGCCTTGAGTGGAAGCAGGCCTGTGTTACTATGGCGGTTGCTGAAAGGAAAGGAGAACAGTGGGCTGGAAGGAGAGCTTGTAGGGTTTCCTGTCAGCACTTGATTGAAATGCTTAGTGACAGGATCTTATCACCATAGTGTTTTTAATCTAAAAGTTATGGCTGGATATAAAAGACAGGTAGAACAATGTTGAGAGATGAGAATGTGCTTGGGTACATAATGGCTGAGTGAGGGTGAAGTTTGGTACTCCTACTCTAGGTGAGCACAGAATTAACCACACATTTAAGTGTCACTAAATGGGAATCATGACAAGATGCTTAAGACAATCAGAATCAGGTTTACAATCACTGACACCTCATTATGTGCCACATCTTATGAAATCTAAGGAGCTGGTGGTGGACCTGAGGAGGGCTAAGGCACTGGAGGATTACAAATACCTGGGGATATGAATTGACAATAAACTGGACTGGTCAAAGAACACTGAGGCTGTCTACAAGAAAGGTCAGAACTGTCTCAACTTCCTGAGGAGACTGAGGTCCTTTAACATCTGCCGGATGATGCTGAGGATGTTCTATGAGTCTGTGGTGGCCAGTGCTATCATGTTTGCTGTTGTGTGCTGGGGCAGCAGGCTGAGGGTAGCAGGCACCAACAGAATCAACAAACTCATTCGTAAGGCCAGTGATGTTGTGGGGGTGGAACTGGACTCTCTGACGGTGGTGTCTGAAAAGAGGATGCTGTCCAAGTTGCATGCCATCTTGGACAATGACTCCCATCCACTCCATAATGTACTGGTTAGGCACAGGAGTACATTCAGCCAGAAACTCATTCCACCGAGGTGTAACACTGAACGTCATAGGAAGTCATTACTGCCTGTGGCCATCAAACTTTACAACTCCCCCCTCGGAGTGTCAGACACTCGGAGCCAACAGGCTGGTCCTGGACTTATTTCCATGATTAACTTATTATTTAATTATTTATGGTTTTATATTGCTATATTTCTACACTATTCTTGGTTGGTGCGACTGTAACAAAACCCAATTTCCCTCGGGATCAATAAAGTATGTCTGTCTGTCTGTCTGACATGGACAATCATAGTCTTCCTCTCTCTATCCATGACTATGATTGCTCTTGGCAAATTTTTCTACTGGAGTGGTTTGTCATTGCCTTCTTCTGGGTAGTGTCTTTACAATCACGAGAAAGTCTGGAGATGCTGAAAATCCAAAGCAACCCACACAAAATGCTGGAGGAACACAGCAGGTCAGGCAGCATCTGTGGAAGAGAGTGAACATTCAATGTTTTGAGCCGAGACCCTTCAACAGGACTCCTGTCTTTACGAGACAGGTGACTCCAGTCATTATCAAAACTCATGTGTGGTAGCTTGTCAAAGGCCTTTTGAAATTCCAAGTACACAACATCAACTGATTCTCCTTTGTCTATCCTGCTTGTTATTTCTTCAAAGAATTCCAACAGATTTGTCAGGCAAGATTTTCCCTTGAGAAAACCATGCTGACCAAGGCCTATTTTATCATGTGCCTCCAAGTACCTTGAGACTTCATCCTTAACAATCGACTCCAACATCTTCCCAACCACTGAGGTCAGACCAACTGGCCTATAGTTTCCTTTCTTCTGCCTCTCTCCCTTCTTGAAGAGTGACATTTGCAATTTACCAGTCTTCCAGAACCATTCCAGAATCTAGTGATTCTTGAAAGATCATTACTAATGCCTCCGCAATCCCTTCAGCCACCTCTTTCTGAACCCAGTGGTGTAAACCATCTGGCCAAGGTGACTGATCTACTTTCAGACCTTTCAGTTTCCCATGAACTTTTTCTCTAGTAATGGTAACCACACCCTTCATGACCCTTGACACCCAGAGCTTCCACCATACTGCTTGTGTCTTCCATGGTGAAGACTGATGCAAAATACTTATTCAGTTTGTCTACCTTGTCCGCCGTTACTATCCCTCCAGCATCATTTTCCAGTGGTCCAATATCCACTCTCCTCTCTCTTTTACACTTTATATATCAGAAGATATAATGTTAATATAATTTTGAAATCTGTTAATATAATTGTGAAATACCCTGTAATTAATTATGTGTAAATGAATATAAGCCATTAACTTTCTAAATAATAAACTTACCAAACCATTACTTTGAAACATTATAGAGTTTTAACATATTTACATTGTCAATGTTTCAAGATACAACACTGTTACAAATTGTGACAATAAACACAGAATGGCTCATTGTTAATAAACAGCTGGTCTGCTGAATGCCAAAGCCATCTAGTCAAAACATTTTACTTTTGCCATTGTGCCTGTGAGTTGTTTTGACTGCCCTTTTCAGTTCAGTTACTTCCATTATGAGTTGTGGATTGTGTTTGTTTGATGTGAAAAATTCTATATTCTGACTTTTCTAGTAAATCTTTCAAACATCATTATCTAATAAGAATTATTAATTAATAAATTGCTAGAAAAAGGTAAAATTATATTTAAAAAACAATTAAAGTGCCATGCAGTTTTCAGGCCATGTAAAAATTTCCTGCTCAGAGCAATGATTGGTTCGTGCAGTTGAAAAAAATTTAGAGGAAACATTGCTAGTAATGGACATTCCTAGTTTTGACCTTGAACAAACGCGACAGTCCAACATTTTGTGCGTGTTTTGCTCAAGAATTCCAGAACCCGCAGAATCTCTTGTGTCAAGGTGGGAAGGAGGAATGGGCTAGTTTTGCTGTTGTTGTTTTGTTGCTTGTTGAGTTCTACATTGTTCTGCCGAGCGTTGTGGGCATTCTGTGTGATAGCACTTGTGGGCTGCCCCCCACCACATTCTTATCTGTGTGGGTTGTTAACGCAAAAGACACATATCACTGTTTGTTTTGATATACACATGGTAAATAAATTTGAATTTTGAACCTTGAATGGTTGAATGTGACTGGGGTGTGGACAGGAACTCCCACAATGCTACTTAAACCTTCAACACCACCAAACTTTCCTTTGGGAAGGGAGAAGTCAGGGATGATTTACTCTCTACATCAATTCACATTAGGGTTTCAGTAAGTACAAAGTTCATCCAAAGTTCCAAGTAAATTTATTATCAAAGTTTGTACATTCTACCCTGAAATTAATTTTTCTTGCAGGAATTCACGATAGAACAAAGAAATACAACAGAATCAATGAAGAAACTACACACAAAACAAAGACTGACAAGTAACCAATGTGCAAAAGAAGACAAACTGTGCAAATACAGAAAAAAGGATAGACAGATGGAACTGAGAACTTGAGTTTTAGAGTTCTTGAAAGTGAGTCCACA
This sequence comes from Hemitrygon akajei, assembly GCF_048418815.1. Lineage (NCBI taxonomy): Eukaryota > Metazoa > Chordata > Chondrichthyes > Myliobatiformes > Dasyatidae > Hemitrygon > Hemitrygon akajei. The sequence goes on along the minus strand of NC_133139.1, from coordinate 11,079,202 downwards.
GGTTGTGGAGTCAGTTCAGTGTTGTGGTGAGCAAGGTTCGTAGTACCAGTTTCGGTTGCTCTCATTGGCATTCTGATGTTTAACATCCAGTATCTGAGGAAGGAGGAAGTACTCTGATGCACTTGTGGTTTAATGTACCAGGCCCGGCCATCTTGTGTTGATAGCGCAGTGAAGCAGATGGAGTAATTGACTGCTGAACATCCCCTTACCATCCCAGCCCCCATCATACCATCAGGCATAGGATGACAAAGGGAAGTTCACTAGTCACATGAACAGGTCCAACTGATCACATAGTAAGTCACTATTCTTCACGAGGAAGAAGAATTTTGCCTGATAGGGTTACATACGCTGAAGAAAAAAATCGGAGACACATAGACTTTCACAGCAGAGAGCTGGGCCCTTTAGCTTAACTGGACAATGCTGACAAGATGCCCATCTGTGCTACTCCAACTGGCCTGCGTTTGGCCCATGCCTCTATACAAAAAAAAACTAGGCTTCTAGTTCAAGGTCTTGAGAACTTCCGCTGGTCGACGTCAACCATGGATGCTGCTTTTCAGCTGTCTGTGCGATATGCAAGACAGGGTAGTAAAACCTGGAGAGCCAACTGGTACCCATGTAGCAAGTTCCCACTCTCCATGTACCTGATGAACCCAAAGGCAGAGGCCAATACAGTCTGGCACCAGCAGTATTGCGGGAGTTGCCAGTCAATGTTGAACTCAACATTGGATGGTCTTAGAGACTCCAGCCTCAGATTTTTCCCTTGCAGTTTACTCCCAAAGCCTTCCTCAAAAATAGGTATAGCCACATACCAGCAGAGGTCTGAGATCAGAGTTCCCCCTTCTCCTAGAAGAGCTGCCAGTGATGGCTGTTGAGCCCCCTTCTGTCTGAAGCAACTGGTTTTAAGGCACCAGTATTCCACCGTTGCCCCTTCTCCTGTCAGTAGAAATGGTTCAGCTGGGTTTAGGAGCTAAGACACACATGAAAGCCAGGAGCTGGACTTGGCTGTCAGAGGCTATTTGAAGTGCACACCATTGGGAGCACTTAATAGGTAGTGGGCGTTTGTCCCCACTCCCACCTCCCCAGCTATAACAATCTTAAGGAAACAGTGTGTAGGCACCAATCAAACTCTGATCCTAGAGATGCTGAGCAAAGTTGTGAAAGGTGCTATGCAAATGCAAATCTCTTCCTCTCCCCTCTTTCCTTGTGTTTCTTCCTCTTGCCTTGGCAAGTTTCCAATCCCACATTGTTCATGCATGCTGTCATTTAGGAATTTAGTCAGAACGTTTTAAATAATAAAACCAGAGTATGTGGAAATACTCAGCAGATCAAGCAGCATCTGTGGAGAAAGGAAAAGAGCAATCATTGACCAAGAAGTATGTAGGGGGAGTCGAAGGACATTACATAGGTGCAAGATGATTAAAACATCTTACTTTGGCCGTCATGATTACAAGAGAAATAAATAATGTTTTGAAGCAAACAGAACAAAGTACACTGATGGAAAACAGGATAGCCAATGAGAACTTCTAAAAATGTCTTTGAACTGATTTAGTTCCAAACTTGCAAGTAATATCCAAGAGCTAAGTCATCCCAAATTTCAAGTTTTCCCTCTAGGTGTGCTTATCTGACTTGTGCTCTTGTTTAACATGAATGGTATCTATAGGAGATGCTGCCTCAAGAAGGCAACATTTATCACCAAAGATCCTCCCCACCCAAGCCATGCCATTTTTTTGTAGGTACCATCAGGCAGGAGGCCTGAAGTCCCACAATACCAGGGCCAAGAAGCAGCCACTTCCCTTCAACTATTCAGTTCTTGAACAAACCCTAGTCAACACAGTTTAGCAACACTCTGACCACTTTGATCACTTTGCAATAAAATGGACAGGTTTTTTGGTTTAATTCTGTCCTTTCTTGTAAAAATTGTGTTTAAGGTCTGTTTGCTTGTGAATGCTGCTTATATGATGTTCTTGCCGATAATACTGCTGCAAACATTTCATTGCACACGGACATAGACTCAGAGAGTCATAGAGTCACAGAGAAGTACAGCACTGAGAAACGGGCTCTTCGGCCCAACTAGTTCATGCTGAAATCGTTTAAACTGCTTACTCCCATTGACCTGCACCAGAACTATTGCTCTCCATACCCCTACCATCCATGTACTTATTCAAACTTCTCTTAAGCTTTGAAATCGAGCCTGCATCTACCATGTGCTTGTTCCACACTCTCATGACCCTCTGAGTGAAGATGTTTCCCCTCATGTTCCCCTTGAACTACTCACTTTCACCCTTAACCCATGACCTCTGGTTGTAGTCCCACCCAACCTCAGTGCATTTACTCTATCTATACCCCTCATAATTGTCACATGCAACATCCTTCTTGGACTTGGCAGAGTTCATGTCCTCAGTGGCTGCAGGACTGGAACTAAGGATCACAGTCTCAAAATAAGGGGTTGAAACCCGGAGACTGGTGAATCTTTGGAATGCATCGGGAAACGAAGCTCGATTGCTGACAATATTCAAAAATGAGATTAGTAGGTTGGCAGATGTGTGGTCGGTATAGAGTTGCTGCAGTAAAAGGAACATTTAAAGGAGTACTGAACTAAAGCCACACCACAAGGTTCAGGGATGGTTAGTACCCTTCAATCATCAGGCTCTTGAATCAGTGGGGATAACTTCACTCAACTTCACTCACCCCAACACTGAACTGTCCCCTCAACCTATGAACTCACTTTCAAGGAGTCTTCAGCTCATGTTTTTAATATTTATCATGTCAGGTCAAGTCAAGTTTATTGTCAACTATATTCAAGTATACTGTCAAATGAGACAATGTTCCTCTGAATCAGGGTGTAATGCACTGTAGTACACATAACACACATATAGCACACAATAACTTATTGTTAAATCTGCAGACAGATTACATGTAAATAAACAAACTGAAGCACATAAATTAAATATTGTCGGGTACAGGACAGATTAACTGGTGACTCTTTGAATGTAATGTGGCAGCGACTTCAGAAGCCTAATGGCCTGAGGGAAGAAATTGTTTCCCACTGACTCTTCTCGTTTTTATGCATTGGAGTTTCCTGCCTGATGGTAGAAAGTCAAAGAGGATGCTGGGCGGATGCGTGGGATCCTTGATAATACTAATGGCCCTGCTAACGCAGCACTCCCCGATGGATGATAGGGAGACTCCTATGATCCTCTCAGCCGTTCTCCTGTAAGATGCAGTTAAGATGGCGGTGGGGTGGGGGAAGGCTCACTTCCCTCAGTCTCCTGAGGGAATGGAGATGTTGCTGTGCCTTCTTGCTCCATGAGGCGATATTAAAGGATTAGGTGAGGTCATCCATGATGCAAACTCTTAGATTTCTTACTTATTCTTATTGCTTATTTTTTTTTGTATTTGCAGTTTGTTGTCTTTAGCACATCGGTTGTTTGTCTATATTTATTGTGCACGTTTTTCATTGATTCTGCGGCGTTTCTTTGAGTTTACCGTGAATGACCGCAAGAAAATGAATTTCTGGGTGACATAACATGTATTTTGATAATAAATGTACTTTGAACTCTGAGAAGGTCAGCTACGACTTCATTGAATAGTGAAGTAATCACTATGGATGAAATAACCCAGTCTAGCCTGTGATTCTAATGTCTTCATAAGATGTTAACTTGAGGGTCTGTCTACACTTACAGATAGAGTCTCTTAAATGTCATTTATTTATTGATTTATTGATTGAGATACAGTGAGGAACAGGCCCATCTGGCCCTTCGAGCCACGCTGCCCAGCAGTCTCCCGATTTAACCCTAGTCTAATCACAGGACAACTTACAATGACCGATTACTGATGTATCTGCCTCAACCACCACCATCGTCAGCACATTCCACAAACCCACCCTCTGAATGAAAAATCTACCGCTGACATCCACCCTATACTTTCCTCCAATCACTTTAAGATTATGCCCCTCTAGATTACACAGCTCCGCCTGGGAATACATGATTGAATTTATGCGAGATCCTGTAATGCCCTGACCACAGTTCCCGATGAGCGTTACTCCTCGCTGGAAGCATGTGAACACTCAGTCAGTCTTTACACATCCACTCCCAGCAAGGTTCTTTGTATATTGTGGCGAGCAACTGTCCAGGTTGTTGATTTGTGGTTTTTAATTCAGGAATGTTGAGGTTAATTCCAGTTTCCTAGTTTGAGATCAGTTAACATTAGCACAGACTGGATTAGAACACAGAGCTCTCTGGACTGTGTCAGTCTCAAATAGTTTGTCCTTTTAATTCCTGTGTTATTTTAAAACAGATTTTAAAAACTTTAATCTGCTGAAGGCCTCTACAGTTGCCCAAACAATGCCTGGAATTCCACTGTGTATGAGGAAACATTTTTTATTTTTTTTTACTTTAGAGATACAGCAGAGTAGCAGGCCTTCCAGTCCCAGAGAACCTGTGCCACCCAATTCCACCCACATGACCAACTAATCCACTATCCAGTACGTGGAGCGGCACAGTAGAGTAGCACAACGCTTTACAGTGCTGACAAACACAAAATGCTGGACGAGCTCAGCAGGCCAGGCAACATCTAAAAGACATTTCAGGCCGGCTCCCTTCATCAAGACCGAAACTTCGACTGCTTACTCTGTCCCATAGACGTTACCTAGCCTGCTGAGTTCCTCCAGCATCTTGTGTGTTGCTTAGATTTCCATAGTCTGCAGATTTTCCTGTGTTTTAATTCCCGCCGCTGTGTGTAAGGGGTTTGCATGTTCTCCCTGTGACTACGTTCGTTTCCCTTGGGTGCACCGGTTTCCTCCCACAGTCCCAAGACATATCAGTTAGTCGGTTAATTGGCCATTGTGAATTGTCCCGTGATTAAGCTGGTGTTAAAATGGGGGGTGGGGGGGGGGGGTTGCTTGCTGGACAGCGAGGCTCAAAGGGCTGGAAGGGCCTACTCCACCATTGTATCTCAAAAAATAAATCAATCAATCTTTGGAATGTGGGAGAAAACCAGAGGAAACACACGCAGCCACAAGAAACTCCTTACAGACGACGGCAGGAATCAAACCCAGGTTGCAGGCGCTGTAAAGCATGATGCTAACCACTATGCTACTTATGCTATTTGAGCTGCTATATCAATAAGAAAGGAAGCACATTTCACAGGTAGTTACTATGGCGATGTGGGAACATGCAGCCAATCAGAACACGACAAGGTTCCAAAACAGGAGGTAGAGAACGGCCATCTTATCTGAATTAGTGAACATCAAAAAAAGTTGCTGGAAATCTGAAATAAAGCAGAATTTGTTTCCCGTCTGTCCGGGTAACCCTGCTTGCTGTCCCACTGAGCCCCCCTCAACACTGAGCACATCTACAATGAGCACTGCCTCAAGAAAGCAGCATCCATCATCAGTAACCCCCACCATCAAAGCCATACTCTCTTGTTGCTTCTAATACAAGGCAGGAGGTACAGGAGCCTTGGGTTCCACACCACCAGGTTCAGGATCAGTTATTACCCCTCAACCATCAGGCTCCTGAGCCAGCATGGATAGCTTCACTCACCTCAACTCTGATCTGATTACACCTTCAAGGAGTGATGCCTCAAAAAGGTGGCCTCTATCGCCCAGAACATGCCCTGTTCTCACTGTTACCGTCAGGAAGGAGGTACAGGAGCCTGAAGGGATTCTCAGCGATTCCCATCTACCAGCGAACTTTTTCCCATCTACCATCGGATTTCTGAATGGACGTTGAACCCATGACCAGTACCTCACTACCTTTTGCACTACTTATTTAACTTAATTCTTTAATATTTACATATATTTATGATAATTCATGTTTTTCTCTATTATTATGTATTTCATTGTGTTACTGCCACAAAGACAAAAATTTTCACAACAAGTGACATTAAACCTGATTTTGAACCTATGGATTCACCTTCTAGGACTCTACAACTCATGTTCTCAGTATTTTTGCACGATTGGTCTTCTTTTGCACATTGGTTGTTTGTCAGTCTTTTTTTATGATCCATATCCCACCAATCCCTGTATTTTCTTACAGTAAGTTCTTATTTTCAAGTCTGATCGCCCCACTATAGGAGGGATATTGAGGCTTTGGAGAGGGTGCAGAAGAGGTTTACCAGGATGCTGCCTGGTTTAGAGGGTGTGTGCTGTCACGAGAGGCTGGATAAACTTGGGTTGTTTTCTCTGGAGCGGCAGAGACTGAGGGAAGATCTGACAGAGCTTTGTAAGTTTATGAGAGGCATAGATAGAGTGTCTCGGCCCAAAACGTCGACAGTGCTTCTCCTTATAGATGCTGCCTGGCCTGCTGTGTTCCACCAGCATTTTGTGTGTGTTGTTGTTTGAATTTCCAGCATCTGCAGATTTCCTCGTGTGTGGACATATGGTATCTGTTTTCCAGGGCTGATGTGTCTAGTACCAGAGGACATGCACTGAAGGTGAAAGGGGGTAGGTTCAAGGGGGGGATGTGAGGGCTCTGTTTTTATTCAGAGAGTGGTGGATCCCTGGTATGGTGGCAGAGGCCAGGCTGTCAAGAGAAGTTTGGATAGGCACATGGATGTAAGGAAGATGGAGGGATATGGATACTGGGCAGACAGAAGGGATTAGGGTTTGGGTGTTTTTGATTTGCTTTTCAGCTGGTTTGGCACAACATTGTGGGCCGAATGCGGACCTTCCATATCCCTCCCAACCAGATTATAGCCTTCCATACTCCTCCCACCTGGACTATAGTCTTCCATACCCCTCCCAACCATGTACCTATGCAAACTTCTCTGAAATGTTGAAAAATAGAACCTGCATGCACCATTTCACTGGCAGCTCACTCTCACCACCCTCTGAGTGAAGAAGTTCCCCCTCATGTTCCCCTTTAACATTTCACCTTTCACCCTTAACCCATGACCTCTAGTTAATTACAGACACATTCATATGACCATCATAAGTTTCATGAGGAAGAACACAACTGGAACAAGAGCAAAGTAGTCAAAGTGGTCATAATGTTGCCATAGTGACAATAACTAATTAATTACCGGTTTGTCTCCATCCATAGGTAACTTCTTCCGATCATCTACTTGCTTATTAAAATTCAAAATGATGGATTCAAAATGTCTTTCTTAAAGTATCACCTTATTTCAGTGCTCATCCCTAAGACATTGGATTCTATAAAGAGGAACAGTCACATTTACCTTCCTGTGCATTTATATTTAAGAGAGTCTTAGATAGGCACAAGGATGACAGAAAAATGGAGGGCTATGTAGGAGGAAAGGGTTAGATTACAAGGTCGGCACAACATCACGGGGCTGAAGGGCCTGAACTGTACTGTACTCTTCTATGTTCTATGTTCTACGTATGTAAGAACATAGAACATAGCATGAGAGGGCACAGTTTTAAGGTGCTTGGAAGTAGGTACAGAGGAGATGTCAGGGCTAAGTTTTTCACTCAGAGAGTGGTGAGTGTGTGGAATGGGCTGCCAGTGACGGTGGTGGAGGTGGATACGATAGGGTCTTTTAATAGACTCCTGGATAGGTATATGGAGCTTAGAAAAATAGAGGGCTATGGATAAGCCTAGGTAATTTCTAAGGTAAGGACATGATCGGCACAGCTTTGTGGGCCGAAGGGCCTGTATTGTGCTGTAGGTTTCCTATGATTCTAATTGGATGAACACTCAATACCGACACCTATCACCCATCTGCTTATCACCCCGTCCTCATTTTCATCCAGCAATCATTGGAAAGCTCTTTCTCTACCCACACAACGCTGGAGGAAATCAGCAGGTCAGGAAGTGCTGTAGCATTCTATGTTTTGTAACCTTTCGCTTGGTGAATTCCAATGTGAAGGGACTACTGTTGTCTAACCTGAACCCTAATTGAACTAAGGGAAAGAAATCAAAGTGGCAGTTCTCACTCTCCGAGAATGCAAACGCCAGATGCAAGAGGAGCATTTGTCCTCCTGCAGACTGATGCCCTGACTCTGGAATCAAAATTTCCCCAAAAAAACGTTTCTGATATATGCTGTTGAAACACAAGTGCTTTAAATCCGTCCCGAGGGAGCTGCTGTGATCCATCAGTAGATTGCAGTGGGAGACACTGGCGTCCGTGCCATTTCAAAGGTAGAATACAATGCATCGGCACTATTAGATTGCATGTTAGTTAGCAGTGACAGGATGATTTCCGAGGCAATTTTCTAAGTCTTTTCTGCATTTGTAAGGAGCATTAGACAGGGTGCGAGGAGACGCCCTCTTCTAGGGGCCAGCGCCTCTGACAGTGCTTCATTCAGAGAGGAAGGTTTACTTTAGATCGTCTGCACTGTGAAGATTAAACCCATGGGGTCAGTTAGCTTATCGCCAAGGATATTAGCATTGGACAACCATGATACAATGACAGGCTTCAAAAAGAGACCTTACTTTCACATTTTTCACTTTTTTAAAATTTCTGATGATGTTCTTTCTTGTATTATTTTGAATTATCTAATTCTTATTTGTGTTCTTCGTGTGAATGTTGTGTCTCTAATGTTATGTGCCTGTGATGCTGCTACAAGTAAGATTTTCATTGCATATGTGGACTCGTGCATATGACAATAAACTCGATTTTGGCTTTGTCATCACATAAACCTCTGCAATCACTGAATTATTTCCTTGACAGATCCCCATTACGGTACTGTCCACCAAACTTAGGCACCCTATCATAAACATGAGAACTTCAGCAGATGCTGGAAATTCAAGCAACACACACAAAATGCGGGAGGAACAAACCAAGTCAGGCAGCATCTATTGAAACCGATCAACAGTCGACGTTGAAGGCCAAGGACCTTCTCAGGAGTGGAAGAGAAAGGGGAAGATGCCAGAATAAAAAGTTGGGGGTAAGAGGGGAAGGAGACTAGCTAGATGGTGATAGGTGAAGCCAGGTGGGTAGGAAAGGTGAAGGGCTGGAGTGGAAAAAGTCTCATAGGAGAGGAGAGTGAATCATAGGAGAAAGAGAAGGAGGAGCAGCACCAAGGGGAGATGATAGGCAGGTGAGAAGAGGTAAGAGGCTAGAGTGAGGCACCCTAGATTTTTTCAACTGGTTTCAGATGATATAGGCTCCACAGAGACCTGATCCCCACTTCACCAAGGCTGTCTGGGATTACATGGAGAGACAGAAGCAAGCACGACAGCCAAAGTCTGAAGAAGAGCTGTGGCTAGTTCTCCAAGATGCTTGGAACAACCTACCAGCCGATTTTGATGCAGTTTTAAGGATCATCACTCCAAATATTGATTTGATTTAGATTTTTACTGTTCACTGCTCTTTATAATAAATATTTTGATATTTGGAAACTTTTCATTTCATTATTTTTGAAAGCACCTTCACTTTACAGAATTCGTTTAGATGTGCCTAAGACTTTTGCACAGTACTGGTTATTTTAGCAATTGCCACTGTCAGTTAGCGCATGGCTCGATTACTCAAATAGTTGTGTAATAAAATGTCAGCTGTTCTGTTTTTGTAGAATTTCATGGACAAATATTAGTCAGAACAATGGGAGGACTGCCTTTTCATCCTCGGATATATCTCCTGGGATTTTTTTTACATCAAGCTGAATAGGCAAGCCGCGCATCTTGTCTTACATCTTGTTCAAAAGACAGAAGAAGTCAACATAACTGAATATCAGAAGTGGAACTCAATGCAGATGTGAGTAGCTTTGTGTGTAAATGTCTATCTCAGCGCCTCAGGCACTACTAAAATATCAGGCTGCATTTTGTCCTAAATCCATTATTTCAAAAGTTTACATTCAGAGACAAGAGCCTATCTTGGAGCAAAGCTTGAACTTATTAGAGTCATTTGTAAGAAAATATGTGCAGGATAACATAATAATAGGGATTTTAGGGTATTGACTTCCATTTCTTGCGTCTAGTGTAATATTACAGATTTCAGAACTAGATGTTGTCAGACAGAGTTTAATAACTAAAAAGGTTTCTCACAACTGCTTCATCTTCAGAGGTCAAACAGAGTCATAGAACTCTACAGCACAGAAACGGGCCCTTTGGCCCATCTAGTCCATGCCAAACTGTTGTACTGCTTTGTTTGATGTACAGTTCCAATGCTATATATGTTTACTGTTGACCCCACTGTCATTCGCTGAATCAGAGGTGGTGACGAATCAGCAAATAGGGAGAAGATTGAAAATCTGGCTGAGTGGTGCCACAACAACAACCTCTCACTCAATGTCAGTACAACCAAAGAGCTGGTTATCGACTACAGGTGGAATGAGCTGGAGGTCTATAAGCCAGTCCTCATCAGGGGATCAGAGGTGGAGAGACTCAATAACTTTAAATTTCTTGGCACTCTCATATCAGAGGATCTGTCTTGGGGCCAGCATGTAAGTCGGCCTCCACTTTCTTAGAAGTTTGTGAAGATTCAGCATGTCATCTGAAACTTACATAAAATTCTATAGATGCACTGTGAAAAGTATCTTAACTGGTTGCAAAATGGCCTGATATGGAAACACTACAGGAATGGAAAGTCTACAGAAAGTTGTGGACACAGCCCAGTCCATCACAGGCAAAGTCCTCCCCACTACCGAGCACATCTACACACAGCACAGTCACAAGAAAGCAGCATTCATCATCCCCCCCCCCAAACAATCCAGGCCATGTTCTCTTCCCTCTACTACCATTAGGAATGAGGTACAGCAGCCTTAGGTCCCACACCACCAGGTTCAGGAACTGTTATTACCCTTCAACCATCAGGTTCCTGAACCTGTGCAGATCACTTCACCTACCTCAGCACAGAACTGATTCCGCAACGTACAGACTCCCTTTCGAGGACTCCTCACAACTATTCTTAGTATTGTTTTTATTTGCACACTTTGTCACTCTTTGCACATTGGTTGCTCGTCAGTCTTTGTTTATGGAGTCAAAGAGCACTACAGCACAAAAGCAGGCCCACCCAGGCAGTGCTGAAATATTATTCTGCCTATTCTCATAGACCCACACCTGGACCATAGTGCTCCATACCCCTCCCATCCATGTACTTACCATAAATTCCATTGTATTTCTTTTTTCCCTGTGAATGCCTGCAAGAAAATGAATCTCAAGGTAGCATATGGTGACATATAAGTACTTTGATAATAAATGTACTTTGAACTTTGATGTCCTATCCGACAGGGTCAACATATCCTATCTAACTGGAACAAATGCTATCCAACTGAGACACCTAAATCAAACATACCTCTGACCGATTTATCTACTCTCAGCCAGGGCTCGATGACATTTCTCTACACCAGTAAAGGCTTACAGAAATAATCAAGTGCTCCAATGCAGGCAATGAATTGTAAGTGTCGTTTGCTAGGTTTATCTAGGAAATCTGGGCTAATTTTACACTTACCGATTTTGTAAGATACCTTCATTTTTATGCACATTCATCTTCTCCATTATATCAATTCAAATGAAGTCCTCAATGAGAATATCTGATGATAGATGCCAATATGTGGAGACCTATTGAGAAAATCTTCCTGGTTTCCCAGTCACCCGTTGAGATTCTGTTGACTTTTAGCTGGTATTACCTGAGACACAACAGAAAATGGGTGTTACTAGTTAAGAAAACGCACTTTAACAAAATAAGCTTTGTCAATCTTCAACTCTTCCCCCAGCTGACCCGACCCACTGCTTTGCCAGTTAGAGCTGTGCTGGTCCCAACCAAATGGATTAATAAATATCAGCTTTATTCATTAATGTAGATTAAAATTTCGAGACGTGCAGTAAAATGTGTTTGCGTCAATGACCAACACAGTCCGAGGATGTGCTGGGGGCAGCCTGCAAGTGTGGCCATGCTTCTGGTGCCAATGTAGTATACCCACAACTCAGTAGCCCTAACCCTGGCTTGTACATCCTTCGAAGAAACTGGAGCATGCAGACGAAACCCACATGGTCTCTTAGACAACTACAAACTCCTACAGGCAGCAGCGGGAATTGAACCGGATCACTGACACTGTAATGGCATTATGTTAACCACTACACTACCACGCCCCCTCAGGTCCACATAACAATCTATAGAGCAGAGGCAGATATATCCCTGAGTCTGAGGGCTGACACGCAGGAGAGACCTTAGTCACGCATCCACCGCTGACCGCGACACAACTGTGCCACCCCAGTAGATCATTGTATTGTCTGAAGAGTTGCAAGGAAAGTCTTGGCTCTCAAGGACGGGGTAGGGTATCATTAATAAACCATTGATATCCACTCATCTGTTTTAACCCATTGTGACTACACCGTACGACATACACACATACTGCAACAACTAACCTTCAGCCACACTTCCTAAACCACTGTGACCAGGAATATTATTCCAAGTATAAAGGAGCAGACAGAGCAAATCCAGATCTTGGTTTGTTACCTTTAAAAAAGAAACCCAGATGGAAACTTGCTTCCCATTGAAGCCAGTCTGTTAGAAGTTGGGGCATCATGGTAGAGTAGCGGTTAGCGTGACACTATGACAGCTCAGGCATCGGAGTTCAGAGTTCAGTTCTACTGTCCTCTGTAAGCAAGTCTGTACTCTTCTTGTGTGCATGTGAGTTTCCTCCGAGTTCTCTGGTTTCCTCCCTCAGTCCGAAGGCGTACTGGTTAGTAGGTTAATTGGTCATTGTGAATTGTCCGTGACTAGGTTAGGGTGCAATCAGTGAGCTACTGGGCGGCGTGGCTCGAAGGGCACTGTATCTCTAAATAAATAAAGAAGTGCTACACCTGATTCTAACATCTTCTTATTAAAAAGGAGAAAGTTATTACTAAGTTCACCTATGATTATTGTCAGCAAACTCCTCTGGCCAGGGATTGATGTGAGCATCAGTTGACATCTGGGTCAGGCTCCATAAGTGAAAAGGTTTCAGTCTTAACTATTGCAAAATACTATTGGCCAGGGTCCCTGGTAGTATTTATTCTAATCTCCATAAACTCAAGATCATTCAAAGATTTGTTGTTTGGTCCCATCGAGCTTCATTCACCCAGTAACTACCCCAGGTGAACTCATTCACCTAAGGTAAAGCAAACATACAATTATAAAATTCTCATCATTGCTTTCAAATTCTTCCACAGTCTAACCTCCTCCTGCTCTATGACATTCTGAAATATCTGCACTCTGATAATCTCATCTCTTGTACATCCGGAATTAGATTCAGGTTTAATATCACCGGCATATGTCATGAAATATGTTGTTTTGCTGTAGCAATACATTGCAGTGCATGTTTTTTTAAAAGCGATCTATAATTTACAATAAGAAATACTGTATATATAAAAAAATTAAATTAAATAAGTAGTGCAAAAGAGAGCCAAAAAAAGAGAAAAAATTGTGTGGTAGTGTACGTGGGTTTATTTTCCATTCAGAAATCTGAATGTGCAGGAGAAGAAGCTGCTCTTAAAATGCTGAGTGTATGTTTCAGGCTCCTGTACTTCCTCCTTGATGGTAGCAATGAGAAGAGGGCATGTCCTGGGTTGAGTTGAAGATGGCGCCAATAAACGGAACTCTTTGCATGCAGCTCCGATGGGAATCATCAAATGTTCCCGTTTTGGGCTAGTACAGCTGAAATCCAGTCACGTCATGTTAAGACATTTAAATAAATCTATAGATCTTTGAATTTGGCTGTTCTGCTTTCAGTGACTCCTTCCCTAAATCCTTTCTACACATTTCCTCTTGTGAGAAAATCCTGCTTGCTTGTCCGAGGTTTTGATGACTGCCTAATATTTCCTGTTCAAGTCAAGTCACTTTTTATTGTCATTTCGATCATAAACTGATGGTACAGTACACAGTACAAATGAAACAACGTTCCTCCAGGACCATGGTGCTGTATGAAACAACACAAAATTATGTTAGACTTCAGACCTACACGGGACTACATAAAGTGAACAAAACAGTGCAGGGCAGTACAATAATTAATAAACAAGACAATAGGCACAGTAAAGGCAAATTACAATATAATAATAAATGATGTAAATATAAATGTAAACAATGTTTTAGCAGGAATTGAGAAAGTAATGAAAAAAATTGCAAAGGGAGTGGAGTGGGGAAACGAATTCCATTCTTCTCAAAAACTGTAAACTCAAAAAGTAGCGTTTGCCCTCTCTACAGCAGGAGACGTTAACACTTCCAAGGTCACAAATTTGGAAGGTGATTTTAGAGGAAAGACCGCAAGACATAGGAGCAGGATTAGGCCATTCAGCCCATCGAGTCTGCTCCGCCATTCAATCATGGCTGATCCTTCTTTTTATCTCCTCAACCCCAGTTCCCGGCCTTCTCTCCATAACCTTTGATGCCATGTCCAATCAAGAAATGTGTCCTTGCCTTTGAGTATTTTACTTTGTTAAAGTGCAACATAAATGAAAGTTGTTTTTGTTGTAGCTTATGTAAAGATTCAATATTAAATATGGGCTGTTGGGAAAGTCCACCACTGAGTGATTCCAAAGATTTACATATTAATAAGAGACTGTTCGGCAGTCCACCAATGAGTGACTCTAAATTCACATATTAATGAGGGACTCTTTGGACAAACCACCAATGAGTGACTCTAAAGATTTACATATTAATGCGGTGCTGTTTGTCAGTCCACCAATGCATGAATCTAAAGAGTCACATATTAATGGGGAACTGTGTGGAAAGTCCACCAATATGTGACTCCCAGCAAAGAACTCAGTACGTTGAAAAGAGATTAGAGAAAATTAGCAAAGGAAAATTGAAAGAATCTACCAGTTAAGGTCTCTGGGCACTGTTCACTTTTAAAAGCTGATAAAGAAATTACATTCCAATTCAGATTTATTTATCACACGTAATTGAAATAATTGGGTGGCGGGGTGGAGATATGTCTTTACCAAAGGAGGTGTGAGATGCTTCTTCCCTCTGCCAGCCTGTAGGTCACCCTTGGGCAAGGTGTAGCACCTGCTTAGACCCTAATCATGGTCAGGTGAAGCCATGGGAGCAGGTGGTGGACGGTCGTGTGAGCAGCTGGTACGTGTCACAAGTCCTGGTTATGCGACCACTGATGCCAGGCAGACAATCTCTGGAGGATTGATAATGGCTGGGGTCACCCGTCTTGTAAAGACACTGCCCAGAAGAAGGGAATGGCAAACCACTTCTAGAGAAAAATTTGCCAAGAGCAATCAAGGTCACTATTGGTCACTATTGGTCACGTACATCATATGACATGGCATGTAATGATGACAATGACTTTGAAATACACCATGAAGTGCATCAATTGAGTTAAGAAGCATCACACCCAAGGATGAGCCTGGGGCAGGCCACAGGTGTTGCCACACATTCCAGCACCCACATAGCATGCCCGCAATGTTCGGCAGAACAACACAGGCCACAACAACAACAAGAACAGAACGAATCAAAGCAAAATAATCCCCTTCCCCACCTTCCCATCTCCCACTCATGCACACAGGCAGCATGCAGGGCAGGAACAGGGCCTTTCTCTCACGAAATCGGTGTTGAATTAAACTAAATCTCTTCTGTTCGAGCATCGTCCAAGTCCTTTTGTCATTCAGTTTTTTTATCTTCTGCACTTTTCATTTATTTGTTTCTGTAAAGTAATTTCTAGTAATGTTTATGATTTACAAGTACTGCAACTACAAAACAACAAATTTCACAGCATTTATCAGTGAAAATAGACTTGACTTTGATTCTGTTCTCTAAGTTCTTGTATTAAACTGCTCAGTGTTATTATTTCAGAGGATCAGTCTTGGGCTCAGCACGTAAGTGCTATTGCAAAGAAAGCACGACAGTGCCTCTGCTTCCTACATCTAAAACCTTGACAAATTTCTATAGGAGAGTATATTGACTGACCTGGTATGGAAACTCCAATGCACTTGGAAAATCGTACAAAAGGAACTGAATTTGGCCCAATACACCTCAGGGAAAGCCCTCCCCCACCCATTGAGCACATTACATGAAACGTTGTTGTAGGAAGGCAGCATCCATCATCAGAACTCCTCACCACCCAGGACATGCTCTTTTCAGGCTGCTGCCATCAGGTAGAAGGTACAAGAGCCTCAGGATTCACGCGATCCAGTTCAAGAACACCCCTCAACCATCAGGGTCTTGAACAAAGAGGGTAACTTCACTCACTTGCCCATCCATTGAGATGTTCCCACAAACCAATGATCTCACTTTAAAGACTCTTTAGCTTGTTATCTCCTGTTCTTGTTATTTATTGCTATTTATTTATATTTGCATTTGTACAGTATGTTGTCTTCTGCACTCTGGTTGATCTTTCATTGATCCTGTTATAGTTACTGTTCTATAGATTTGCTAAGTATGTCCACAAGAAAATGAATCTCTGACTTTTATATGGTGATCTGTATGTATTTTTGTAATGACATTAACTTTGAACTTTATTTATCTTAAAGCCTTGTGGATGTTGTTTTCCTATCTTTTTCCATTATCACCCCCGGTTGCACGTTCCAGGAACTCAGCACCCTCTGTGTAATGTAAAAATAATCTCACCCACACATCTCCTTTAAATATTCTGCCTCACCTTAAAGAAGCTGCAGAAGGTTGTAAATCTTGTCAGCTCCATCTTGGATACTAGCCTACAAAGTACCCAGAATATCTTTAGGGAGCGGTGTCTCAGAAAGGCAGCTTCCATTATTAAGGACCCCCAGCACCCAGGGCATGCCCCTTTCTCACTGTTACCATCAGGATGGAGATACAGAAACCTGAAGGCACATACTCAGTGATTCAGGAACAGCTTCTTCCCCTCTACTATCCAATTCCTAAATGGACATTGAATCTTTGGACACTACCTCACCTTTTTTTAATATACAGTATTTCTGTTTTTGCACGGTTTTCAAAATCTATTCAATATATGTAATTGATTTACTTGTTTATTTATTATTTTTTTCTCTCTGTTAGATTATGTATTGCATTGAAGTTAACAAATTTCATGTCACATGCCGGTGATAATAAACCTGATTCTAAAATCCATACTCAGAGTTGATGCAAACATTGTACTTGGTCCTTGAGGAAATCCCAACACTTTAATACTTGACATAGTTCCTTAAGGTTGTCATAGCCGGGGGGAGGGGGGGGTTGGGGGGTGGGTGGTGGAGGGAGGTAGTGGGGACAAGTTCCCACTAACTATTAAATGCTCCCAATGGCGTGCCCCTCAAATAGTCTCTGACAACCAAGTGCAGCTCCTGGCCTTCACGTTGGCTTAGCTACTAAGCCCGGTGGAACCGTTTCTACTGACAGGGAAGACAGGCCAAAGTGGGTTACTGGCACTGTAAAACCAGTCGCTTTGGGCAGATGGGACTCGTCAGCCGTGGATGAGAAGGAAAACTCTGATCTCAAACCTCCACTGCCTTACGGTTATACCTGCTCATGGGGAAGTCTTCAGGATTAAACCCCGAGAGAAAAATCCAGAGGTGAAGTCGCTAAGGCTCTCCTACATTTGAGTTTAACTCTGACTGGCAACTCCTGCGACACTGCTGGTGCCATTCCTTTAGTTCAGATACATGGAGAGGGGGAGCCTGCCACACGGGCAACAATTCGCTCTCAATATGATACTGCCCAGGCTTGTGTAGCTAGACGGCTCGGACACAATAGCCACGGTCAGCTCTGGCCAACAGGGGGCCTCAAAAATACTCGACATCTAGTATTTGACATTTCCACCCTGGGATAAAGATTCTGACTCTCTACCCTGTCTGTGCCTCTCATAACTCTTTCAGATTCCAGCAGTCCGGAGAAAGCAGCTCAAGTTTGTCTATGTTCTCGTGACAGCTCATACCTCCTAATCCAGGCAGCGTACTGGAAAATCTCTTCTGTATTCTTTAATGGGAAGACCACAAACGTGCTCGATACTGCAAAAGTTGTCAGTTTCTGCAGTTTCATAATTAGAAATGTATTTAATGTTTGTCACAGGACTGCACATGTTCACTGGGCTCTGGCTTCCTGCATTAAAATGACAAACGTTTTGGGCTGAGGCCCTTCACCAGTCCTGATGAAGGGACTCGGCCCGAAATGGCAACTGTTGTTCGTCTCCATAGATGCTGCCTGGCCTGCTAAGCTCCTGCAGCATTTTGCGTGTGTTGTTCTGTGGAGTCAATGTCACTGGGCATATTTAAAGCCAAGGTTGATAGGCTCTTGATTGATCAGGGCAGGAAGGGATACAGGGAGAAGGCAGGAGACTAGGGCTGAGAGGGAATGGATCAGCCATGATGAAATGGCAGAGCAGACTTAATGGGCAAAATGGCCTAATTCTGCTCCTATATCTTATGATCTCATGGATTTCCAGCATCTGTAGAATCTTTTATGCTTAAGAACAAAGCTATCCTTTATTTCTCACTGTTGCAGTACTTAGGGCTGATTTGACTGGTGCAGTACAAAGACAGCATGTGGTGAACTACATATACCTGTCTGGACACGCCCCCTGCTGACTGCTCCTGTGGCCCCTCCCACAGACCCCGGTATAAAGACGATTGAGGTCTGAGCCCGGCCTCTCAGTCTCCAGGATGTAGTATGGTGGTCAACCACTGCTTGTTCCTTCTTCCAGTCAATAAAAGCCGATATCTCAATTTCACATCTCAGAGAGAGTTATTGATGGTGCATCACAGCAATAAGCTACTTTTCCACTAGACGAAGGCTATCAGCTGACAATGTCCCCTTCTCCCTCATTACTACTCACTGCAGTTGACTGAGTTAGCTACCGCTGAAGGTATTAGGAAGATAGGGTTGGTGTGACATGTGACTCCCGTCAGATTGAGTAGCCTGTCTCCTACGTGGGCTTTCTGTGTTGATCACAATGCTTGCGACCAGTCTCTTTCCCCTCCAGCTCTTTCTATCCCAGGGACACCGAGCACAGAGACCTACTGAGGGCAGAGCTCCTGTTATAATAACTTTCATTCGGATGTGGGTGGAAGGTGTGGGTGTATTGGGAGAGAGAGAGAGAGAGAGAGAGTGGTAGATAGAGAGAGGGGGCGATAGGGAGAGAGAGGAAGAGCGAGGAGGGAGATAGAGAAAGAGTGAGGGAGAGAGAGAGGGTGGGAAATAGAGAAGGGGAAGAGAGAGAAAGGGGCAGAGAGAGGGGGAGATAGAGAGAGAGAGGGAGGGGAGATAGAGTGGGGGAAGATAGAGAGAGGGAGGAGGAAGATAGAGAGGGGAAGAGAGAAAGGGAAGAGAGAGGAAATAGAGAGGGGGGATAGAGGGGAAGAGAGATAGAGAAAGAGGAAGAGAGCAGATAGAGAGGAAGAGTGAGGAGGGAGATAGAGAAAGACAGAGAGGGAGAGAGAGGGTGGGAAATAGAGAAGGGGAAGAGAGAGAAAGGAGCAGAGAGGGGAGGAGATAGAGATGGGGAGAGGGGGAGGGGAGATAGATAGTGGGGGAGATAGAGAGAGGAAGATAGAGAGGGGAAGAGAGAAAGGGGTGAGAGAGAAAATAGAGAGAGGAGATAGAGGGGGAGAGATAAAGAGCAAGAGAGAGGAGAGAGAGAGAGGGAAGGACAGAGAGAGGGTGGAAGATAGAGGGGACAATAGATAGAGAGAGAGAGAGAAGGGAAATAGAGGGGAAAGAGGGGGTAGCTAAATGGATAGAGTAAGAGGGCGAGAAAGAGGGGAGGCAGAGGGGGTGAGAGAGGGAGAGAGAGAAAATGGGGGAAACAGAAACAGATGAGGGGGAGATAGATTGAGAAAAGTGTAGATAGAGACAGAGAGAAAGAGAGAAGGGAGAGAGAGGAGGGAGACAGCGAGAGAGAGCAGGGGAGAGAGAGGGAAAGGGAGACAAACAAAGGCAGAACAAGAGTGAGAGGGAGAAGGAGGCAGAAGTTGGGAAAGGGAGGTAGAGTGAGGCAGAGAGAGGAAGAGGGGGGTGCAGGGAGGAAGGAGAGGAATGGAGAGAGAGAGAGAGAGAGAGAGAGAGAGAGAGAGAGAGAGAGAGAGAGAGAGAGAGAGAGAGAGAGAGAGAGAGAGAGAGAGAGAGAGAGAGAGAGAGAGAGAGAGAGAGAGAGAATAAGTTTAACCAGATCTGAAACAGGTAAACTGGAGTTCAATGTGTGGTTAACCATTTAAAGTAGCTGACTGCTCTACAGGACCACAGATACTGCCACAGTGGATATTCTGAGATTGCATTAACTTTGCCTTCTGCTCTTGAGTCTCTGCACCATTCAGTAGAATCCTCACTATGCCTGAAAGGGGGATATTTCTTTTTCCCCAGACACATATCTTTAGAATCAATCAAAAGAAACAGTTAATCAAATCAACATTGTATAGAACATTTGCAGCTGTAAATCACATCTATCAGTGTTGATTACCGATGGCAACTTGTTTTTCTCTTTTTGAGATGTCGACAGCTTCTTGCTAATGTTTAGCTACAAATGTTGACTGTGAGATCCACCCACAATGATCCTTCGCTGCAAAAGTGCGATAAAGGAAGAAATAGTAGCGGCTGTCTATCAGACTGAGGCACCAACCAGATAGTTAAGCTCACAATAAACTCAAGCAAATTCATTAAGATTTTAGTGCGAGAACACATTCATTTCTTCATTGAATAGATAAACGATTCTCCATTTACACAAAGCAGTCACTTTAGTACCTTTAGCTCACACAGTGGAAAGTCTTGTGACTCTTCTTGACCAGCGTGGTTGTCTTTCCCCATTTTCTGTAGTTTGCTCGCAGAAATGGTTTTGCACTGTGTTGCACACCAGAAGCCCACGACGGGATTTTCCATTCCTTGGACTCCCACGTTCCTTCTGAGGCAAAGAAACTGAAAGATTAAGTAGGATTAATCAAACATGTCCAATAATAGTTAAAAACTTCATGATATAACTATGATGTTCAGAGAGAAAAGAACATAGAATAATATAATCTTTTTTCAAACGTATATTAGCTTCTGCCTGTAATGCTCCCGACATTTAGGGCAGCAAACATATACTAGAAACTTGATTCATTTTGTAGTTTAGGGAAATCTTAAGAAAGAAGTGAATTTTGAGATTTCATCTTCTCTTTCTTCTCTTTTCTCAAGTTCCTGTTTGCTTTGTCTTTATATCTCAATTTTGCATTCTCAGTTCACTCTGTTTGCTTTCTGATCTTTCTCCCAGTCCCTCTCTCCCCTCTGCTGTTCTTTCCCACCCACACAAACACAGGCGACCTTTAGCTAATCAGATATTCGACTTATCTGACAACTGTTTCAGCCCAGTGCCTCTTATACCAGCTCTGTTCATGTGATAACCATGTGAAGGGAAACCTGAACAATTCTAATTAATTTGGGGATCTCATGACCTGGAAGGATGTCCGTCTTAAGACTTACCTCATGATCCAAGAGAAGCCAAATTAATTCATCAATAGGTCCATTCTCCTTCACTTCATCAGTGTAAAATCTTCAAAGTTGTCATGACCCAATGATTATTTTTAAATTTTTGTTCTTCCACTGTTGAAGTTTCCTTTGATTATCTGATAAATTATTATTCTAAGATGCAACAATCAACACACATTTGGTTTTACTTGTATCTTGTTTATTTTTCATTTATTTAGAGATACAGTGTGGAACAGGGCCTTCTGGCCCAACGAGACATGTTGCCTAGCAACCCACCTATCTAACCCTAGCCTAATCACAGGGCAATTGATATTTTTACTTTCTATTTAGAGATACAGTATGGAACAGGCCCTTCTGGCTCAATGAGCCAAGCCACCCAGCAAAGTTCAAAGTTCAAAGTAAATCTTACTATCAAGGTACATATACAATGAGATTCATTTTCCTGTGGGCATACTCAGCAAATCTATAGAATAGTGACTATAACAGGATCAATGAAAGATCAGCTAGAGTGCACCTTCAAGCCACGCCACCCAGCAACCCATCAATTTCACCCCAGCCTAATCACAGGACAAGAAACAATGACCAATTAACCTCCTGACTGGTAGGGTATTGGACTGTGGGAAAAAAGCTGGAGCACTTGGATGAAACCCACACGGTTCACGGGGAGAACATACAAACTCCTTACAGACGGTGCTGGATTACAGCTAAGCCCTACGGTACAGTGATCCCCTGAGCAGTAATAACATCACATTAACCCCTATACTACCGTGATCCCCTGAGCTGTAATAACATCACATTAACCCCTATACTACCGTGATCCCCTGAGCTGTAATAACATCACATTAACCCCTATACTACCGTGATCCCCTGAGCAGGAATAACATCACATTAACCCCTATACTACCGTGATCCCCTGAGCAGTAATAACATCACATTAACCCCTATACTACCGTGATCCCCTGAGCTGTAATAACATCACATTAACCCCTATACTACCGTGATCCCCTGAGCTGTAATAACATCACATTAACCCCTATACTACCGTGATCCCCTGAGCTGTAATAACATCACATTAACCCCTACACTACCATGATCCCCTGAGCAGTAATAACATCACATTAACCCCTATACTACCGTGATCCCCTGAGCTGTAATAACATCACATTAACCCCATACACTACCATGATCCCCTGAGCTGTAATAACATCACATTAACCCCATACACTACCATGATCCCCTGAGCTGTAATAACATCACATTAACCCCTACACTACACTGATAACTTGAGCCGTAATAACATCACTTTAACCCCTACACTACAGTGATAACCTGAGCTGTAATAACATCACATTAACCCCATACACTACCATGATCCCGAGCTGTAATAACATCACATTAACCCCTACACTACACTGATAACTTGAGCTGTAATAACATTGCATTAACCCCTACACTACAATGATGCTTTGATATGTCTGCAGTTGTGTTGTAACCTTATCAATAAAAATAAACATATTGACCAACATCAAAATTTAATATTTGTTGAAATTTCTATCATTTCAAATTAAAATATATATTGCTTTATTCATTAAGCTAAGTACAAAGTTACTCATGATGTTTTGCTTGACAGCACAAACTATGTCGGCCTCAAAATGAAATTCTTCTACATGGAAATAATGGGGTGAATAAACAGTCCATTAAAAGGAACAGCTTAAAAAATTCTGAAGAAATCAAACTCATTGCATCATGCTGCATGGTATAAAATGAAATTTAACACACCACTATAAATTTAATGACTGGTATTCTGCCTGTACAATCAATGAAAGGAGGCTTTAACTGAGAAAAATCTCATGCTCTGTCATGTGCCATATCGTGTCAGATTTAATTCTCTGTATATAGGTCAGCCTCTTGGTAGAAAGACATGAATGATATACTGTATAACCAAGTGGAAGTTCTTCAGTCCTCATGGAATCTAAGTTCAAAGTAAGTTTATTATCAGATAAATATGTACATGTCGCTATATACAATGTTGACTTTCATTTTCTTCTGGGCATTCAAAGTTCAAAGTAAGTTTATTACCAAAATACATATATGTCACCACATACTTCCCTGAGATTCATTTCCGATGAGCATACTCTGTAAATAGTCTATAGAAAGTAACTATACCAGGATCAATGAGAGATCGACCAGACTGCAGACCACAACAAACTGTGCAACTGCAAATTTAAATAAATAGCAATAAATAACAAGAACATGAGGTCATGAGATAGAGTCCTTAGAGTGAGATCATTGGTTGTGGGAACATTTTAATGATGGGGCAAATGAGTGTAGTCATCCCCGTTTATTCAAAAGCTGGTTGGCTGAGGGGTAGTGACTGTTCCTGATCTGGAGGTGCCAGCCTGAGGCTCCTGACCCTTCTACCTGATGGTGACCGAGAGAAGAGACCAGTCCCAGGAGAACAGTGAATGCAATAGAATCATTGGAAAACTACACACAGAGACTGACGATCAATCAATGTGTAAGAGAAGACAAACCGTGCAAATACAGGAAACAAACAAACAAACAAATAAATAAATAGTAAATATAAAATAATATCACAGTAACAGCTTTAAAATAAAGATGGATAGGATTAGCATTTCTGAAAACATTTGTACAGTTTAATGCTAGTTCCTTGTTTACCTGTCTGCATCGAATTAGGTGAATTTAGTATCTTCTGAAGATGAAACAAAAATCTTAAGAGTGTTACTTCAAGCAGAAGTTCTCGTTTGCTGTGATGTTGTAGATAAATTTCAGGAAATGATCAAACAATTCATTTAGCTTGTAATGTCATCTCTTGGGATGTAAGATATTCTCTTGACAAAATTAGAACATTGAACATACAGTAGCACAACAAAGGAACAGACCCTTTGATCCACAATATTGTGTTGAACCAATTGTAATTAAGTGTTTTGCTAAACTATCCCATCAGTCAATAAGATCATAGCAGATCCAATTGTAATCTCAGCTCCACCTTCCCATCTACCCAAGGTAATCTTTCTGCCCCAGGTATATCAAGAATTTATTTTGGGCGAAAAAAAATTCTCACCTTGAGAAGTGCTAGCTTAAACAGAGTAGTTTAGAGTACTGCAACAGGGGGGGTAGATTTTAAGAGCAGTAGGTTATTTCTGTTGACCATAAGCACAAGAAAATCTATAGATGCTGGAAATCCAAAGTAGCATACATAAAATGCTAAGGGAATTCAGCAGCTTTGGAGGGGAATAAACAATCAACGTTTATTCCGAGACCCTTCATCAGGACCGGAAAGGTAGAGGGAAGATGCCAGAATAAAAAAGGTGGGGGCAGGGGAAGGAGGATAGCTAGAAGATGATAGGTGAAGTCAGGTGGGTGGAAAGGTAAAGGGCGGGAGAACAAGCAATCTGATCAGAGAGGAGGGTGGACCATAGGAGAAAGGAAAGGAGGAGGTGATAGGCAGGTGAGAAGAGGTGAGAGGCCAGGGTAGGGAATAGCAGAAGAGGGGAGGGGGAAGGAATTTTTTTTAGTGGAAGGAGAAATCAACATTCATGCCATCAGCTTGGAGGCTACCCAGACAGATCTTTAACAGGAAAGCGCAATCTGAAGGGCCCTTCCAGTGACAATGGTCTGAATAGGATGGTGAGAAGGATGTGGTTAGGAAAGGGTCACACGCGCCATTGATTGTAAATAGTCACACACACGGGTTTGCCAGAGTGCAGTGGAATATGTTTGCAGACAACATCCATTAGACAAGACTGTTCGGGTGAAGCCGATCGGGTTTAAAAATTGTGCGTGTGCCCAAAGTAGATTAAAATTTCCAATGAAGTCAAAGTTCACATTGCATCTGAAGCCAATCATGCAAACTGAGGAGCCTGGAAAAATGCCCAGAACCACAACCCAGTGGGGGGATTGGTTCGGAGATGAAAAAAATGCCCTTGCCATTGATTTTGAGAAATTCAAAGAGACCGCTAAAGTCACATTTGAGAAGTTCAGATTGTTGCTGAACATTATCATTTGCGTCAACGTGGGCAACGATCCTTTTAACAGAGGGAAAGGGAACTCGTATATTACATCAGATACTTCATTTTCATTTTTATCTTTTATTTATTTTCATATTTGCATTTTATCCCATCATAAAGCACTTTGTGCTACATCGTCTGTATGAAAAATGCTCTAAGTTAGTATTATTTTTAATAAAGCAAATAAATTTTCTCAGCTCTAGCTGAGAAAACTTGAGACAGGGGCATAGCCAAGCACACTCATTTCTCAATTGCTAGGAACTCTTGGTCTATTCTAGTGCAGTTTAGTATTGCGGCTTTCTGGAGATTTAGAAAAATCTGGCTGTATAGATCTTATTGTTCAATGCTGTTGTGTGGTGCCTTTGGGATGACACCATTTGTAGATATTACTTTTGGGAAAATGTATATCCTGTTCATGTGCCAAAATCTTTCAATTTTCTCTTTTAATTCAGCATATTTTGGTGTTCTTCGCTTACTAATTTCCATATGTTCTGTGTGTTTGGAATGGCGATATCTATTAAGTAAGTTATTCTTGCTTGTTTATCCTGTGATATTATATCTGGACAACTATTATGGATTGTCCTATCTGTAATAACGATCGGTCATAATAGAATTTGTGGGTTTCTGACTCTAAAACTGGGATCGGGCTTGTATTTATAGTAAGGTATGGTGTTTTTTTTATGAGTTTGTATTTTAAAGCAAGGTTTTGATGAATGATGTTTGCCTCTGTAACTAGTCAGTACAAGTTAAACTGCAGCATTAGTTTCAGAGTAAATATTCAAAAAAGAAAGGTCTGGTCCATGGGTTGAGATTCTAAATTGGAGAAAAACCAATTTTGATTGTATCAGTAAGGATCTAGCAAGTGTGGATTGGGACAGGCTGTTTTCTAGCAAAGGTGTACTTGGGAATTGTGAGGCCTTCAAAAATGGAATTTTGAGAGTACAAAGCTTGTATGTGCCTGTCAGAATCAAAGGTAAAGATAACAAGTGTAGGGAACCTTGGTTTTCAAGAGATGTTGAGGCCCGGGTTAAGAGAAAAAAGGTTTATTGCAGGTAGGAACAAATAAGATGTTTATGGAGCACAAAAAATGCAAGAGAACACTTAAGAAAGAAATCAGGAAGGCTAAAAGAAGGCACGAGGTTGTCCTAGCAGACAAGGTGAAGGAGAATCCTAAGGGGTTTTACAGATATGTTAAGAGCAAAAGGATTGCAAGGGACAACATTGGTCCTCTGGAAGACCAGAATGGTAATCCATGTGTGGAGCCAAAACAGATGGAGGGCATCTTAACTGAATTCTTTGCATTTGTGTTTACTCAGGAGCTTGTTCAGAGTGAAGCTAAGTGGCATCAACTTCATGGACCCTGTCCAGATTACAGAGGAGGAGGTATTTGCTACCCTGAGGCAAATCAGAGTAGATAAATCCCCAGGGACTGACAAGATGTTCCATCAGACCCTACGAGAGGCAAGTGCAGAAGTTGCCAGGGCCCTAGCAGAGATATTTAAGTCATCGATAATGACAGGAGAGGTACCAGAGGATTGAAGGATAGCCAATGTTGTTCCACTGTTTAAAAAAGGCTCCAAATATAAACCAGGAAAATACAGGCAGGTGAGTCTGACATCAGTTATGGGAAAGTTATTGGGAGAAATTGTAAGGGACTGGATATTTGAGTATTTGGATAGATATGGGCTGATTAAGGATAGTCAGCGTGGCTTCATGCATGGTAGTTCATGTCTAACCAATCTTATTGAGTTTTTCAAGGAAGTGGATGAAGGCAAGGCAGTAGATGTTGTCTACAAGGACTTCAGTAAGGCATTTGACAAGATCCCACATGGAAGGCTGTCCAAGAAGGTTCAGTTGCTCGGTATTCAGGATGAGGTAGTAAATTGGATTAGACATTGGCTTTGTGGTAGAAGCCAGAGAGTGGTGGTAGAGGGTTGTCTCTCTGGCTGGAGATCTGTGGCTAGGGGAGTGCCACAGGAATCAGTGCTGGGTCCTTTGTTGCCTGTCATCTATATCAATGATCTGGATGATAATGTAGTTAACTGGATCAACAAATTTGCTAATGAAACCAAGATTGGGGGTGAAGTGGACAGTGAGGAAGGCTATCGTGGCTTGCAGAGGGATCTGCATCAGCTGGAAAAATGGGCTGAAAAGTGGCAGATGGAATCTAATGCAGATAAATACAAGGTTTTGCACTTTGGTAGGACCAACCAGGGTAGTTCTTACTCAATGAATGGTGAGGCACTGGCTAGTGTGGTAGAATAAAGGGATTTGGGGATACAGGTACATAATTTATTGAAAGTGGCGTCTCAGGTATGAAGGGCTTTAAAGAAGCTTTTGACACATTGACCTTCTTAAATCAATGTATTGAGTACAGGAGATGGGATGTTATGTTGAAGTTTGGATAGGTACATTGATAGTAGGGATATGGAGGGCTACGGTCTCAGTACAGGTCAATGAGAGTAGGCAGTTTAAATGGTGTTGGCATGAACTAGATGGGCCAAAGGGCCTGTTTCTGTGCTGCGTGTCTCTATGACTCAGTGATCCAGTATTGTGTTGGATTGTTTCTGGTTTCTCTTGGCATTTTCTGCATTTGTCGTCTTGAATTTGTTGGTCTTTTATTTTGTATTTTTGATTTTGTTTGTGTTAATCATTTGGTCCTGTATCGCCACAAGGATCCACTCTGTTTCAGGGAAGAGGTCTCCAACTCTGAGACAGGCGTTCAACACTTCCCTGCTGACATCTCAATAGGTTCAATAGGTGCATTTAATGTCAGAGAAATGTATGTACTATACATCCTGAAATTCCTTTTTCTTCTCAAACATCCATGAAAACAGAGGAGTGCCCCAAAAAAAGAATGACAGCTAAATGTTAGAACCCCAAAGCCCCCCCCAGCTCCCCCAACCCACGGACAAGCAGCAGCAAAGCAATGATACCCCCACCAGCAAAAAAGCATCAGCTCAGATCGTGGGCATGTCTTCCATGGAGGGTATTATCATTATTATTAAAAAATTATTCAAAACCTGTGCTTCCTCTTCCCTTTGAAGAAGAGAATTCCAAAGGCTCAGGAGTTCCAGCTCTGTCTCCTTTTTTAATCAATAATCTGTTACTTTAAATTCTCCCACAAGATGAAGCATCCTCTCTGTACCAAGAGAAGTCAAGGCCCCTCGGGATCTCAGCTGCTTCATTCAAGTCAAGTTAGAACTTAACTAATTGCTAAATTCTTAACCAAATCTTAATAGTATATCAGTTAGCATGGTGCGATTTCAGCTAGGGGCCTTGGGGTCTGGAGTTCGATCCTGTGTCCTTTGTAAGGAGTCTGTACGTGCTCCCTGTGTATGGGCTTCCTCCCACAGTCCAAAGACGTACCGGTTAGTAGGTTAATTGGTCATCGTAAATTGTCCTGTGATTAGGTTAGGGTTAAATCGGGGTTGTCGGGTTTGTGTGATGGCGTGGCTCGAAGGGCCGGAAAGGCCAATTCCACACTCTATCGCTAAATAAAAAATCTCCCAAGAGTATAGTATTTTGAAAGCAATAGCAAAATAAGGTTATATTAATCTATTTTAAAACTTTAGGCAATTGTTATAATGAATGAACAACAGGATATTTGCATTTCTATCAACTGGAAAGCTCTTTAAATATTTGCATGCATTAACAAATCGTGATGTCTCAATCTACCTGCTTAGAAATTTAAATATAAACCTATTTTAGTATATAAAATATCCAGAGTGTCTGTGGCCCCACTTTTAAAAAACTCTCCCACACTGGTTTCTTGTCCTGGATGGGTACAACGTACAACATGCAATTGGATGGTGACGGAAGTACCAGTTGTTGAAAGAACAGGTTGCTTGGATTGTTAGGGACAAGCAATCTGCCAGAGGAACGGAATGGGAGGACTGAGCAGCATCAGGAATTCCGGCTGAAACCCTGCATCGGGACCGAGAGCGGAGAGGCGAGATGGCCAGAAGAGAGAGGAAGAGCGTGCTGAGAAAGTGATTGGCGTACTGAGGGAGGATGCAAGATGACGGGCAGAGAACGGGACGGGAACAGGGGTGAAGTCGGAAAATAGTGGTGGGTGAATGAGGAATGGAGGTGGACAAAGGGAGAGAGGGAAAATATTTTAAAAAAACAATGTATGGAGCAAACACGAGGAAATCTGCAGATGCTGGAAATTCAAGCAACACACACAAAATGCTGGTGGAACGCAGTAGGCCAGGCAGCATCTATAGGAAGAAGCACTGTCGACGTTTCGGGCCGAGACCCTTTGTCAGGACTAACAAATTGTGTTTGATTTCAGAAAATGAATCAATAATGATGTAGGAGGCCATTCAGCCCATTGGGATGAATACTGGTTCCTAAGGAAGCAATTCCATCTCCATCCCACTGTAGTATAGCGGTTAGTGCAGTGCTACTACAGCCCGGTTCCAGAATTCAGTCCTGGCGTCCTCTGTAAGGTGTTTAAACGTCCTCCCCAGGGAATGCGTGGGTTTCCCCTTGGAGTTCTGGTTTCCTCCCACAGTCCAAAGACATACCGGTTAATTGTTCATTGTAAATTGCCCCGTGATTAGGCTGGGGTTAAATAAGTGGGCTAATGGGTGGTGTGGCTTGAGGGCCGGAGAGGCCTGTTCCTCTCTGAATCTCTAAATTAAAAATAAATAAATTATACCCTTGCAATATTTCTGTTTTGAACATACCTATTGTCCGCTCTTTTGATTCCTTTTGCCAGTAAGGATTGATATGCAATAGCCAATGAACCTACCAGGCAAACTCTGGAATGTAGTTGAAATCCGGGCAGCCACAGGGAAAACACGCAGACCCCGCACGCCCGAAATCAGGATCATATTTAGATTTCCGAAACTCTGAGGCAGTCACTACCCATTGCATGGCTAGAACAGACCACAAACTGACTCAGCCTGTATGACATACCTGCTCTGCATATTGATCATGGCACACTAACTAGCTGGTATGAAGCCACTAAACATACAGGTAGAGTTTGAGAATGTGAATGAAGTTCAATAGAAAGATCATATTACATCCACGGAATTTAATCTCGCTGCTACCAGAGGAAGGTGCCCACATTCGACTGGTCTCTCTCTTTCTCTCCCTCTCGTTTGATGCTGTCAGAGGACGGTGCCAGAGTCTTGGGTCCTGGGCGAGGTTTAATCGACGCAATTTGTGGACTGGACTCTGTAGTTCACATTATGATGTGTATCTGGTTTCTCTCACAGACAAGAGAATATCTGCAGATGCTGGAAATGTGTCTGTTGTTTCTGCTGCTTCTTTTTGTTGCTATTTTGTGTTGTTTTGATTGGGGCAGACTTGCGCTATGGCCTGTGTTCAACGGACAACGAGGCTCTGGATTGACCTGAGCTGAACTGAAGTGAACATTCCTGGACTGTTTCGATGACTTGTGATTTGGTGTTTTATATTCTGTGTTTTTGCTTGTTTTTTTAGTGCTATTTGCATAATTTGTTCTTTTCACATTGAGGGTTTGATATTTTTCTTTAAACAGGGTCCACAGTGTTTCTTTGCTTCGTGGCTGCCTGTGAGAAGATGAATTTCAGGGTTGTATACCACATAAGTACTTTGATCATAAATGTATTTAGAATCTTTGAATCTTTGAAGTTCCTGATTATTTACATATATTTCCGAAAACATGTTCAAATGTCAATTACCCGGTGACTGAAATGAGAGATTCTCTGATTAATCTTGTAATGGATATTCACTCTCCAGGGCCAAGGGAGCCTTTTCCTTTTTCCAGGCTCAGCTTTCTAAACAATGCAGCTGGTAGCTTCTGTAGATCAAAAGGCTTTTTATTTGAGTAAGTTAAACCTCCATCCACTATTCTTTGTTTAGCTTCTTGTCATAAATGGGAGCCTTCTTGTCATAAATGAAAGTCTTCAGTTCTTAATGTAAATAGCAAGCAAAAACAAGTTTGAAGTTAAAAGGGCAGCTTTGCAAACAAGTACTTTCTACAGAGTCACGGACTTGTGCCAGCAAGTCCAAATAGCTAATCTGTTAGAAGTTAGAAGGTTTGTATTCTCATGGAATCAGCTTTACAGTATTAATTGTGGGTACCAGGGAACTCTGCCCCCAGAAGCTTTTAGACCATTTGTGTTAAAAAGTATCTGAAAAATGTCACATGTGTGAGAAGCCACCCAAGTGGCAAAGAAACAGTATAAACATAGAGACTAGTTCAGGCTTTTTAGGAATGGTCCAAGAACATCAAGAAGAATGGCAGAAAGACAGAGTGAATTAGAAGCTATTCCTTTGCCTTTGATTTCTGCAGCTCATGGGTGTGCCTTTTTAGCTTATAGGAATTTTACCCATGTTTTGGAAATCCTTTGTGCTTTATGTTTGTAATTTGGAAATCTTTAATAAGATAGAAATCTTCTCTGAGTTTTAAATGTGTTTTAAGAATGTCACTTGGATTTAAACATGTATCACTGAAAATAAATGAACTATGTTTAACCTACTTTGTTAGCTCGAAGTATCTCCTCTTCGGTCGGGAGGGAGGAGCCACCAGTCAAATAGTGAGTGTTGGCAGCTGAATTCGTTGTGGAGGGTAAACAGGGAAGTTAGCAAGACTTTGAAGGTTAGGAAGTTACAGTATAACCTCCTGTTAGTCAGGTACTGGTGGCTATCTATATTGGATACTGGGTCTGCTTTCTTTACATTATATGTCAGTGATTTGGATGACAGAATTGATCACTTTGTGGCCAAGTGAAGATAGACAGAGGGATTTGCAGTGTTGAGGAAGTAGGGAGGTTGCAGAAGAACTTATACAGATTAGGAGAATGGTCAAGGAAGTGGCAGATGGAGTACAATATCAGGAGGAAGGAATTTGGTAGAAGGTGTAAAAGCATAGTCTATTTTCTAACGGGAAGAAAATTCAGAAGTCCGAGGTGTAAAGGGACTTCAGAGTCATTGTGCAGGATTCCGTAAGGGTTAACTTGCAGAGCCAGTGGTGAGGAAGGCAAAGGCAATGTTAGCATTCATTTTGAGAGGACTAGAATGTAAAAACAGGGGTGTCATGTTGTGGCTTTATAAGGCGTTGGTGAGGCTTCAATTGGAGTAGAGTGAGCAGTTCTGGGTCCCTTATCTAAGAAAGCATGTGCTGACATTGAAGAGGGTTCAGAGAAGGTTCATGAGAATTATTCCAGGAATGAAAGGGTTATGGTATGAGGAGTGTTTGATGGCACTGGGTCTGTGCTCATTGGAGTTTAGAAGAATGGGGGGGGGGATCTTTTTGAAACCTATCAAATGGTGAAAGGCCTAGAGAGAGTGGATGTGAAGAGGATATTTCTTTCAGTTGGGGAACCTGGCACCAGAGAGCACAGCCTCAGAATAGAGGGTGTCTATTTAGAACAGAGATGTGCAAGAATTTCTTTAGTAGCCAGAGGGTGGCGAAATCTGTGGAATTCATTGCAACAGGGGTCTGTGAAGGCCAGGTCATTGAGCCAGAGGTTAATAGTTTCTTGATTCATCAGAGCATGAAAATGTATTTGAAATGTGGAAGGAATTTGGAGCACCCAGATGAAGTCCACGTGGTCACAAGGAGAACATACAAACTCCTTACAGACAGTGGCTAGAGCTGAACCCTGACTGGTAAATCATTGTACTAACTGCTATGTTACCATGGCACTGCCGATGGCCCCTGTTGCCACCCAGGTACAGTCCTGATTAATGCTTTTTTCTCCTCCATCACATAGTGATTTCCTTAATGCCTCAGTGTGTCAGGCACAACATAATTATCACATATTAGTGTTGTCAAGGACAGGGAAGATTTCCCTTTTCTCTGTGTGGGCAGTAAATTTACACTATAAAGGTCTCACAGTCTAATGCATTCTGTGGAACCTTCACTGAATCAACCACTTCAAGATCCATGATTTCTTCACGAGAACAGAGCTTTTGATACTAGTTGCAGACAGCTGTCAAAGTTTGAATTTACGAATGTGTAGTGAATCAATATTTTTATAATCCATTCCGCCAGGCATCTGAGGTTGGTATAAACTTTTATAAGACCATAAGACATAGGAGCAGAATTAGGCCATTTGACCCATTGAGTCTGCTCCAACGTAGGATCATGGCTGATTTATTATCCCTCTCAACACCATTTTCTAGTCTTCTATCCATAACCTTTGATGCCCTGGTTAATCACGAAACTATCAACCTCCGCTTTAAGTATACCCAATGACTTGGCCTCTACAGCTAACCGTGGCAATGAATTTCAGACTCGTCACCCTCTGGCATAAGAAATTCCTCCTCATCTCTGTTCTAAGTGGACATCCCTCTATTCTGAGGCTGTGCAATCTGGTCCTAGACTTCCCAATATGGGAAACATCCTCTCCACCTCCATATTAATATCACTTGAAATTCGGCTAAACTGAGTGAGCCCAGGTGACTGTGGAACTTAAAAGGTTAAACTAGACCGACGAAGACTTAAGGAATTACCATACTCTTCTTGAAGGGACTGTATCACATGACTGGCATAAATCCCGATAACTCCATGTAAGTATGTAGATTAGAACTGTCACATGGTCCAGTTCCTCAGGCATGAGATTCTTCTTTTAACCAGGACTGAATGTCCCTCTTTATGAACAACTAATAAATTGAAGGCACAAACATAAGCTTCATTGCTATTAAAAATATATGCTGATGTAATATTGTTCCTTCAGTTTTAACAGAATCCAGAAACTCCCCGGCTTGTTCTGAGGCTCACAGCCCAAGTCTGAACATTGGTGCTCTTCAGATGACCAATGGCTGGTTATAAATTTTCAGAAACGAGGATTAAAATTTAGTTTTTCAAATGTATGGCCAACCTGCATGACCCAGTAGGTTCCTGATTTAATTCCCGGTCATTACTGAATTAACTGATCTAATCTGGCTTGATAATAAGGTCAATAAAAATCTTAACACAAGAGATTCTGCAGATGCTGGAAATCCACACACACACACACACACTCACTCACACACACACACTCAATCACACACACACACACACACACACACACACACACACATTCACACTCACACACACACACACAACGCTGGAGGAACTCAGTAGATCAGGCAGCATTTATGTGGAGGAATAAAGAGCCAATATTTGGGTCTCAGCCCCATCGTCGACTCCTTTTCCTTTCCATAGATGCTGCTTGACCCATTGAGTTCCTCCAGCATTCTGCACAAGTTAAAATAAAATTGTTCTCAATGTTTCTTCAAGATCCAAGAATGTTTATTGTCATTTTTCAGTACTCTAGTGTAAAGGAGAATGAAATAATAGTTACTCCGGATGTTTACACAATACTGCAAATGTGTTCTGACCAATGCATTACATCCTTGTTTTTGTTTATTTATTTAGCAATACAGCGTGGAATAGGCCCTTCCAGCCCTTCGAGAGACACTGCTCAGCAACTCCCGACAAAACCAATTAACCCTAACCTAATCACGGGACAATTTGCAAAGACCAATTAACCAGCCTGGAAGGCTCTTTGGACTGTGGGAGGAAACCGGAGAACCCGGCGAAACCTACACATTCCACAAGGAGAACGTACAGAGATTCTTCACTGAACGGCAGCAGAATTGAACTCTGAACTCTGGAGTGCCCTGAGCTCTAATAGCATCTCGCTAACTGCTACGCTACCTTTGCGCCCAATATTCTAGTCCCCTCGAAATGAATGCTAACATTGCATTTGCCTTCTTTACTACTGACTCAACCCGCAAGTTATCCTTCAGGGAATCCTGTATGAGACCTCCCAAGTGAGTAACTGGGATGGTGAGTACTTGGGATTGAGTGTCAGGAATGGTGAGTACCTTGGATTGAGTGTCTGGAATGGTGCGTATCTGGGATCGAGTGTCAGGAATGGTGAGTACCTTGGATTGAGTGTGTGGAATGGTGAGAACTTGGGATTGAGTGTCAGGAATGGTGAGTACCTTGGATTGAGTGTCTGGAATGGTGAGTACTTGGGATTGAGTGTCAGGAATGGTGAGTACCTTGGATTGAGTGTCTGGAATGGTGAGTATCTGGGATCGAGTGTCAGGAATGGTGAGGATCTGGGATCGAGTACCTGGGATGCACTGCCTGGGGGAATAGTGAAGCTGGGTCACGGACAACATTTTTCCGTCTTGGAGTTAAGAAAGTGAAAACTGCCCATGCAACTCCGACACCAGCCTACCTGCCATCGAGGATATATAAACAGAAAGGTGTCAGAAAAAGGCCAGCAGCATCATGAACAACCCTACCCACCCTGCTCATGAACTGTTTGTCCCACTCGCATCAGGGAAGAGGCTATATAGCATCCACACCAGGGTCACCAGACTCACAAACATTTACTTCCCCCAAGCCGTCAGGCTAATCAACACCTCCACTCACTAACCCACCACTACATATACATCACCTAATGTCACTTTACGTACATATAATCAGTCTCTATACATAACAGTTACTTGTACATTGTGGTTTATAGAATGGAGTAATACACACAAAATGCTGGCGGAACTCAACAGGTCAGGCAGATCTATGGAGGGGAATAAACAGTCGACGATTCGGGTCGAGACCCTTTGTTAGGACTGGAGAGGAAAGGGCAGGGAGCTAGAATGAGAAGGTGAAAGGGGGGTACAAGCTGGCAGGTTATCTATGAGACCAATGGAGAGGGAAGGTGGGTGGGTGAGGGGTGATGAAATAAGAAGCTTGGAGGTGATAGGTGGAAGAGGTAAAGAGGGATCTATTGCCTTTTGAGGCATGTTGTGATTGACAGACACACTTTCCTCCTGTTGTATGGATAAGTTCACTTCACAATCACATCGTCAACAGTAAAGGACTTTGGAATGTTCCAAGGTTGTGAATAATGTTATAAAAATGCAAGTCTTGCCTTGCTTTTCCACATGCCAGCCTGTCTGAGGAGGTTCAAAGAGCCAAAAGAGCTTTGAAGCTGTGAAGTGCGGCTTTAAACAGTCACTGACCGTGACTTGCTAGCATCAGGGAGGAGCTACAAAGCCTGAAGATGCACCCTCGATGTTTCAGGAGAAGCACCTTCCTCACCGCCATCAGATTCTGAATGGACAATGAACCCATGTACACTACCTCACTATTTAAAAAATTTTCTTTTGCTCTCTTTTTAAACTACTTACTAAAATGATTATTAAATGATATATATCTTATTGTAAGCTGTAGTTTTTTACTATTATGTATTACAACGTACTCCTGCCACAAAACAACAAATTTCATGACACACCCTTACCATCATCGTCATTATGTGCTGTGTCATATGATGTGAGTGATCGTGGTCTTTCCATCACCATGATTGTTCTTGGCAAATTTTTCTACAGAAGTGGTTTGCCATTGCCTCCTTCTGGGCAGTGTCTTTACAAGACGGGTGACCCCGGCCATTATCAATACTCTTCAGAGATTGTCTGCCTGAGGTCAGTGGCCATATAACCAGGGCTTGTGATATGCACCGGTTGCTCATACGACCATCCACCACCTGATCCCATGGCTTCACGTGACCCTGATCGGGGAACTGAGGAGGTGCTACGTTCTGGCCAAGGGTGACCCGCAGGCTAGTAGAGGGAAGGAGCGCCTTACACCTCCTTTGGTAGAGACGTCTGTCCACCCCAGCACCCTATATGCCAGTGGTATTAAACCTGATCCTGATTCTGATTCTCGGCCTGCCTCTATTGTTTACTAAAAAGTCAGCACACACTCTGAATCACAAAGAACTTGTGAAATATCGTCTGTCATGTAATCATTATTTTCTCCAAAAACGCTTATGTCCGGAACTCAGCAGTTCAGGCTTCATCTATGGAGAGGATTAAACAGTTAATGTTTCATGCAGTCACTTCATCAGGATAAAAACAGACTGAAAAGAACAACTCTAACATTATGAAGAAAATAAAAAGTAAACTATATTAAGTTTATTATCAAAGTACCGTATGTACAGGTGTCCCCCGCTTTACGAGTGTTTGCTTTACACCACTTCGCTTTTACAAAAGACCTACATTAGTAACCTGTTTTCGCATTACAAAGAGGATTTTCGCTTTCACGAAAATTTTTCCCATATAAATTAACGGTTCTTTGCTTTACGCCATTACGGCTTAAGAAAGATTTCATAGGAACGCTCTACCTTTGTAAAGGGGGGGGGGGGAACCTGTATATTCAAGATGCAACATTATTTATTATCATTCTTCAGTACACAAGTGTAAAGAAGAATGAAATGATTGTTACTCTGGATCTGATGCAACATAAAGCTATGGACCAGGTGCTGCAGGGCTGCCCAGCAACTCAGCGTTACCTGGATGACATCATTGTTACTGGTGAGGATGACAAGGAACATCTTCAAAATCTCATGATAGTGTTCAGAAGACTTAGAAGATTATGGGCTAAGAGCATGACACAACACGTGTGAATTCTTTAAACCAAGCGTCACTTACTGTGGTCACGCCATTGACATACAGGGACACAAGTGTGAGAAGAAAATTCAAGCAGTGGTGGATATCCCAAAGCCAAAGGACATGTCGCAGTTACATTCTCTTTTGGAATTCGTCAATCACTATAACAGGTTCCTGACAAACCTGGCTGCTGTGCCCCACCCTTTGAACTCACTGCTACAGATAGGGAAGAAATGGCAATGGATCAAGCAGTGCGAGGTGGCCTTCCAAAAAGCAAAAGAGTTGGTGAGGTCAGACACTGTACTCACACATTATGATCCACATTGTCCAGTGAAACTTGCCTCTGACACCTCACCGTATTATATAGATGCAGTCATGTCACATGTTATGAGTGATGGAAGTGAATACCCCATTGCTTCGGCGTCACCTTCCCTTACCGCTGCAGAGAAAAATTATGCACAGATTGATAGAGAGGCCTTGAATCTGATTTGGGGTGCAAAATATTTCAACCAGTCCTTGTATGGGAGAGAGTTTACCCTCATTACTGATCGTCAACCACTGGTGTCCATTTTCAATCTGCATAAGGCTGTTCCACTAATGGCACTGCATAGATGCAGAGGTGGGCTCTGTTTCTTGGAGGGCACAGTTACAAGATCAAATTCAAGAGGACAACTAATCATGGAAATGCTGATGAATTGTCCGGTTGACCCTTGGAGAAGGCGATACCTGAGAAATTTACAAGAGGACACTCCCCTTGATGAACTCTCCCTATTACAGCAGAGATG
The DNA here is from genome assembly GCF_048418815.1 of Hemitrygon akajei. Lineage (NCBI taxonomy): Eukaryota > Metazoa > Chordata > Chondrichthyes > Myliobatiformes > Dasyatidae > Hemitrygon > Hemitrygon akajei. The sequence continues at coordinate 11,040,741 of NC_133139.1, read as the reverse complement.
ATCCAAAGGGAAACCAGAAAAAAGCCCACACTCTCCCAGGTCTACATGGCAACCCAAAATGGCTGGAATGTGCAGCAGAAATTCCAGTTCCCTCATTTTTACCAGTGCCGGGAAGAACGTGCCCTTGAAGGGGGTTGCCTTATGTGGGAATTGGAAATCATTGTACCATCCAACCTGAAAGCTAAATTGTTGGAGGAGCTAGACACGGTCAAAATTAATGTGTTGGCGTGAAGCTTTGTCTGGTGGCCTGGGATAGATCAGAAGATCGAGCAGCGTGCCACGCACTGTTCAGGAATCTAATAGAAAGAAAGATATTCAGAGCTGTCAGAACCACTTCCTCCAGTCCCAGAGTCAACTCCTGCAACCACCATGGAGAAGGCCCCAGAACCTGAGATTGTTTCACAGCCACAAGTCTCACCTGCCAAGTAGAGTGACCCCCTTGTCAGGAAAGAAGTTGTCCCACTAGAGTAAGAAATCCTCCACAACAATTAAATCTTTAGGCCAGAATGGGATAATTTAAAATTTACTATGGTGTGGATGTCTATATAGTACCTGTATTATATAGTATACTGTGTATATATAAGATAACAAGAGAACAATGTGCTACATATTCGAGTTGAGATGCATTCTATATTGCATTGGAATTTATAGCAAAGCAGGGAAGAACGTGTATTTAATATTGCAATAATATTTGAGTTATATTGTAAATATATTGTTTAATTAAGAATTCTTGTTTGTTTAAATAGTTCGTTATGGTTATATGTAGAAGTATGTGAATGGCATACAGTACTTATTTAAGGTACATTTTGTTGAAGGCATTTACCAGTAAGTAAAGAAATGCAATAGAATTTATGAAAGCTATACACAAACAAGGACTGACAAGCAACCAATGTGCTAAAGAAGACAAATAGTGCAAATAAAAATAAATAAATAAATTATCTGTAAGATCATAAGAATTGGGCTGTTTGGCCCTTTGAGTCTGCTCTGACATTCCATCATGGTTGATACATTTCTCTCTCAGCCTTCTTCCCATAATCTTTCATGGTCTGACTATCAACCCCAACCTTAAATGCACCCAGTGATCTGGCCTTCACCATGGCATGTGGCAATGAATTCCACAAATTCACCTCCCTCTGGCTAAAGAAATCCCTCCTTATCTCTGTTCTAAATGGACATCCTTCTATTTTGAGGGTATGCCCTTGGGTCCTAGACTCCCCTACCATTGGAAACATCTTCTTCACATCCACTCTATTTAGGCCTTTCAGCATTTGATAGGTTTCAATAAGATCTCCCCTCATTCTTCTAAATTCCAGCAAGTTCAGGCCCAGAGCCTTCAATTGCTGCTCATATGATAATCCTTTCATTCTCAGAATCATTCTTGTGAACCTCCTTTGAATCTTCTGCAAGGTCAGCACATCCTTTCTTAAATAAGGGGCCCAAAACTGTTCGTAATACCCTGAGTGAGGTCTCACCAGTGCCTTATAAAGCCTCAGTATTACAACCTTGTTTTTATATTCTAGTGCTCTTGAAATGAATGGTAACATTGCATTCACCTTCCTCACCACAGACTCAACCTGCAAATTAACCTTTAGGAAATCCTATATGAAGACTCCCAAGTTCCTTTGCACCTCCGATTTTTGAATATTCTCCCCATTTAGAAAATAGTCTATGCTTTTATTCCTTCTACCAAAGTGCATTGGCATACACTTCCCAACACTGCATTCCATCTGCCACCTCTGTGCCCATTCTCCGAATCTGTCTACATCCTTCTGCAGTGTCTCTGCTTCCTCAACACTACCTGCCCCTCCATCTATCTTCATATCACTTGCAGACTTGGCCACAGTGCCATCAAATTTCGTCATCCAAATCGTTGACATACAATGTAAAAAGAAGCGGTCCCAACACAGGCCCCTGTGGAACACTACTAGTCACCAGTGACCAATCTGAAAAGGATCCCTTTATTCCCACTCTTTACCTCATGCCAATCGGCCAATGCTCTATCCATTTTTCCTGTAATAGCTTGGGCTCTTATCTTGTTTAGCAGCCTGATGTGTGGTACCTTGTCAAAGGCCTTCCGATAATCCAAGTACACAACATCCACTGATTCTCCTTTGTCTGTCCTGCTTATTATTTCTTCAAAGAATTCCAGCAGATTTGTTAGGCAAGTTTTCCCCTTAAGGAAACCATGCCGACTTTGGCTTATTTTGTCAGGTGCCTCAAAGCACCCCAAAACCACATCCTTGAATCCAACATCTTCCCACTCACTGAGGCCAGGCTATATGGCCTATAATTTCCTTTCTTCTGCCTCCCTCCTTTGTTGAGTGGAGTGACATTTATAATTTTCCAGTCTTCTGGAACCATTCAAGAATCTAGTGGTTCTTGAAAGATCATTTAATGCCTCCACGTTCTCCGCAGCCACCTCATTTAGAACCCTGGAATGTAGTCCATATGGTCAGGTGACTTATCTACCTTCAGACCTTTCAGTTTCCCGAGCACCATCTCCCTAGTAACAGCAACTGCACTCACTTCTGCCCCTTGACTTTCTCAAACTTCTGGCATACTACTAGTGTCTTCCACAGTGAAAACTGATGCAAAATACTTATTCGGTTCATGCGCCATTTCATTGTCCCCTATTACTACCTCTCTAGCATAACTTTCCAACGGTCCGATATCTACTCTCAGCACTCCTTTACTCTTCACGTATCTGAAAAAAGCATTTGGTATCATTTTTTATATTATTGGCTAGCTTAACTTCACATTTCATCTTTCTCCCTTATACACTTTTTAGTTGCTTTCTGTTGGTTTTTAAACATTTTCCAATCCTCTAACTTCCCACTAATGTTTGCTATATTATATGCCTTCTCTTTTGCTCTTATGTTGGCTTTAACTTCCTTAGTCAGCCACGGTTGCATCATCCTGTCTTTAGAATACTTCTTCTCCTTTGGGGTGTATCTGTCCTGCACCTTCCAGATTGCTCTCAGAAACTCCAGCCATTGTTGCTCTGCTGTCATCCCTGCTGGTGTCCCCTTCCAGACAACTTTGGCCAGCTCCTCTCTCATCTCGTTGTAATTCCCTCTACTTCACTGTAATACTGATACATCTGACTTTAGCTTCTCCCTCTCCAATTGCAGGATCAATTCTATCGTATTATGATCAATGTTTCCTAAGGGTATCTTAAGCTCCCTAATCATATCTGGTTCATTATACAACGCCCAATCCAGAATTGCTTATCCCTTAGTGGGCTCAACCACAAGCTGACTCAAAAAGCCGTCTTGGAGGCATTCCACAAATTCTCTCTCTTGGGACCCAGCACCAACTTAGTTTTCCCAATCTATCTGCATATTGAAATCCCCCATGACTAATGTAACATTGCCTTATTGATGTGCTTTTTCTATCTCCCATTGTAATTTGTAGACCATATCCTGGCTACTGTAAATAACTCCCATCAGGCTCTTCTGATTCTTTCAGTTACTTTCAAGTAACTCTACCCACAAGAACTCTGTATCTTTTGATCCTATGTTAAACATTTGATTTCTTTTTTTTTAACAGCAGAGCCACTCCTCTTCCTCCACCTACCTTCTTGTTCTTTCAATACAATGTGTATCCTTGGATGTTCAGCTCCCAACTACAATTGTCTTTCAGCCATGACTTAGTGATAGCCACAATGTCATACCTGCCAGTCTCTTAATGTGCTCCAAGACCATCTACCTTATTTCATTTACTGTGTGTATTCAAATATAACACCTTCAATCCTCTAATTGTCACCCTTTACTGCAACCTATCCCACTGGCTGCAATTTTGCCCTATCATCTGCCTGTCTTTCCTGACAGTCTCAATATGAACTGCCTCTGCTTGTAAACCAACATCCCCATCATCAGTCTTATTAGCCATTCCTTTGCCAGTTTAACCCACCCAAACAGCTCTTGCAAACCTACCTGTAAGGATATTGGTCCCCCTTGAGTTCAGGTGTAGCCCATCCTTTTTGTACAGGTCATAACTTCCCCTGAAGAGATTCCAGTGATCCATAAATCTGAATCCCTGTTCCTCAGCCATGCATTCATCTGCCAGAACATCCTATTCACTGGTGAGTGACACAGACAGCAATCCAGAGATTGTTCCTCTGGATGTCCTGCTTTTCAGCTTTCTACCAAGCTCTCTAAATTCTCTCTTTAGGCCCTCTTCTCTTTTCCTTCCTCCAAGATGGCTGGCCCCTTTTCGAATGTTGCGGGCACAACCTGAGACATCCCTGACTCTGGCACCTGAGAGGGTACATACCATCTCATATCATCTGGATCTCTCTATCACATCCACAGATCCTCCTCTCAGTAGAGAATCACCTATCACCACTGAATTCCCCTTTCTGAGCCACAGTGCCAGAGACGCAGTTGCTATGGCTCCCTCCTAGAAGGTCCCCCACCCCCCAACAGTATCCAAAAAACTATACTTATATTGATGGGAATGGCCACTGGTGTACTCCGAACCGGCTGCTTTTTCCCTTTCCTTTCCTGACAGTCACCCACTCCCCTGCCTCCTGCATCCTAGGGCTGACTACCTCACTGTAGCTCCAATCTATCATCTCCTCAGATTCCCTTATGAGCCAAAGGACATTGAGCTCCAGTTCTTTAAAATATCAAGGAGCTATAAGTTGCTATCAAAATTCCGCTCGCCCTCCGAAGGGGGAGCTTTGAAGGTGTAACTGATAAGCATCAGTCTGGAGGAGAGACACCGAGTAGAAACGAGATAAAGTACAATCTCTGCTGGTGGGGGCAGAGTTAAACTGAACAAGTATGGGCCTGGCAGCTTCCATGATAATCCACTTCTCCCACTCTCCTGGCAATGAACCTGAAAGGGAATAAAACAAAATAAACGATGAAAATAAAGCAAAGGAACTCTTCAAAAAAATGAAAACAGGCCCCAACTCCTCTCAAGTGCTTATATGCTCTTGAAGATCTGTTGGGACATGAAACTCCGAAACGTTTGATGCACCATCAATAACACTCTCTGAGATGTAAGGTGAGATATCGGCTTTTATTGACTGGAAGAAAGAACAAGCAGTGGTTGACCACCATACTACATCCTGGAGAATGAGGTCGGGTTCAGGCCTCAATCCCCGTTATACAGGGGTCTGTGGGAGGAGCCACAGGAGCAGTCAGCAGGGGGCTTGTCCAGACAGGTATATGTAGTTCACCACAACGTTGGAAATCTGCGCTTGTATGCTGCAAAAGGATTTTGCCATTGCTTCATAGTAAACAGACAGCTCGACGTCTGCCCTGTTTGTATCTTTTGTGTTTTCCAACAGTATTACAATTACAGCTCAACTCCTAATAAATCAGAATGTAAAATGCTTACATTTCACTCCCTATAGTGGGATCAACTGATTGCATAGGTGGGAGGAGGGGAAGGAAAGGATTAATTATTATTTGTTTTGTATTTGCAGTTTGTTATTCTTGCACATTGGTTGTTTCTCAGTCTTTGCGTGCACCTTTTCATTGATTCTTTTGTGCTTCCTTGTATTTACTGTGATGATGTGGCCTCCGTCAGTCGTGGTCGACCATGGGTACTGCGCCTCTGGTAGGCGCTAGAGAGTGGCCTCTCCAGGGCGCAAGGTAGGGCAGAGTTGATATGGAGATCCGTCTGTTGCCCAGGCAGTGGGACTCCCCTCTCCATGCTGATGACAGGTCCAAAGGAACGATGGAAGTTGATACAGTTTGGTGTCAGCAGCATTGGAGGAGTTCCCGTGCCGGTGCTGGGTACAGCCTTTGGGACTCTGACTCCGGAATTTTCCTCGGGGGTTTACTCCCAAAGCCTTTCCCGTGAGCGGGTATAGCCACAAGGCAGTGGAGGTTTGAAATCGGAGTTTTGCCTCTCCTAAATGAGCTACCATCCGTGGTTGATGAGCCCCATCTGCCTCCGGAGATTTACGTGTGGATCTCCACAAGAAGATGCATCTCAGGGTCATGGTGACATATGCGGACTTTAATAATAAATTTAATTTCAAGTTCAAGTTGTCATTCAACCATATTCTTTATCACCAAAGGAGACAATGTTCTTAAAGGCTAAGAAGCATATCGTACTGATAATTCACAAGCATAACACATGAAGTAATATTACCACAAATGAATTAACAAGGTGCATTTAGGACTCAAGCTAAAAAGTAAACAGTATAACACTATTTGCACTTTGTACTTTGAAACCCAGGAAGTAACAGATATTTACAACAGTCTCAGAGAGAGACAGGTTTATCTTGGTCAGCTCCCACGATTGCAAATTCGTTTGTCCCCTCCTTTGGTTCTACTGCCCATTGAACATCCTCCAAACCTGGCCACACATCCAAAAGGCTGCAGGAACTTAGCAGCAAAGATGGGGAGAAAGGGACGGTCAACAAAACATCGATTTCTTTATTTCTCCGTTGCAGGTTCGAGACTTTAGTGAAAACAGACTTTCCTGGATGTGACTATGACAACGCCCCCTCAGGGTTGGGTGTGAATCTTGTACGTAAGCCTTCCCCAAGAGTCTGGGGGTTAGAAACGTAGAAAACCTACAGCACAATACAGGCCCTTCGGCCCACAAAGCTGTGCCGAACATGTCCCTACCTTAGAACTTCCTAGGCTTTACCCATAGCCCTCCATTTTTCTAAGCTCCACGTAGCCATCCAGGATTCTCTTAAAAGACCCTATCGTTTCCACCTCCACCACCATTGCTGGCAGCCCATTCCACGCACTCACCACTCTCTGCGTAAAAAACTTACCCCCGACATCTCCTCTGTACCTACTCCCCAGCACCTTAAAACTGTGCCCTCTCGTGCTACCCATTTCAGCCCTGGGGAAAAGCCTCTGACTATCCACACGATCGATGCCTCTCATTATCTTGTACACCTCTATCAGGTCACCTCTCATCCTCCATCACTCCAAGGAGAAAAGGCTGAGTTCACTCAACCTATTCTCATAAGGCATGTCCCCCAATCCAGGCAACATCCTTGTAAATCTCCACTGCCAACATTGTTTTTGCCATGGACCCCTACCATTAATCGAGGGGTTGATAAACCCCTGGGTGGGAACCCTTGCCCTAGACCACCTTCATATTCTGGCTTCTATCTCGGTTTGAAATGTTAACTGTTTATTCTGTTCCGTAGATGCTGTCTGACTTGCTGAGTTCCGTCCAGCATTTTGTTCAAAGTAAGTTTATTACCGAAGTACATATATATCACCATATACAACCCTGAGATTGATTTTCTTGCGGGCATACTCAGGAAATACAAAGAAACACAACCAATAGAATCAATGAAAAACTGCACACAAACAAAGACGGACAAACAATCAACGTGCAAAAAGACAACAAGTTTGGGGGGCCACAGTAGTGTCACGGTTAGCACGACGCTAACAAAGCTCGGGGCGGTCCATAGCTCGGAGTTCAATTCTGGCAGCATCTGTAAGGAGCTTGTATGTTGTCCCCGTGACTGCGTGGATTTCCTCGGGGTACTCTGCTTTCCCCTCACAGTCCAAACGTGTGCCAGTTAGTAAGTTACCGGTAATTGGTCATTGTAAATTGTCCCATGATTAGGCTAGGATTAAATGGGTGGGTGGCTCGTTGGGCCAAAAGGGCCTGTTCCACACTGTACCTCTGAATAAAATAAATTTAAAAATCGTGCAAATACAAAAAGCCCAAATATAATAAATAAACAAGTAATAAATATTGAGAACATGATTCGTAGAGTGCTTGAAAGTGAGGCATATGCTCATCAGCTCCGGGAGTATAACAAAATCATTGCCTGGTGTTCTGTGCTGGATATAGGGAGGGAGGTTCCAAATGCTTGCATGCAACAACCAATCAGAGTTCTTACTCACTCTAGCCATCCAGTGACCCCTGCTGGTATGAATGTGCATGTGGATATTGAGTGTGCATTTAAGCCTGCTGTGAATGCATGCGAGTTAATGCTTTATCAGTTCTTTAAGGCTGTTATAGCCAGGCACCATTCCCTCAGGTTTTTTTTTACAGCTGGGCGGACCAACCATTACACTGAGCAGGAAATTTTTACACAACCTGAAAATCACGTGGAACGTTCGATGTTTTTCTTGTAATATGCATGCTATGAATATTTAGAATGAAAGTTGAAAAATTTATGAACTGCAGGGTATATATAGTGAGACAACAAAGAAAATCTTTCACTTTTTGTAAACATTTTCTCGTCTGTCTCTATTATAAATCCATTGTCTATAAACACAGTCCGGATTAATTTCGCTTCCAGATGAAAGATACGTCTTAATCCTCATTAAATTATCCAAATGTTCCACTTCTAGTCTAATTCTGGACTGAATTCATAAGATCCACATGCGCAGTCAGCACTAGCAGCCTGAAACGTTCCAACAAGAATTGACAGTTCTTCAAACTCTTCATTTCTAGGCACGTAGTTCAACATATCAGTCAACGTCTTAATTGAACCAGTCTTACTTAACTTTCTCAGAAACAGCAAATTTGAACTCAGGAGTATTGCTGTGATATTTTTGAAGCAAAGCATTTGTCATGGTTCATAATAGCAGCTGCATATTTTTTTGTCTGTCATACAACATTCTCTTTTCCAAATGCAAAATAATATTAGCATACATTTTAAATTATATTAACATTATGTAAGAGAAAATTCCAGCTGTGCAGCAACAAAGGCTACGCGTGTGGAAGCATTTTGGTTACTGCACCTGCGCAGCTTGGGGAAAACAGGCTCCCGGGAGTGATAGAGGTGGTAAGCTCCTAATATCTATTAAATGTTCCCAACGGCATGTGTCTCTGGCAACCAAGTCCAGTTCTTGGCCTTTACATGTGGTTTAGCTACTAAGCCAGGCAGGAGAAGGGGCAAAGGGAGGGTTAATTGTGCCTTAAAACCAATTGCTTTGGGTAGATGGTTGCAGCTCACCTAGGGGAAAGAAAACTCTGGTCTCAAACCTCCACTGCCTTGCAGACAAACCCTCACATGGGAAAGGCTTTTGGAGTAAACTCTGAGGAAAAATCTGGAGCTGGGGTCCCTAAGGCAGTCCTGCATTGAGTTCAATGCTGACTGGTAACTCCTGTGACACCACTGGTGCCAGACTGTATCGGTCTCTGCCATTCCTTCAGATTCATCAGCTGTGTGGAGGGGGAGTCTGCTACACGGGCAGCGGCTTGCTCTCCATATTGTACTGCCCTGGCTCCCTTATTACATTGAACAGCTGGGAAACGAGATCCATGATTGACCCTAACCACTGACGGCCTCAAAAAATGCTTTATCCACTTCAGGTTAACCTTAGTCACAAAGTTATGGGGGAAATACGTTTGATTCACCTTAGTTCTTTGAGCAGAATAAAATACTCTGTATCACATCATCACCCTTCAGAATAAGTGAATCTAAGGTTTTGCCTCCTCAGCCTTAGCCGGAAGGTCTTTTCAAATGTTCAGCATTCTCTGCAAGGAGAATGGAGGATGCATTCCCGGTGTCTGACTGTCTTTTACTGGGTTTGTCATCATTTCACTCCAAGTCTGTGGCTTCATTGTCAGCACGACATGTAGTAGTGTCGGTGATTTTCTCATTCAGGACTAACTTGTCTGAGATTAATTTTAAAGTCTCCCATTCTCCTTAAATCAAACAGTAGCAGAGCAGGGAGTGAGGCTTCAGAAACTCATGCCACCTAGTAGCCAGAGCTTGCAACTACAGTGTTACTGTTGACATAGCAAAATGGAGCTATAGACCCAAAGACATTGGAACAGAATTAGGCCATTCAGTCCATCAAGTCTGCTCTGCCATTCCATCATGGCTGATTTATTATCCCTCTCAACCCCGTTCTCCTGCCTCCTCCCCGTAGTACTCAAGAGAATTGAACCCAGGTTGCTGGTGCTGTAGTAGTGTTGTGCTGCTACGTTACTGCGCTGCCTCCAATTTAATTAAGCATTTATTTCAAATTAATGTTTTGAAAATTTGCATTTAAGCTTCACAGCTGTAATGACGAGATCTACATTAAGGGCCCACAGCACCATGTGCCTGTCCAGTCCCTGAGCCACGATACCTCCTTTCAAAGGTGTTCTCCTCGTCGTATTCAGCTCTGCTCCAATTATTCTGTGACCTTCCCAAGCATTTGTCAAGACGAAAACTTGCACAGGCACAAGGGAACTTAATCTGCGGGAACATATTGAAACCTGTCAAATACTTCTATTCATTATTTAGTGATACAGTAGACCCTTATGGCCTGGCAACCCCCGACAAACCTGAATTAACCCTAACCTGATCACGGAGCAATTTACAATGATCAATTAACCTACTTGCTAATATTTTGGACTGTGGGAGGAAACCAGAAAACCTGGAAAGAAATCCATGCATTTCATACTGAAAAGCCTGGATAGAGTGGGCTTGGGGAGGATGCTTCCTATGGAGAGGGAAGTCTAGGACTAGAGGACACAGCCTCAGAATAGAAGGATGTCCCTTTAGAACAGAGATGAGGAGTAATTTCTTTAGCCAGATGAGGGCAAATCTGTGGAATTGATTTCCACAAATGGCTGTGGAGGCCAAGTCATTGATATGTCTAATGCAAAGGTTTATAGGTTCTTGATTAATAGCAGCGTCAAAGATGATGGGGAAAAGGCAAAATGATGGAACGTATAGGTATACAAACTATAAGGGATATAGAGAGAGCAGGCTTTTTCTTCTGAAGTTGGGTAAGAGTAAAACTAGAGGTCATGGGTTAAGGGTGAAAGGTGAGCTGGTTAAGGGGGACATGAAGGGGAACTTGTTCAGTCAGAGGGTGGTGAGAATGTGGAATGAGCTGCCAGCAATGGTGGATGCAGGTTCACTTTCAACATTTAAGAGAAGTTTGGACAGGTACATGGAAAGGAGGGGTCCGGAGGATTATGGTCCAAATGCAGGTCGATGGGACTTGGCAGATTGATAGTTCGGTATGGACTAGATGGGCTGAAGGGCCTGTTTCTGTCCTGCAGAGTTCTGTGACTATGACTCTATCACTAAGGCAGGAGAATGAGTTTGAGAGGGATAATAAATCAGCTATGATGGAATGGCAGAGCAGATGTGATGGGCCAAATGGCCTAATTCTGCTCCTATGTCTTACGGTCTTCAGAGTTGAAGCATGGATAAGAAAATGTATTGGTAGCAATTGCTTGTAGATTATTAGTCGGGTTTTGGAAGGGCACCCTAAGGATGTTACACCCTTGTACATTGTACTGAGCAGGGAGCACAGGCAGATGACCAGAGTCAAACACTCGTCATGGTTACAGTAATAAATAACTTCAATGCAAACTTTGACGTGGTTCATTGCAGGTTTATGGCAATACAAAGGGAATTGTTAAAGCAGCACTCCACTAGTTGACAGCCCAATAACATCACAAATGTCCATTTAGCGCCATTCACTCCGTTGAAGATTAGCAGCAAGTGGCCAAAGTCAGACGCCTGCCCACTCACCAGCTCCCTCGCCTCCAAACAGTCCTTCCAGATGAGGCAACATTTCACCTGCAAATCTGCTGGGGTTGCCTACTGTGTCTGGTGCTCCCAGTGCAGCCTCCTCTACATTAGTATGAGACCTGTCGTAAATCGGGGGACCGCTTCATCGAGCACCTCCACTCTCTCCACCAAAGTCGGAACTTCCCAGTGGCCAAACAGCTTAACTCCATTTCTCATTCCATTTCCAACATGTCAGTCCATGGCCTCCTCTTGGGTGGAGGAGCAACACCTTATTTTCCATCTGGGTGGTCTCCAAACTGATGGCATGAATATCGATTTCCCCTTCTGGTAAAAAAAATTCCCTCCACCTACTCTTCTTTCATTCCCCACTCTGACCTTTTACCTCTTCTCACCTGCCTATCACCTCCCCCTGGGACTCCTCCTCCTTCCCTTTCTCCTATGGCCCACCCTCCTCTCCTAGCAGATTCCTTCAACTCCAGCCCTTTACCTTTCCCACTCACCTGACTTCATCTATCACTCTACCATCCAATCTGGAAGAAGGGTCTCGGCCAGAAACATTGACTATTTATTCACTTCCATATACGCTGCCTGACCTGCTGAGTTCCTCCAGCATTTTGTACATTGAAACATGGAGCAAAATGTGTCATTGGCATCGAGCCGTATCAACAATGATTGTGCTGGGCAAGTGTCACCATGCTTACGGTGCCAACGTAGAATGCCCACAACTCATTGACCCAAACCTGTACATTCTGGAAAGTGGAGGAAACTGGATCACCTGGAGGAAACCCACACAGTTATGGAGAGAACGTACAAACTCCTTACAGACTGCGGCGGGAATTGAACCCCAATCGTACAGCTGGTGCAGTAATAGCAAAACGCAAACCGCTATGCCACAGAACTGCTGAATATTATAATGGCTACTTGGTTTAATATTGTCACATGTCCCAAGAATCAGTGAAAAGCTTTGCTTGCATGCCATTGGGACGGATCATTTCATACATAAGTACCTCAAGGGAGTGCAAAAGCAAAAAGCAAAATTATTATAAATACACCCAGAACAGTGAGTTCACTATGGGTGAGCAAACTAATGCAGGAAGGAGAGCCATTGGGAATAAAGTTGGGAAGTTTAGTTTGGGGGCTGATATCAGCTGCAGAAGGTCTATTTATCACAATACGTATACACAACATATGTCTTTACAAATGCGGTTTAAGTATAGGCCCATTTCTCAACAAGTCTACATAGTTAGGCATGAAGCCACACATTCAACATTTTAGGAACAGCTTCTTCCCCTCAGCAATCAGATTTTTGAACGGAGCATGATCCCATGAACTCTCTCTCTCACTTTTTGCTCTCTTTGTAGATGCAGATTGGCACATCGACAAAGAGTGTCGCCACAAGGAAGCAGCAGCCATCATCCAGGCCACGCTTTCTTCTTTCTGCTGCCATTGGGAAGGAGATGCTGAGGCCTCAGGTCCCACGCTACCAGTTTCAGGAGCAGTTATTACCCTTCAACCATCAGGCTCCTGAACCAGCGTGGGCATCTTCAATCAGCACAGCACTGAATATAACCCCATGGACTCACTTTCAAGTACTCCACAACTCTTGTTCTCAGATTGATTGATTGATTGATTTGTTGGTTTATTGATCGATCGATTGATTATTACTACATGCTTCTTTTTGAATTTGCACAATTTATCAGTCATTGAGACCTGATGAAGGGTCTCGGCCTGAAACATCAACTGTTTATTCCTTTCCATGGATGCTGCCTGACCTGCTGAGTTCCTCCAGCATTTTGTATGTGCTGTCATTCTTTATTTGTGTGCAGTTTTTCATTGATTCTATTATAAATGCCTGCAAGAAAATGATTGTCGGGGTAGTATTTGGTGACACATACTTACTTTAATTAACTTTGAACTCTTTTTTGCACTACGCATTATTTTTTATATTTCTTATTGTAACTTGCAGTAATATTTTACGTATTGCATTGTACTGCTGCCACAGAACAACAAAATTTATGGCATACGTTAGCGATCATAATCCTGATCCTAGTTCTGCAAATTGAGCATAAACAGAAATTGATTTATCAATGAGCAAATCTGATGAGCTGATCCATAATTTCTGACACTTGGGAAAGAGGACCGATCAATATTTGATCGTGAAGGCATTAGGAAGTATCTTTTGAAGAAATACATCACTGATAGATTGGTTTATTGTTGTCACACATGCTAAAGTACAGTGAAAAACTTCGGTATACATGCCATCCACACAGAAGTTTGATTACAACAGTGCATTGGGAAGCACTGAGGAAAACAATAACAGAATACAAATTGAAGTGTTATAGTTACAGGAAAAGTGCAGGCAGACAATAAGATCGAGGTTATAGCGAGGTGATTTGTAAGGTTAGGAGTCTGCCTAATCAGACCAGGGGATCATTCAATAGTCTTAAAGCAGCGGAGTAGAAGTTGTCCTTGAGTCTGGTGGTGCATGCCTTCAGGTTTTTATATCTTTGGCTTCATGGGGTAGGGGGGGGAGGAAGAGAGAATCTCCAGATTGGGTGGGGTCTTTGATTATGCTGACTGCTTTACTGAGGCAGCGAGGAGTGTAGACAGAGCCCGTGGAGGAGAGGCTGGTTTCTGTGATGTGCTGAACTGTGTCCACAACTCTCCGCGATTCCTTGCAGTCACGGGCAGAGCTGCGGTCCCCCTAAACCATGATGCATCTGCAGTGGATACCATAGGGGAACAAGGGGCATCTGTTCCATGCCATACAACAGATGCCACGTTTCCCTTTGGTATCGATGGTCCACGGTACCTGTAATATCTCTTCCAACGGAAAGTTGGGATATCAGAGCAGATCCTTCCAGCAACACTGCAGTTTGAAAGACAAAGTATCTCAAAGTTTGCCAGGTTTCAACCGATCTCCTCACTGCAGGGGTCAGACCTGCTTTTCTCCTTCACTGCTGTGATACTGTCAGAATCAGAATCCGCTTTACTATCACTGGCATATGCTGCAAAATGTGTTGTTCTATGGCAGCAACACAATGCAATATCAAATAATTAAGAACTATAAATTACAATAAGTATATATTACAAAAAGAAAATTAAAATATGCCACCATATGCAACCCTGAGATTTATTTTCTTGCAGGCATGCTCAGTAAATCCATAATAGAACCAATGAAAGACCACTCCAATATGTGTTCAATCTGTGTAAAAATAGACAACAAACTGTGCAAATACAAAAAAGAAATAAATAATAATAATAATAAATAAATAAGAAATAAGTATCGAAAACATGAGACGACGAGTACTTGACAGTGAGTCCATAGGCTGTGGGATCATTTCAATGATGGGGCAAGTGAAGTTGAGTGAAGTTATCCCCTTTGGTTCAAGAGCCTGATGGTTGAGGGGGGATAACTGTTCCTGAACCTGGTGAGTCTGGAGACTCCTGTACCTTCTTCCTGATGCCTTCTGTGAGAAGAGAGCATGTCCTGAGTGGCATCTTCATGTAGAGTCCTCAATGGTGGGGAGTGCTTTCCCCCGGATGGACTGAGCCATATCCACTACTTTTTGCAGAATTTTCCCTGATGGTGGCAGTGTGAAGTGGGCACGTCCTGGGTGATGGGGGTCCTCAATGACGGATGCCACCTTTTCTGAGGCATCGCCTTTTGAAGGTGTCCTCGATGCTGGGGAGGCCAGTGCCCCTGATGGAGCTGGCCGAGTTTACATCTTTCTGCAGTGGCCCCTCCATTCCAGACGCTGATGCAACCAGTCAGATTGCTCTCCACGGTACATCCGTAGAAATTGATCAGAGAGACTGACGAATGGGTCACAAAAGATGGAGAGTGGCCTAACCCAAAGTCCGAGCCGAGGAGACAACTTAATTGTGAGGGATAACTTTAGTAACAAACCGCCAAAGAGCGAGCTATGAGGAGCCATAGAACAAGAGAGATCGGATACTAAACACAACAAGGCAACAAGGTTAGGGGCAACATGTTGAGGCTGGCTGGTTTGATGAGTGAACAAGGATTGGGAATGAGAGCTGGGTTTAAATAGGCTGCAGGTGATGAGTTAGAAACGACTGGCAGGTGATTCCTATTAGATGGATGGAGACTGGGAGAAGTCTGACATAATGTCAGTGATATGGAGGTTTTGGACAAGTTGGTTCCTCCTAATCAGTGCAGAGAGACTGAGTGAAGGTTTATTGAGAGTCATAGCAAAACAGGCCCATCAGCCCTCTGAGACAATGCTGACCATCAATCATCCCTTTACACTGATATTCTGTTAATCACACTTCTTAATGGTGAGTGAGTTGTGGGCATGCTATGTTGGCATCAGAAGAAGCATGGCCTATAAAAGTGGCAGGGAAAAAAAATAAGTTCTGATTTTTAAAAGCAAATTTGAAAATATGCAAATAGGAGAGACCTGCAGGGTCATGGGCCCCAAGTCTGCGAATCTCTGCAAGATCACTGGGGAAGCTGGTGCCCAGTGTCTGAGACTCCATGCATCCACTGGGGGCTGGAGGCTGAAGATGGCCTGTCCTGGGGTTGGATGGAAAGGAGGGAGGAACGGGGTTTGTTTTGCTGTTGGTGCTTGGGATGTTCTCTGTTGTTCTGCCGAACATTGTGGACAAGCTATGTTGACACCAGAATATGTGGCCACACTTACGGGCAGCCCCCGGCATATCCTTGGGTGTATTGGTTGTTAATGCACATGACACGTTTCACTGTATGTTTTGATGGGCACGTGATGAATAAACCTGAATCTGAATCTCAGCGTGAAGAGAGTGGGACTGATTGATTATTTGGTAAGTATATAATAAGCCAAGGAATCTCCTTCTGAAGGATGAGGAACAGCTTCTTCCCCCAGGCGGTGAGACCACTGAACTCCCTGACCCCACCCAGGGCTCATCACGTATGAAGCACCAGTAGCATTTTACTGTTTTCGTTTTTAACTTGTGTTGTAAATACACCTTATGTTAAATGTTAATCTGTAATATATTTTACTAATTGTTAATTTATTTGTGATAATATCACGTTATGTGTTGTGAGTTGTAGGTGTCGTGTATTGCACCTTGGTCCTGGGGAACGTCGTTTCATTTGGTGGCATATACGCATGTGTATGGTTGGAGGACAATAAACATACACTTTCTGTTCCGTAAGGTTCCAAGTGTCTATGAGCTGGTTGATTATCAATATATCCACATCCACCTTCAAACTAATCAATGCATCCCAACACCCAGGCCTCGATGCCTCCTTGTGCAACTGGATCCTCGATTTCCTCACATGCAGACCCCAGTCAGTCCGGGTTGGCAAACCGATAGGAACGATTATCACCCATCAACCGTCAAGCTCTTGAAACAGAGGGGATAACCGTTACGTCTTGTAACTTCAGAACGTTAAACTAATTCAAAGGAAGACATGGGAGTCCGAGAACATGGGTCTATCGTCAAGTTTACTTTAAGCAAGGCATGCACGTATCACGTGATGATGTTTGCAATTAATGTACTTCTATATACAACTAATAATTAATTATTTATATGAAGAAGAATGCACAAGATTAGTCAAGTATTATTCAAACATTAAATACACAACATTAACTTCACTCACTCCAGCACTGAACTGTTTGCACAACCTATGGACTCAATTTTAATGACTCTTCATCTCATGTTCCTGATATTCATTGCTTAGTTATTTATTATCATTATTAATTGTTTTGTTTTTTTTGTATTTGCCGTTTCTGGTCTTTCGCACACTGATTGTCTGTCTGTCTTGTTGAGAGTGGTTTTTCATTGATTCTATTGTGTTTCTTTGTATTTCCTGTGAATGCCGGCAAGAAAATGAGCCTCAGGGTTGTATATGGCGACATAGATGTCCTTTGAACTTTGAGCATCCACCATCAGGTATCAGAGCACACATATGGATAGCATAGTGAATGTACTTCCCAGACGCGGGTCAGTTTGCTCCTATTTTCCCCATCTGCACACACAAAGATGAATAGGTTTACTGTTCTCATTTTGTCAGCTTATTCACGAGACCCTGAGGAGCTCAGTCACATAAACAGTAAACCACAATGAGAACCAGACCCGAACTCTGAAACCGCCTGAAAGTTGAACTTCCTGTTTAATTTTGCATTGGATTACACAGGATGCGTAGAGCAGAGACAGACCATTCAACCCAACCAGTCCGTGTTGGGGACTCTGCTGTACTTGTCCATGACGCAGTCGAGCACGTCGCGGTAGTGGCTGGAGTAACGCTATCGCAGCGCTAGCAACAGGGTTCAATTCTGCTGCGCCTGTGAGGAGTTTGTACCTTCTCCCCATGACTGCGCCGGTTTCCTCCTGGATCTCGGTTTCCTCCCACAATCCAAAAACGTACGGGTTAGTAGAAAATTGGTCGGATGGGTGTAATTGGGCAGTGTGGGCCAGAAGGGCCTGTCACCGTTCTGTATCTCTGAATAACTAATACCCTGTTCCTGTCTCTCTGACACATTTCTCTCAAGTACGTCAGTCCTTTTGGCTTCAACCACTCCACATTCAAAAAAACACAAGAACAATACAGCACAGTACAGGCCATTCGGCCCACAATGTTGTGCCGACCCTTAAACCCTGCCTCCCATATAACCCTCCACCTTAAATTCCTGCATATACCTGTCTAGTAGTCTCTTAAATTTCAGGAGTGTATCTGCCTCCATCACTGACTCAGGCAGTGCATTCCACGCACCAACCACTCTCTGAGTAAAAAACCTTCCTCTAATATCCCCCTTGAACTTCCCACCCCTTACCTTAAAGCCATGTCCTCTTGTATTGAGCAGTGGTGCCCTGGGGAAGAGGCGCTGGTTGTCGACTCTATCTGTTCCTCTTAATATCTTGTATACCTCTATCATGTCTCCTCTCATCCTCCTTCTCTCCAGAGTAAAGTCCTAGCTCTCTTAATCTCTGATCATAATCCATACTCTCTAAACCAGGCAGCATCCTGGTAAATCTCCTCTGTACCCTTTCCAATGCTTCCACATCCTTCCTATAGTGAGGCGACCAGAACTGGACACGGTATTCCAGGTGTGGCCTAACCAGAGTTTTATAGAGCTGCATCATTACCCCGCGACTCTTAAACTCTATCCCTTGACTTATGAAAACTAACACTCCATAAGCTTTCTTAACTACCCTGTCTACCTGTGAGGCAACTTTCAGGGACCTGTGGACATGTACCCCCAGATCCCTCTGCTCCTCCACACTCCCAAGTATCCTCCCAAGAAATTCTGCAGATGCTGGAAATCCAGAGTTACACCCACAAAATGCTGGAGGAACTCAGCAGGCCAGGCAGCATCTCTGGAGAGGAATAAACAATTGACGTTTTGGGCAGAGACCCTTCATCAGGACTGGAAAGGAAAGGGGATGAACCCAGAATAAGAAGGTGGGGGAAGGGAAGGAGTACAAACTGGGAGGTGATAGTTGAGACCGGGTAACAGGGAAAGGTAGGTGGGTGGGGGAAGGGGGAATGAAGTAAGAAGCTGGGAGGTGATAGGTAAGGCCAGGTGAGGGGGAAGGGTGGGATGTAGTGAGAAGCTCAGTGGTGATAGGTGGAAAAGGTAAAGGATTGAAGAAGAAGGAATTTGATAGGAGAGGATAAAAATTAAACATGAAATTATTATAGATAAATACAAAAGCATGACATGTTTCCTATCAGACAGTGGTAAACAATGGTTTGTAATGATTGAACTCAAACCAGGTCAAATTCCCAAAAGAAGACAAATCCAGTCTCAGAAATGAATACTTTTGTTTGGAGTTTACTTAATGTAAACCCCAATTTGGCCTCATTGGAATTACCCACAGCCACTGACAGATGGTAGAGACATTCACTAATCTATAGAGCGAAGAGTGGGTAAGAGTTCACTGTTTGTGCTGTTCGCTATGATTAGAGTAGAAAAATAACGACTGTTTCTGTGGCTGAGAACTGCCCAGCCCATCTGCCAGTTATAATCCAACAGCCGACATCAAGGCTGTTTAACAAGGGAATCAAATTCAGTTTCAATTAATGTGATTCCAATTAAGATCCTCCTGTGCCACTGTATGTCCCCTCAAATCATTCTCAGGGATAATCTGATTGGGGTATAAAAAGATGGAAACTTCTTTCAGAAGAGAGGATTTGAAGAAATTGCAATCATGTTATGAGCCGGATTTAAAACGCTCCAAAAATATGGACATGGAAAACTCACGGGCTGAGGGCTCCCCATCTTGATCTGGACAAGAGGTGAAGCTCTGATCGACCGTGCATTGCCAGCTGACCTTAGTGTCTTCCCAGCGTTTAACAATGTTTAAAGGTTGAGTCAGCAGATGGAATCGAAACCTGTGCCAATGTGTTTGACATAAAAGTTAAAGGTGCCAACATTTTTTAGCTGTGATTCAGTTGCCACTGAGAGAAAAGTTTTATACACTGCGTAATTTATGTATAACTTTTTCTCTGTGTGTTGTCATCTAAATTTACACACAGAGGCCACTTTATTAGGTACACCTGGACACTTGCCTGTTAATGCAAATATCTAATCTAATATTTTTGTGTGTGTGTGTGACTATTTTACTGCTATCTTATGTGTTATACATGCCTTGTGCTGTGTGTGACTGCTGGTATTATGTTTTGCACATTGAGTAGTGCTGTCTCATTTGACTGTATTCATGGGTATTTATATGTGGTTGTCTAACACACTGGTTAAGATTTCCACTGCTATGCTGTGAGGTAGTTTATGTTAGCAGTTTTCTGTAAAAGCAATGTGCCACACTGGAGAGTGTGTTTCAGCTTTGGCTACGATAAGGACTCATGCTGTCAGCTTAGGAATATGAGTCAGCCAATCGAGATTGCGAGGGGAGGTCCAACAGAGCTGTGGGGAAGAGTTCTCTGAAGGACAGTGGTCTGGTTTGGGGCCTTCTGGCGGGAGCGAAGGGTCAGAAGGGAAGATGCCGCAGAATGCCGTTGGAAGGAGAGTCCCTGTTGCAAGACGTGCTTTGTGTAGATGAATGGCTCCAAGGAGGAAAGGCCAAAACTCCTGAGAGAGAGCCAGTTTGCTCCAGATGGTCTTCGAAAATGTGCTGGGTGTTTCCACACAGACCGTGGGTCGAGCACATGAGTAAGAAATACACCCCCCAAAAACTCCACAATGACCTCCAAAGGTTATCTGCACATTGGACTGGTTTAACTCTAATGGGCCCCTTTCTTTTCTTTTTCCTATTAACTGTTTGATAAAGCTAAAATTAGTAAGTATACTTCCATATATAATTTTATATGGTGTACAATCTGTTATTTCTTGCCGAACCATAAATGTGTATGAGCAAATTTACACAGCATTCACTCAAATCGAGGTTCCTCTAATCAGAACATCACGATGTTCCTGTTCGGTTGAACCCCAAATCATACCGACCCTGGAGGTATATTGTTTATGAAAGGTGGCCTCCTCACTGCTGAGTCACGAGGCTGTCAACCGACTTAACTATTTGGGCCAAGTGAGAGGGTTACAGTCAAATAACAATTAAACTTAACCCTGAACTTGATGTGTCAGCAACTCAATGAATAAAAGCAGATGTAGTCAGAAGGTTCGGTTGTTGCTCAGACCAAACATCAGAATGGGGAAGAAAAGTGATTTAAATTACTTTGACCGTGGAATGATTATTGGTGCCAGATGGAGTGGTTTGAGTATCTCAGAAACTGCTGATCTGGGATTTTCATGCACAATGGTCTCCAGTTTACAACGAACGTTGTAAGAAACAAAGAACACCCAGAGATTACCAGTTCTGTGGGTGAAAATACTTTATTAATGAGAGAGGTCAGAGGAGAATGGCCAGACTGGTTCGAGCTGACAAGAAGGTGACAGAACTCAAATAACCATGCTTTACAACAGTGACATGCAGAAGGGCATCTCTGAATGCACAACATGTCGAACATTTAAGTGGATGGGCTGCAGCAGCAGAAGATCATGAACACATACCCAATGGCCACTTTATCGGGTAGAGGCCTAATAAATTGGCCATTGAGTGTGTGTGTGCCTGTGGTGCTACAGCAAGCGATTTTTTCATTGTAGCTGAACCTCACCAGACCTGTCAGCGTGAAACTGATGAGCTGAAAGCTGTATTACTCCTTGTCATCTCACACCGTAACTAAAGCCGTGCTCCAAGAGCCCACAGATGCTCTGGGGAGCCTATGGAAGGTGAAACTCATCCAGTTCTGGCTCATGGTTTAAACTTCTGGTCTACCAGGCAGAGGGAATGGGCAGCCTGAGACAGAAATGCTGTTCAGATCATTAGCGTCAGATCTCACCTGGTCCCTCAACACCAGCTCTTTGGTCAAGAAAGCACAGCAGAGTCTCCACTTTCTGAAGAGACTGAGGGAGTGAGGCTTCTCCCCCTATCCCTACTTTAGCCAATCTTCACAGGAGCACCATCGAGAGTGTCCTGACCAGCTGCATTAACGTCTAGCACAGGAATTGCAAGGAATCTGATCATAAGTCCCTACAAAGGATTGCGAGAACTTCTGAGAGGATCCTCAAGGTCTCTCTTACATCTGTCAGGGATAGTTATCCAAAGCTCCGTATACACGGAGGGTCCTCAGCATTGTCAATGATCCCTCCCATCAACCCAACAATCTCTTTGACCCCCTACCATCAGGCAGGAGGTACTGTAACATTAGGCAAGAACTGTTAGGATGGGAAACAGCTTCTTCCCTGGACCACGAGACTTCTGAATTCCCTGCCATCACCCAGGTCTCTTCCTGTATGAAGCGCCAGTAGCATTATACTATTCACTTTTTAAGTTGTATCGTACAGTAAATGCACCTTATTATTTGTTAATTTATTTGAGGTAATATTGCTTTATGTGTTGTGTGTGTGAGTTATATGTACTGTGTTGTGCACCTTGGTCTGGAGGAACACTGTTTCATTTGGTGGTATATATGTGTACAGTTGAATGACAATAACCTGAACTTGAACATGAAAAACACTTCTTCGTGTTCCCGTAAGAATCTGGGGGCAATGGGGTGGTGGTGGTGGGGGGGGGGGGGGCTTAAAAATTCTGAGGATGCTAAAACTGAGTGATTGATGGTTGTAAAGCCAGGGATGAGACAGTATCGGTAAAGCTTCTGACACAACCCCAGGTCCCAACAGAATACAGCCAGTGCAATAGTTTTTGAAGTGTGTGCTTGTCGTTTTAGCAGGGAAGTTCATTATTTATGAACAGCAGTGACAATTGGCCAGAGTGGGAATTGGTAATACCCAGAGTGCTATAGGCCACCACGGTAGTGTAGCGGTTAGCACAATGCTATTACAGTACAGCTCAGAGTTCAGAGTTCAGTTCCAGTGTCCCCTGTAAGCAATTTGTACGTTCCTTCCCATGTGCATGCGTGGATTTCCACAGGGTGCTCCAGTTTTCTCCCACAGTCCAAAGATGTACTGGTCAGTAGGTTAAGTTGGTCGTTGTGAACATTGTGATTAGGCTAGCGTTAAATCGATGGGTTGCTGGTTGGAGTGGCTCAAAGAGACAGAATAGCCTGTTGAGTGCTGTATCTCTAAATAAATAAATAAAGTAATATCTGTGTGTAATACCTATATTGCTAATAGATGAATCAGGCAGATGGAGCTTGTCGGCCATGGTTGACAGCTCTTTTAGGAGAAGGAAAATTCTGACCCCAAAGCTCCGCTGCCTTGCAGTTGTACCCACTCATGCGGGAGTCTTCAGGAATAAACCCTGAGGAAATAATCCAGAGCTGGAGTCTCTAAGGTAGACCTACGTTGAGTTCAATGTTGCCTGGCAACTCCTGCGATGCTGCTGGTGTCAAACTGTATAAAGAAAGGGGAGAAGGTACAGATTCCTTACAGATAGTGGTGGGGGTTGATCGGTTGCATCGCAAAGCGTTACACTCAATGCCATGTCACTGATTTAGGCTGCATCTGGATACCCTTAGATAGGCACGTGGCCATAGGGAAAATGAAGGGTTATGGGCTGTGTAAGAGGGAAGTTCAAAGTTCAAAGTAATCTTATTATCAAAATACCTCTGCCATATACCATTCGGGCTAGACTGATCGTGGAGTAGGTCGAAAAAGGTCAGAACTACCTTAAAATTGGTACATTGTGGGCCAAAAGGCCTACACTGATCAGTACTGTTCTTTTTCCATGTGAAGAATGAATGTAAAAAAAATGCAGTTGAATAGTAAATAAAATTCAATAGTAGATGTTTTTTATGTATAGAATAACTTTTCATATATACACGCTAAAAAGCCAATTAAGTTCTGATGAAAGGTGGTCGATGAAACTTTCTCTCTTTCTCTCTCTCTCTCTCTTGCTCTCTGTTTCACTCTCTCTTAACACATGTTGCTGAGTTTTTCTAGTTCTATTTCATTTTTGGACTATTTTTGGACAAATGCAGCTTGTTGAAGAGTAAACACAGACCGCCATTTCAAAGCCACCTCACCCCACCCACTCTGCACACAGATGACGGTCTTCCCTTCATCTGTGGGTACACATACTGAGAGAGCCGTATGTGATGACAAGTGACGTGATGGAGCTATTTCTCTGGAGACACCTAATGGCTGCTCCAGGAATTACAATGGCAACGCCAGTGTAAAGGAGTAAAGGACCTAGAAAGGTAGAGAGAGAGTTTGAAATACAGAAATAAATCTCTGATAGTTAGAATTATTTTTTAAAAATCTGATAATATCTAAAGATACCCATCAAAAAGAATTTTAATACAACTTTAACTGCAAAACAATGGACAAAACAGAAGTAAGTGTTGAGAGCTGTTGGAGGTAGTAAAGAGATTTGGGTGGGGAAGAGAGGCATAAATAGAGAAGAGACATGTATAAAGAGAAGAGAGGTAGTGTTGTTTATTTAATATTTCAACAATATTTGAGTAATATTGTAAATATATTGTTTGATTAAGCATCCTTTGTTTAAATAATTCATTAAGGGTTATATGTAAAAGTATGGAAATGGCATACAGCATTAAGCCACCATGTATTAGGTGTGTGCCTCACTAAAGTTAAAATGAAGCATACATTTTCTCCCAGTCTCCCATGTTTTTCTTTCGATTAGTTTCTGAAGTTACAAAATGTAACAGTGGTGACAAGTAAGTTTTAAAAGGAGCCCAAGACAACTATCCACCTGTTGAAGTGCAGCATGTTCTTTTCTTCGGAAGGGAGGAGAGAGATGTTCAAGTTTTTAAAAAAGGCAGAAATTGGATAAATTCATGGATTCATAAACAGTGAGCACCAGGTGATGATAATACCGTAGATTCCGGACTACAGAGCGCACCTGATTAAAAGCCGCTGGCTCTAATTTTAGAAATAAAATCAATTTTTTAATTGTAAAGGCCGCACCGGATTTTAGGCCGCACCGGATTTTCGGCCGCAGGTGTCCCACGTTGTAATATGAGATATTTACACAGAAAGATATTACACGTGAGGATTTTTTTAACTTTTAATTAAATCCATATGGTAACAAAAACAAATACATATTGCAAATGCTTTTTTTCGAACCGTGCCTGTACGCGGCTACTTTTAAATATACGTTGCGTATACTTCTTTACTGAACAACATTCCAATATCTCCTAACGACTGGTAAAAAATATATATATTGCAGCCTACCAGGAAAAGTTATTGATCACCTTTAACTTAAAAGCAGAGTTCGCTCAGATCCAAAGCCGCTCGCGTAATGCGCTCCCTCCCTCCGTCCCGTTTCATCGCAAACCGGCATTTTCCCACAAGACACCGCGAAACCGGGTGTGACGTCATAGCATCCCGCGATGTAGTACAGAAAACAAATATAGTTAAAACTCTTCTAACTTTAACTAGAAAATGAATTACTAAGCGAAAATATTATAAACTAAGTAACTGCCATAAGGCAGCACAATGCTTCGAGTGTTTTCCATGTTGATGAGGGTGAGTACAAATGACTGATTTACAATAATTTAATTGTGAAAGTGCGCTTGATTTATCGTACAATTTCATTGGACCTCTGTGAACTACTCATCAATTTTATTGGTCTACTGTTACGAGGCAAAATGTTTACGAGGCGGCATGAAAGAAAATCATGCATTAGCCGCTCTGGATTATAGGCCGCAAAGTTCAAAGCTGTTCAAAATGTGGGAAAAAAGTAGCGGCTTAAAATCCGGAATCTACGGTAATAAAAAATAAATAAAAAGAGCAGAAATAACTGGCTACTTTGGAAAGATAGATGCCTTCGATTGAACAAGAGATAACTGGAATATATATACTGAACAAATTGAGCAGTATTTAAAAAAATTGGAACAGCCCATGAGAAACAAGTGCCAGTTTTGCTGAGTGCATTGGGTTTAAAGGAATACAGTTTGCCTACAAGTTTGACTGCTCCAACCAAACCAGCCGAAATGAGCTTTGCTGATATCATGAACATTTAGAAATTAAACCATTGTTGATTTCAGAATGTTTTAGGTTTCATAGTGGAATCAAAAGGAACAGGAATCCATCTCAGAGTATGTGGCTGAATTGAAGAAACTTTCTGAGCATTGCCAGTTTGGTAATGGGCTTAATGAAGTACTAAGAGATCAGTTAGATTGTGGAATCTTACAAGCAAGTATTCAAAAATGGATCCTAACTAAAGCACGAAACTTTTAAAAGAGCAGTTGAATTCACCGTATCAATGGAAGCAGCAATCACAGACATAATTGAGTTGCAGTCAGGAATGAAAGTGAGTGTGAACAAAATTGCAACATCTAACCAAAAATCTACCTGCTGAATAAATTGTGTTAGCATTGGGGCAGGGGCCCGCATACACCATAACATTGCAGGTTTAAAGGCAAAACATGTAGAAAATGCAACTAAGTAGGACACATACAAAGAGCATGTCAGGCTGACAGAAATAAATGGACTGCACAGAGAAAAGATAAAGATAGGAAGTCAAGTTGCAGATTCAAAAAGAGCACAAAT
This sequence comes from Hemitrygon akajei, assembly GCF_048418815.1. Taxonomy (NCBI): domain Eukaryota; kingdom Metazoa; phylum Chordata; class Chondrichthyes; order Myliobatiformes; family Dasyatidae; genus Hemitrygon; species Hemitrygon akajei. Next base: position 11,014,371 of record NC_133139.1, on the reverse strand, counting down.
CTGCATGCTGTTGATGAAAAATCTGATAATGATAAGAGTGACACAAGACTGGGTTATAAATATATTGTTTGATTAAGCATTCTTCATTTAATTAATTCATTACAGGTATATGTAAAAATACGTGAATGACATACATCATTACCACCACGTCACGTATGTGTGCTTCACTAAAGTAAAAGCTAAGCATGCACGTCCCTTTGCTCTTCCTTGTTTTTCTTTTGGTTAGTCTCTGATTGCAAAACATAACAAGGAAGGAGGGAGGGAGAAAGGGAGAGCGAGATGAGGAGAGGGAGAGGGGAGGGAGAGAGAGAGATAAAGAGAGAAGGGAAGAGGGGAAAGGTGAAGATTGGGTGAGAGGGAGAGGGGAAAGAGATGGTTGGGAGTGGGAAAGGTAGAGAGAGAGGGAGCAGATATAGAGGGAGGGGTGGCAGAGGGAAAGAGAGAGAGAAATGGGAGGAAGAGGGAAAGGGAGAAGGAGAGAAATATAAAAAGATAAAAATTAAGAGAGAAACCAGAGGTACAGACAGAAAAAATGGAGATGAGAACACCACAGCCCTATGGTTCAATTCACTAAATTTACTCTGGTTTTGTACCTTTCAGGACAAATGATTAAAGGAAAGCAAACTGGGAAAAGTTAATCCCGCCCTTATAAGGATAATTTGTGTGCAGTGGTGTACACAAGAATGCACAACACATCAAACCTTGAAGTGGATGGGCTACATCTGTGGAAGGCCACAGACATACACTCAGTGGCCAATTTATAAAGTGCCCCCGTACCAAATAAAGTGGCCACTAAGCTTATATGTCACCATATTGAGATTCATTGTCTTGCAGGCATTCACAGCAGAACAATAAATACAACAGGATCAATGAAAGTCTGCACAGAAAGACTGACAAACAACCGATGTGCAATACAACAATAATAGGTAAGTTTGCTGACAATTCTCTGGTCATTGGCCGAATCAAAGGTGGTGACAAATCAGCACATAGGAGGGAAACTGAAAATCTTGCTGAGTGGTTCCATAACAAAAGCAATTCACTCAATGTCAGCAAGACCAAGGAACTGATTATTGACTTTAAGAGCAGGAAACCAGGGGTCCGTGAGCCAGTCCTCATCGGGCAATCAGAGGTGGAGGGGGTCAGCAACTTTACATTCCTCGGTGTTATCACTTCAGATGATCAGTTCCGGGCCCGGCACGTAAGTGTAACTGTGAAGAAAGCAAGGCAGCGCCTCTACTTCCTCATAAGTTTGCGAAGATTTGACATGACTTCTAAAACTTTGACAAACTTCTATAGGTGTATGGTGGAGAGTATATAGGCAGGTGGTGTCACAGCCTGGTATGGTGTTTCCATGTCTTTGAATGGAAAATCCTACAAAAAGTAGCAGGTAGCCCAGTCTGTCACAGGCAAAGCCGTCCCCACCACTGAGCACATCTACATGGAACGCTGTCGCAGGAAAGCAGCATCCATCAACAGGGACACCCATCACCCAGGCCATGCTCTCTCCTCACTGCTGCCATCAGGATGAAGGTACAGGAGCCTCAGGACTCACACCATCAGGTTCAGGGACAGCTATTACCCCTCAACCATTAGGCTCTTGAACCAAAGGGGATAACTTCACTCTCCCATCACTGAACTGTTCCCACAACCCATGGACTCACTTTTAACGACTCTTCATCTCATGTTCTCGATATTTATCATTATTTCCTTTTGTATTTGCACAGTTTGTTGTCTTTTGCACACTGGTTGTTTGTCCGTCCAGTTGGGTGCAGTCTTTCATTGATATTATTATGTTTATTGGATTTACTGCGAATGCCTGCAAGGAAATGAACTATAGGATTGTATGTGGTGACACATATGTACTATGAGAATAAATTTACTTTGAATGCTTTGAATTCAATAGTATACAATAAATCTCTATACAGTAATAATTTCTTTTTTTCCTATTTAAATATGGAAGGGTTAATTTACTGAGGTTCTGTTTTCTGACAAACGGACAATCCAGAATTCTTTGTTCAATTACGGAGCTGATTGATTCTTCTTGCTGACAAAGAAGTGCTGCAATTTCATTTGAGCAAGGCCCAAATTAACGGCATCAGTAGTAAAATCAGCTAATGAAATATGACGTATGAGTGTCCTAGCAACAAGATGTAGGGAAACTAACAACTGCTAATGACAAGTTTGCGTCTAAATTTAGAAAAATAAAACAAATACCCCTTTTGCAGTGAATCTGCCTAATCTTTATGTGGAACCACTGAGGAAGATGTTACCGTCTTACAGCTCACCACAGGTTTGTTTTTATTCAGGTAATTGTTTTTTTTTGCTTTGTTTCTGTTGGAATTTTTCATCCTTTTTAATTGAAACGTTAGAGACACCACCCCTACTACCACAGTCGCACAGCACAAATAATAATAATAGGGTCTGTTTTCATACAAGCCTTGTCACGTTGGGGTAGCACAGCAGTGCAACGCTTTACAGTATCAGCAACCGGGGTTCAAATCCCACCGCTGCCTGTAAGGAGTTTGTACGTTCTCCACGTGACCGTGTGGGTTTCCTCCGGGTGCTCCGGTTTCCTCCCACAGTCCAAAGACATACCGGTTGGTCGGTTAATTGATCATTGTGAATTGTCCCATCGTGAGGCTAGGGTTAAATCAGTGGGTTGCTGAATGATGCAGCTCAAAGGGTCGGAAGAGCCAGTTCCTCACTGAATCTCTAAACAAAAAATAAATAAATGATACCCTTGCAACATTTCTGTTTTGAACATACTGATTGTCTGCTCTTTTGATTCCTTTTGCCATTAAGGGTTGCTTTACAATAGCCAATGAATTTACCAGGTAAACTCGGGAACAGGGTGAAAACTGGAAGGGTTTGTTCCAAGCGGATGCGCTGGGACACATCATCAGTGATGTAACCTGGGATCGTCGGGTGTTTCGGGTCTTTCAGCATCTTACCCCCTCGCCCAGGTGACCCAGCCGGGGTTGATCAGACCCCAGCTTGTGTCCCAGCAGCATTGACCCACGGATCCCCCCTCCTGATCCGAAGGCTCTCTCAGCGGCCTCTGTGATGGTCCCGATCGCTTTCCTCTTGCCAGCCCCAGTGATGCCGAGTAGGGTGTAGACTCTGCAGAGTGAGTGGCCAGTAAAACCCCTGCACCCTACCTCGATGGGCTCACGGCGAGCCTTCCAGCCTCGCCTCCAGCACTGCTCCACCAGCTCCTGGTACTTGGCCCGCTTCCGCTCATTTGCCTCCTCAATGCGGTCCTCCCAGGGGACTGTCAACTCGATGAGGACAACCTGCTTCGAGGACACTGAAGAAAGGACCACATTCGGCCTCAGTGAAGTTGTTGCTATTTGGTCGGGAAATTTCAGCCGCCTCCCCAGGTCAACTTGAAGCAGCCGATCTGCTGCGGTGCTGAGCAGGCCCGATGGTGATGCTGGTCTGGGCTGACGTGGGGGCTGTGCTCCGGCTCCGACAAAGGAGATGTTCTTCCTCTGACCACTCTGTTTGCTGGTGGTCATGACCATCGCGATGCTCTCTGCCTCTACCTTCAGCACCTGGTCATGACGCCACCGGAAGCGACCTTCCCCCAGGCTTTGGGGCAGCTGCTAAGGATGTGCTGCAGTGATCCTCTTCAGAGAGGACATGCTGGTGTATCGCTCTTGCCCCAGACATGGAGGTTTGCAGGGCTTGGCAAGACATCATAGACAGCCTGGAGCATAAATTTAATGCGCTGGAGTTCTGCCTGCCAGATGTCAGACCAGATTGTCCGCTCCAGCGCACCTTCCAACCTTGTCCATGCTCCCTGCTGCCACATGCCCACCATCCTGCTATTCCTCTCCTCTTCAATGCCAGCCTGCACTTCCTCCAGGACTAGTTGGCATCTGTCCTCGCCTTTGGCCTTGCCATAGCGAGGTTGAGAAACAGAGCCCAGCCCCGCTCGCCCAGTTGACACTGTCCCCACCAGAGCCCTGTGTCTCAGCTGGGACTCTGCTACCACCGGCTCTTGCTGTGCCCTCTACTTCCTGCCCATCCGTACCCGGATGCCAGCTGCTGCCACTTTAGGGTCTTCGGAATCCCTGTACTGCAGCCCCTCTCTTGTGCGGGAAACCCTGAACTCCTCGCCCAGGCTGCTGAGGGGAAGTCACAGCTTATTGCACCTTTCGTACGGTGCTGCGCCCCTCAGACTCCGAGGTAGGCCCAGCCACCCTCGAAGGTAGTTACTGACCTTCCTCTCCACAGTTGTCACAGGCACCTCGTATACCAGTAGCGGCCATAGGATTCTGGGCAGGATGCCAAGCTGGTAAATCCAGGCTTTGAACCTTCCAGGTAAGCCTGACTTGTCCACCGTGGTGAGCCAGCTCTCAATCTCCTTGGAAGTTGATCGGACGGCAGCTGCATCTCTGACGCTACAGTGGAAGACCTTCCCCAAGCTCTCGACTGGCTTCTCAGTGATAGATGGAATTGTAGAACCATCCAAGGTAAAATGAAACTAGTCCACCACTTTGCCCTTCTTCGGCACCACGGACCTGGATTTAGCTGGCTTGAAGCTCATCCTTGGTGAGCTATTCCGGGCCCTGGAGGATCCGCCTGCTGCCAGGAACTGATGTTGTCGTGACAATGAGGTCATCCTTAAAGGCTGCCGAACACCAGACTCGGTCAGCGGGCCTCTACACTCTGCCTCAGCTGCCTTGACTATCATATTCACGGCAAGGGTAAAGAGAATAATGGAGATTGTGCACCCAGTTATAATCCCCTTCTCCAGCCTATGCCAGCCTGATGTCATAGCTCCAGATGTGACTCTCAGTCTGAAGTTCCCATAGTAGTTCATGACGAGGTCCTTGACCTTTCTGGGAACATGGTGTTGGGCCAGTGTAAACTCCACCAGTTTCTGCGGTATTGACCCCCGCGCATTGGCGAGATCCAGCCAAAACACGACCAGGTCCCCCTTCCCCATGTGCGCCTCCCTGATCAGCTGTGTGACCACTCCAATGTGTTCCAGGCACCCAGGCACTCCGGCAATTCCACCCTTCTGCACTGAAGTAAGCGTTCTTGAGGAGAAAATCCGTCATCTGGCAGGACAAGACACTAAAGAAGATTTTCCCTTCCACACTAAGCAGCGAGATGGATCTAAACTGCTCCAGGTTCGACAAATTTTCCTCCTTGGGGATCCAGACCCCCTCTGCGTACCTTCACTGGTCTGCCACTGTCCCCCTGAGCCAGATCACTCACAGGATCTTCCAAGGAATCTCAAGAACAAGGCAGTGCTTGTACACCTTGTAGGGTACTTCGCTGGGTCCTGGCGCAGAACTGGCTCTGGCTGAAGACTTCCTTCCAGGTGGACTCTCTCAGATTGAACTCCACCGTGGGGAGTGGCTGGCTTGTAAGGGCTTTGTGGAGACCCAGCTCTTGCTCCCTTGCAGGGCCGCTCTGGATGTTATGAAGTAAATGGTCTACCTCTTCTTTGGAGCACACAAGGCGGCCGCTGTGTTTCTGCCCTAGGAGCTGTTTTGTAAAACCGAACGGATTGGCTATGAAGGCAGTTCACTTCCTGGCTCTCTCTCTCCCTCGCCTCCTGTGCCATTCTGCCCGCACAGGGTCATTAGCTCCTTCCTGCAGCTGCTCCAGAGCTCAGCCAGCAGAGGTTTCTCCTCCTCCGTTGCTACCTTGAACTCCCGTGCCAGGGACCGGAGCTCCTGGCGCAGTTGGTGGATCTGGACTGCCCTGCGGTTCATAGTGTACTGGGATCTGTATCTCAATAAATAAATAAATAGGTTCCAATAGATACACTTAATGTCAGAGAAATGTATACAATATACATCCTGAAATTCTTTTTCTTCACAAACATCCACGAAAACAGAGGAGTGTCCCAAAGAATGAATGACAGTTAAAACGTTAGAACCCCAAAGCCCCCCCAGCTCCCCCTCTCACACACAAGCAGCAGCAAAGCAACGACACCCCCCACCAGCAAAAAAAGCATCGGCAACCCCCACTGAACTCTCCTTGCAGAACCCCAAAGACTACTCGTTCACCCGGTGTTCGACATTCCACAGGCTCCCTCTCTCCCTAATAAGGGAAAAAGAGGTGTCCCCGTTTCACAGCGAGACCTAAGAAAACACCTCGCTGATTTACGGTGTTAAAAGTCTGTTGCGTCACTTTTTCAGAGCCTTGAGCCTCTGGACACACAGACAACAGCGAGACCACTGTTTCCGATCTTTCTTGTTCTCCCGCGGTGCATTAGTTGTCGGTGACGGCACCAGCCTTGAATCCGCCCGCCTGCAGAGCCACAAAAATCCGGCACCCTAAAGGCACGCTAGTCTTCTAGGCCACGTCCTTGGCAAAAGGTAAATTGTATTGTAAATAAATAGGAAGATAGATAAATAAACAACCAAGCCAATGAAATAAATACATAGATAAATACATGTATATATATTTTTTTACCTTGGGTAACCACAATTCATCAGATAAAATATATGAAAGAACATCTTCCAAAGGAATAATTAAATCATTTTGACTTCAATACAGACAAAATGATCCCTTGTGATCCTCATTCCTTCCACCTGACTTCATAGTTCAGTCGGTAAACATACTCTTCAGAGTGGCATTAAGCTCTTTTCCAGCTTCAATCCATGCTCAATTCGTCTTTTCATTCTATTATTTATAAATACAGCACTTTAACAAAGCAGTGCTGTCCAATTATACCTCTGTGACCAATTAGACCATAAAACCTTAAGACATAGGAGCAGAATTAAGCCATCTGGCCCATTGAGTCTGCTCCACCATTCAATCATGGCTGATACTCTTTTCTATCTCCTCCTCAACCCCAGTTCCTGGCCTTCTCCTCGTAACCATTGATGCCATGTCCAATCAAGAACCTATCAATCTCTGCCTTAAATACACCCAACAACCTGGCCTCTATAGCTGCATGTGGCAACAAATTCCACAAGTTCACCACCCTTTGGCTAAAGAAATTTCTCCGCATCTCTGTTTTGAAAGGGTGTCCCTCCATCCTGAGGCTGTGCCCTCTTGTCCTAGTCTCTTCCACCATGGGAAACATCCTTTCCACATCTACACTGTCCAGGCCTTTCAACATTCAAAAGGTTTCAATGAGATCCCCCCTCGTCCTTCTGAATTCCAGCGAATACAGACCCAGAGCCATCAAACGTTCCTCGTATGATAACCCTTTCATTCCTGGAATCATCCTTGTGAACCTCCTCTGGACCCTCTCCAATGCCAGCACATCTTTTCTAAGATGAGGGGCCCAAAACTGTTCACAATACTCAAGGTGAGGCCTCACTAGTACTTTATAAAGCCTCAGCATCACATCCTTACTCTTGTATTCTAGACTTCTTGAATTGAATGCTAACATGGCATTTGCCATCCTCACCACCAACTCAACCTGCAAGTTAACCTTCAGGGTGTTCTGCACAAGGACTCCTAAATCCCTCTGCAACTTAGATTCCTGGATTTTCTCCCCATTTAGAAAATAGTCTGTGCATTTATTTCTACTACCAAAGTGCACGACCATGCATTTTCCAACATTGTATTTCATTTGCCACTTTCTTGCCCTACTATTCTTTGGGATGTGGAAGGAAACCAGAACACCTGGAGAAAACCTATACAGTAATGGGGAGAACATAGAGTACTGTGCCAAAAGCCTTAGGTACATGTAAAACAAGTCTGTAGAAACTGGTACTCATTTCTCATTGCTTCAAAAAATTGTTGAATTAACTCAGTATGCACATACCAGTTATCTTTTGTGTAATCAAATGCCTCAATTTTTCTGACATAGCCAGCCATTACTGCTCTTGCTTCTTATGATTATTATCACCCAATACTCACTCTTCGTGAACCTGTGAACCTGTGAATTCTTCCGCTTTCTGACTTCTTTTTGACTTGACGATCTCTGCGTGTGCTGGGCTTCAACAGGTCAATAGCTGTCTTGGGTTCATTTAAAAAATATTAAACTAATTCAAAAGAAGGCACTAAAGTTCGAAATGTGAGTCTAACTTCGTGTTTACTTTACGCAAGGAGCATATGTATCATGTGTAGTGTGATTACCTATGGAATTCATATATTTATACATATAACCCATAATTAATTATTTAAATGAACAAGAATGCTTAATCAAACAATATATTTACAAAATTACTCAAATGTTGCTGAAATATTAAATACACAACAACTGTATTTGTCAACGTGGCGCAGAGAGTAAGATTTGTCAATCTGGCAAGGACAAAGGATGTTGGGAATGGCGAGGGTGGAACACTATGGGAGGGGTGTGGGACAGGTGGCAGAGAAGGTGTGTCAGAGGCAGGGGGTGGTGTGGGTGCAGACACACCCAATCCTGAGACACCAGGCAAGGTCATTTGATTCCAAACTATTGGTTTCTTGATCATTTCTGAATGTCTCTCTGGTGCTCCCTGCTCCCTCCCCTCTTCCTTCCCCTTTTCCCAACCATGAGTCCCCTCTCCCTGCATATGAGCATGTCGCTATACACTACCTAGAGGTTCATTTTTTTATAGGTATTTACAGAAAACAAAGAAATACAACAGAATTTATGGAAAACTACACATAAACAAAGATTGACAAACAACCAATGGAGACAAATTATGCAAATAAAAAAGTACTGGGAACATGAATTCTTGTATACTGAATAATTGTTACTTCTGAGACACCTTGAATGGAAGCTTGAAAAATCACAACAGTAACTGGAGAAGACCGAACCAAACTATTTGGCTCCATCTGGGCAAGTCTTGCTGCATGGTCAAAAGTAAAATTATTCTTCAGTCCTGATGAAGGGTCTCGGCCCGAAACGTTGACTGCTCATTTCAATGGATGCTGCCCGACCTGCTGAGTTCATCCAGCTTGTTTGCATGTCTTGATTTGACCACAGCATCTGCAGTGTACTTTGTGTTTACTATTCTTATAATTAGTCAGAGACACAAGAGTTTCTGCAGATGCTGAAAATCTTGAGCAAAACACAAAATGCTGGAGGAACTCGGCAAGTCAGACATCATCTATGGAGGGGTCTCTGATGAAGGTTTTCAGCATGAAACGTTGACTGCCCATTTCCTCTAAGGATGTTGCTTGAACTCCTGAGTTCCTCCAGTATTTTGTTTGTGCTACTTATAATTAATTAGTTTCCATATCCAGGATTGAATCACTGGAATAGTCCTGCAACTCATTACATTTCCTTCAAGAAGCAAAGGTTTAACTATTTCAGAGCTGCTGAAGAACTTGTATCTGGTCTGGGTTTATTATTGTCATAGGTACCGAGCTACCGAGAAAAGTTGTTCTTCATAAAGATCAAATCATTACATCCTGCATTGAGGTAGAATGAGGTAAAACAATAACAATGCAGAATAAAGGGTAAAAACCACCGTGAAAGTGTAGTGCAGGTAAACGATAAGATGCAAGGTTATTTATCTGTTTATCTATTTAGAGATACAGGGCGGAATAGGCCCTTGAGGCCAATTGAGCGGTGCTGCCCAGCAACTCCCCAATTTAATCCTTGCCCAATCACAGGACAACTTACAATGACCCATTAACCTACTAACTGGTATGGCCTTGGACTGTGGGAGCAATCTGAAGCGAAGCCACGCGGTCACGGGGAAAATGAGCAAACTCCTTACAGACAGTGGCGAGAACCCGGGTCGCTGCTTCCGTAGAGCGTTGTGTTAACCACTGCACTACCACACTGCCCCAATCAGGTATAGCTAAAGTACTCAGCGGCAAATTGAACTGAACTAAACTGAAGAGCGTTGTGATGTTTCATATTCTGCGTGCAATTTGCTCACTTTTTGTCATTTGCAGGATTAGTTCTTTTTTTGTACTCTTTGATGTCTTCTTTGAATGGTGTTTCTTTGTTTTGTGCCTGTCTGCCAGAAGACGAATCTTAGAGTTGTATGCTGAATACATACTTTGATAATAAGTGTACTTTGAATCTGAACTGTAAGGCCAGGTGTCCATTGTATTGTACAAAAGTTCCATTGAAGAGGTAGAAGCTGTTCTTGAGCTTGGTGTATGTGCTTTTGTATCAGCTGCCCAATAGGAGTTGGTGGGGGTGGGGGGAGCAGGGAGAATGTCTAGAGTGGGTGGGGTCTTTGATTATGAGGCAACAGGAAGTATAGACAGAGTCCATAAAGGAAAGGCCGGCTACCATGAAACGCTGTGCTGTGTCCACACCTCTCCATAGTTTCTATGGTCACATGTGTCATGTGTTCTATATTCAGTAATATTTGAATAATCTTGTAAATGTATTGTTTGACTTAAGCATTCTTTGTTGTTTATAAAGTTCAAAGTAGAACTTATTATCGGAGTACATACATGTCACCACATACAGCCCTGAGATTCTTTTCCAGCAGGCATACTTAGTAAATCTATCGAACAGTAACTGTAAACAGGACCAATGAACAACAAACTCTGCCAATGCAAATATAAATAAATAGCAATAAATATCAGATATGCTCAATGGTTGGAAGGGTTTTACCCGTGATGAACTGGCCCGCTAGCTTTTGTAGGATTTTCCGCTGAAAGGCATTGGTGTTCCCATACCAGACTGTAACGCAGCCAGACAGCATATTTTCCACCACACACCTATTGAAGTTTTCCAAGGTTTTTGATGGCACGCTGAATCTCCGCAGACTTCTGAGGAAGTAGTGACACTGTTGTGCTTTCTTCACAATAATATTTATATGGGTCCAAGACAAGCCCTCTAAGATAGTGACAATTGGGAATTTAAAGTTACTAACCCTCTCCACCTCTGATTCTCTGATGATTACAGGACCGTGGACCTCTGGTTTCCCTCTCCCGAAGTCTACAATCAGTTCCTTGGTCTTGCTGACATTGAGTGAGAGGTTGTTACTATTACACCAATCTGCCAAATTTTCAATTTCCTTCCTGAATGCTGATTCATCACCACCTTTGATACAACCCACAACAGCAGTGTCATCAGAAAACTTCTTTAGGGTGTCAGAGCTGTACTTAGCCACACAGTTACAGGTGTAAAGCAAGAAGAGCAGGGGGCAAAGTAAACATCCCTGTGGTGTTTCTGTGCTGATGGAGATTGTGAAGGAGATGTTTTTGCCAATCTGAACTGACTGGGGTCTACAAGTGAGGAAATCCAGGATCCAATTGCACAAGGGGGTATTGAGGTCCAGGCCTTGGAGTCTACTGATTAGTTTTGAAGGATGATGGTGTGAAATACTGAGCTGTATCATGTATCAGGCAGGAAGTATGTTCCCGATGTTGGGGGAGTCTAGAACCAGAGGCCACAGTTTAAGAATAAGGGGTAGGCCATTTAGACCAGAGTTCAGGAAAAACTTTTTCACCCAGAGAGTTGTGGATCTATGGAATGCTCTGCCTCAGAAGGCAGTGGAGGCCAATTCTCTGGATGCTTTCAAGAAAGAGTTATATAGAGCTGTTAAAGATAGTGGAGTCAAGGGATATGGGGAGAAGCAGGAATGGGGTACTGATTGTGGATGATCAGCCATGATCACATTGAATGGTGGTGCTGGCTTGAAGGGCCAAATGGCCTACTCCTGCACCTATTGTCTATTGTCTGTATCAATAAAGAGCATCCTGATGTATACATCTTTACTGTCCAGATCTTCCAGGGTTATGTGAAGAGCCAATGAGACGTGTATAATTCATTACAGTTATATGTATAAATATGTGAATTGCATATGTCATGAATCAGAAACAGAATTAGGTTTATTATCACCAGCATGTGTCATGAAACTTGTTAACTTAGCACCAGCAGTAGAATGCAATAGTGCTAATATAGTAAGAAAAATAAATAAGTAAATCAGTTAGTCAGTATATATATATCTCTGTATATTGGATAGATTAAAAATAGTGCACAAACAGAAATCATATATATTTTGTAAAAAAGTGAGGTAGTGTTCATGGGTTCAATGTCTATTTAGGAATCAGATGGCAGAGGGGAAGAAGCTGTCCCTGAATCGCTGAGTGTGTGCCTTTAGGCTTCTGTACCTGATGGGAACAGTGAGAAAAGGGCACATCCTGGGTGCTGGAGGTCCTTAATAATGGACGTTGCCTTACTGAGACACTGCTCCTTGAAGGTATCTTGGATACTACGGAGGCTAGCACTCAAGATGGAGCTGACTAATTTTACAACTTTCTGTAGCTTCTTTTGATCCTGTGTAGCAGCCCCCAGCCCCACCCCCATACCATGATGCAGCCTGTCAGAATGCTCTCCATGGCACATCTATAGAAATTTTTGATTGTTTTAGGTGACAAAACCAAATCTCCTCAAACTCCTAATGAAATATAGCCACTATCTTGCCTTCTTTATAGCTGTATCGATATGTTGGGACCAGGTTAGATCCTCAGAGATATTGACACCCAGGAACTTGAAACTGCTCATTTTCTTCATGTCCAATCCCTCTATGATGATTGGTATGTGTTCTTTCATCTTACTGACATTGAATGCAAGGTTGTTGCTGTGACACCACTCAACTAGCTGGTATATCTCACTCCTGTATGCCCTCTCAGCTCCAACTGAGATCCTACCAACAATGGTCGTATCATCAGCAAATTTATAGATAGTATTTGAGCTATGCCTAGCCACACAGTTATGGGTATAGAAGGAGTAGAGCAGTGGGCTAAGCACACACCCCTGAGGTGGTCCAGTCTGCAAAGAGGAGATATTATCATTAGTTCAGACAGA